>NC_137177.1:44317453-44754953 GCF_951804945.1 Podarcis cretensis | reverse complement strand
TTCAAGTTCTTTGCTCTCCTACTTTTAATGCTTGCCGAGTTCTGGGAGATGGTGAGTTTGGAATGCTTTATAGTGATAAAGTGTCACCCAGCTGCTCAGGCTCTGCCTCCTCCTCTCCCATTATTTCCCAACTTTCCCTCTCATCTTCCTCTGAGCTGTGACCTCCCTCAAACCCTTGTTGTAATTCTGAACTGTCTTTTTCTTGTCTGGAAGGGTCAGACTGGGGAGGCGGTCTCCACCATTCCTCCTCTGCCCAGTCCCTGACAGTGCCTCAGGTGGCAAGATCCACTGCGGCAACGGATCCCGGTGTCAATCTCCCCCCCCCCTTGTTCCTGATGTAGATCCCCCTTCATCCCTTCTTCCCCAGCAGCGAGAAGAGCACCACTTTAGTGTCTGCTTCAGGTACCAAAATGATTTGATATGGTGACATATCTCAAAAGGTATTACCTATTTTTATAGTGGGATAAACTTTATTTGTGGGTTGGAGAGCTTCTCTAAGAGGGCAACAGAAGAGTAGGTCGGTAAAATACTTGTGGGAGCAATTATGTGGAAGAAGCTTTTGACCCAATTTTATCCAGGCTCCAAACTCAACAGTCTTTATTAATGGTGAGGAAAACACTAAGATAGATTTCTCATAAATGCACATTTCTGAAAACATATGTGAGTATAGAAGAAATAATTATCAGAATTATTCTTTACTGATCAAGTTTTATCTGCTGTGTTAAACTAATTATTTTTTACATCTAATCTTATTTACATAATATTACCTCTCCACAGTGCATTGGGAGTGTGTGACAGAACAGAATTTTGTGCAAAAAAGAACTCTGTGATCGTTTTATTTATAGACATGGGTAAAAGTTTGATGAGTTTTATATGTAGGCATGGATAAAACTTGGATGACTATTGGCTCTATTTTATAAAATATGGAATGAAAATATGGTATATTATTTTTGATCTTTTGTGCAGTTTGGAAAGATTTTTATGCTGATTAATAGACCATGTTGTGTATGGCGTCACTGAGTGAATGAGCTTGCTTGCTGCCTGCATTTTTCATTGAGAAGAGTTTTTGTGTATGTTCAGAAAACCAAGCCTACTGCACTACAAGTTGGTAGAGAGATGATCTTACAAAGACTATTTCTTTGGTCTTTGTGTTTGTGATTCCCAAAGAAAACTTGGCATCTAGTGAGATGAACAGGAGAGAGAGCACACTAGCAAATACTATTCTCTTCCAAGTGCATCAGATGTAGATTTCGGGCTATTACTTTCCACAGCACAATAGGTTTTGAACATAGGCTTCCTGAGGGACATATTCAAGGGTGTATTCTGAAGTATCTGCCACAAAATTCTAATAATTAAGGGGGCCTCAAGGGAAAATGGCATTTGTGTTGACCAGAGAAACCCTCTGTTAATGGCTTGACTTAGGCCCTAGAAGAGTGCTTATTCTCTAAAACTCAGTAGAATGGTATTCTGAAGTAGGGCACTTGCCTTTCCTACCATACTGTGAAATCAGTGAGTTTGTTGGATTTAATTTTCTTTTGGGATGAACGGCTTGTTTTCTCATCCAAGTGCAAGTTCCTTGAAGCTGCTTCAATTGGGGAAGCAATCAGGGTATATTTGTACATAGTTAATTTTTTGATGTTGCACATCCAGGCCACATATCTATAGGTGTAGGAAACTTGTTTGTTCATTTGGCTGATTAATCCATTGTGAATCCAGAACAGGTTCTGCAGTCTGCACACCTGGCTACCTGGCTACTATTCTGAGATGTTCTGGAGAAATGTACCAACCTGTGCTTGGGGCTGTGTAGGTCAGCTGAATATTAAGGGAGCATGGAATTTAATGTGTGCAGATGTGTTTATTGTGCAGAACATGCAAGATACTACTTTGAGATGCATAGTTTGACAAGTTTTTCTGGAACACTGATATCTCTCTTCTCCAGTAAATCACATTATACCTTTGAACTGAGAATCCATAAGTAGATTCCCACTGTCCTGAACAACCAGAAACGAACTCCACCCCTTAACTGTGATATGCTAGCACCATCCTCTGGAGATAAAAAGAAGCAATAAGGGGGGTCTACTTTTCTGGTGAGCAATAAATTCCTTCCCACACCTTAAAATTAAGGGGGAAAGTTGCAGGAACAAAAAGTATAAATGAGTTTTGCAGATGGTAGTGAGTAACAATGCCTTGCTGCTTGGACCATAGAGCTAACCACACCTGGAAACATTTGTATGGGTCCGACAGGATCATGTGACCTATTCTGAACTTCTGTAATTCAGAGTTTGCCTGTAAACCACTTGGTGCATGGACTTGGCATCTATTAGGTCTGAGGCTCAGGATTTGCAGTAGGTTGAGTCCTGTAGTCTGTTCCCACACCTAAAGGTGAACCTGTAAATCTTTCCATATAGGAAGATGTGTAGGTGCTCAAGTGATGAGAAAGGAAGACTAGAGTTACATTCTAGCACTGAACTTTCAAATTTCACTGCAACATATGTAGAGTTTTTCACCAAAGAAAGGCTAAGGCCTGAGGGAATGCCATACGCCCAAAGAGAATAATGTCCAATAGTAACCCCCCCACTTCCCCCCAGAAGTTCAGGCAGTGTGCATCTCATATCTTTTTATTCAAACGTTTTTATTATCACAAATTGTGCCTATCCCAAGAAGAACAGATGCAAAGACTCAGTTTTTTTGTATTTTCTCAGATCTATAGATGCAGCTTCCTTACCCTGCTTGCTTAAAATACTGAAATCCAACAGCTGATCTTTAATCCTTCATTAAACTTGCATCCTATTAATAATTGATATTGAGAACAATATATCATGTCTTCATTTGGATGTATCACTAAAATGTCGTTTAGCATTATATGAACAAGCTTTGGGTTTGTGCACTTCTCCATTTGTTTGGTGGGCCTACACAAAGGAGATCAGAAGCTTTTGTTTCTGTTTCTGACTAACCATGGCTTACCAGTATGTCCCATCCTGACAAACTACCCATGGCTTACCAGTATGTCCCATCGTCTTTATGGTTTAGTGAAGCGAGCCAATTTCAAATGTGGTCTATAGTCCTGGCTTGTTTCCTAAACCATAGTTAAGATTAAACACATTTGCAAGTCTGGTTAATTGAAAATGGAAATGAAAGATTCCTGTCTCCTCTCAGCTGCGCTGGAGGAGAGGGTGGGGTGTGAGCCCTGTACAGCTTTGCCTAACACCATACCATAATTTTGTTTTACAGACCAGTTTAACTTATCCAATCCTTTCACCCTGTAATGTGAAAGAAATGTAAAAGACAAAAAATGTTCCAATCCCATGCATATTTACTTACTTGGGATAATAATTAAGTGTACCTTGCTTCTGATTAGGCATGTATAGAATCAGGCAACTGAGTTCAACTTTACAGTTTTGTTAAGAGTATTAGGTTGTTTTACTCAGTGTAGTCTCATTGAAATGAACAGACATAAGTTAGTTATGTTCATTAATTTTAGTAAGTCTACTTTGAGTAAAACCCACTGTTTTTCCTCTCTCTTCAGGATGGAAAACTTAATGCCCAGGGGCTTAATGTGCCTCCCACCCCACCCCCACCCTGCTCCCAGTCTCAGACCTCTCCACAGGCTACACCTCTCACTGGCTCACTGGTCACAGGAGTATTTTTGCCTGGCTGGATTGTATCCATGAACTCTGATCATTCTTCTTGTTTGGCTGGGTGAGGGTTATAGAGGGATGAGTGAATATGTATAGAAACTAGCCTACTCTAGAAAAGGAGCATCTGCATTAATTTCTGCACCTGATTTTGCCTCTGGCTCTGTCCATGACTAGCATGCATCCCTGGAAAGGGAATGTGGTTCTTGAGCTGAAAAAATAACCCCTTGCTAAACAGTAGCCACTATGTCTAGCAGTAAATTTTCTGCATCCCAAAGGACATGGTTTGTACTATTCACCCCTTTTGTCCTCTGGAGACACTATTTTAAGTTACTGAATCAATAGACCCATTATGCTGTCTACAAATAAAGCAGGATCTAGAGTCATTACAAGGAGCTTGTGTGCTTAATACAGTTACCTTATCTTGTGGACTTTTCATTTTATGAGGAGGACTGTTCACTGGAGAGCAGACTAGGTGAGTGAGGGGATTTGCATAGAGGACTATGAGCCTAGGCATAAATGCTAAATAGGAGAAACACTACAGTTCACCCCAACTTTTTTCAACCTGGTGTTGTGTAAGATGTTTTGGACTACAACTCCCATCAGCCCCAGCCAGTACAGCCAATGGCCAGGGATGATGATGGGAATTGTAGTCTAGAATATATGGAGGCTCACAAGCAGATATCCAAAATATCCAACAAACAGATATTTAAATCTTTTCTGAACTAGAAAGAGAGAGAAAAGAAGTGTAGTATCTGTTTTCAAATGCCGTACTATCTTCCTCTCCTTGTTTTCCCTCTTGAAAAAGTAACTGGCTTCTGAACAATGCATTGTGAGTAGATGTCTCAACCTTTTCTAAACGTTGAGCTCTGGCTAAGATTCCCCCCTGTTCGGAAAGTGGAAAGCTGGGCCCTGAGTCCTCCTGAATGACAGTGTTAATTGCCATTGACTGTAATAGAATATGAATAGCACAGCCACTTGACACCAACTTAATGGTTCTGACTTTTCAGTGGCTGAGAGTGTTAAGGCTAGAGGGGAAATAGGGTCAGAGAATAGATAAGAGCCCTTCTGATTCTATTGAAAAAGATTAAAGCTTCTGAGTCTTTGAAGTGGCACTTGTGAGGTTTGCCATTTGTATGAAGTCATGTTAAAATGGAAAGTGATTGGGAAGTTTTGCAGTTGCAGAAGCACCATTAAAACACTTTTGCTATGACATTCCCTTAATATTGTTCAGGTCAATTGCAGAACAAGAAACAACAATTGGCTATCTCACATCTTTGAGATTTGAAGAAGAGATAATCACACAAACCTGATGAATTGCTCCAGGGGCCACATGACCCTGAACCAATCTTTACAACTCTACTGCATAAAGTGTGCAGCATTTCTCCACATTTTTATTTCGGGGAAAGAGAAAACAGTCCAGTTCTCAAGAGGGCCTTCAGTGTTGCTCAGTTGGGGTTATAAGTCCATAAGCAGGATATAAGACAGTCTTTCCATGTTTGTCTCTGGAATGTATACTATATCTGTACATGGAGGTTTCATTCTGCTGTATTGAAGCAAATAGCCACTGGCAGACAAATTGATGGAGGACAGATCCTTGATGGAGGACAGATCCTTTTAATGGTATCAGAGTTAGTAAATATCATAGCATGGCCTGGTGATGGTAAAGTATAAATTATGTATTGTATGAAAAAGTAGTTTTTTTTAAAAGCCTGCCCTGAGCTTCCCTCCAATTAGTTTCATGGGCTGAGCCCACATTCTACTTAGTACCGGTATTATGCAAGAAAGAGAAACACACTACTTCTATGAACTGATATACTGTAGTGGTAGATTTTGAAATGTGACAGCTCATCATAGCCTCCTATAGCCACATCTCAAAGGAAAGTCCCAAAATGTGGAACCTGTGTTGATCCATTATGTGTGCACACTGAAGAGTAGCAGTGAACATAATATCCAATTTATTAAAATCAGTTGACAGGCATCGTATAGTGAACTGACCAAGGATGATGTAAAGCAGGGGTGTCCAACAGGTCAATCGTGTTCTACCCACGTAGATCCCCACAAGGTTTTGGTAGATTGGATCTCTGGCTCCCTTTCCTTAGGGTCACTAAATCTGACTCCTGCCCCACACCCTCGACCTGCCCTCCATTGTTGTTTGATCCCTGGAATCATTGTTTTTATCCATAGGGATCCCTTTGTGAGTGACTTTACCCCTTTGTCCCTCGCCTTTAACTCCCCCAAAACAGAACCCCCCCAAAAAAGTTTTTTTTTCTTAGCCTCTAAAAAAATGGTGCCTTTCTCCTCACTAAAAAAGCTTAACAACTTTGAGCTGACCTCCCCTCCCAAAAAAACAACAACAGGGGTAGGTCACTGCCAGTCTTTAATTCTGAAAGTAGATCGCAGTCTCTCAAGAGTTGGCCACCCCTGATGTAAAGTTTGTCATACTGAAATCTGGCTGGCAAGATTTAGGTTCACATCTCTGATCAGCATGTGGCATCAATAATATCCAGTTCATAATGCCGTGGGAGTAAACTCCACTAAAGTACTGCTATTTAAAGGCTAGGATGAAATTGGAACTTCATCATCACCATCATCATTTTTTATTTGTATGCCGCCTTTCCATAGTTAAAACAGTGCTCAACGTGGCTTACAGCATGACAAGATTTACATAATTACCAACGTAACAAAAGTCGTAAACAATAAATAAAGCACATCAAAAGGTACATAACCAAATGGAAAACAATTTCCACATAAATCATAAAATCTAAAACTAAAAAATACAACAGTAATATCAATACAATTTAAAATGGCATAGTTAAAAAATAAAAACAATTTTAAAAAGGATCCATCTCTGTTGAGCAGCAGCAGCAGCAGCAACAGTCCTTTATGGAGCCCTCCAGGCCTGGCCCCAAGCCAGTGGAAAGAGGCAGGGCGGGGCCCAGAGGTTCCCAGCAGCTCAGTCCATCAATGGAAAGAACTGCCTGCTTGCACTTGATCCCCCGCCCCATGATTAGCTTCTAGAAATTAGGAAAAACAATCAGAGGCGTAGTGTGGGTTGCCACACGCCCGAGTGGGGCAAGTGGTGCACTGGGCAGTGGTCTGTTCCTTTCCCGGCAAGCATCTAATCAAGAGAGTCTCTCTTTGCAAACTAGCCCAAACCTGGGAGCAGAGATAAGGCACAAAAACGTGAAGCCAGGAACACCACTGTGTCACCTCACCATCCTGTTCTTTCAATGAGGCGCTATATATGCACATTTTAAAATAATTGCTATAAATATTCCAAAATTCATAGTTGGACAATGCCTTTATTTATATTTTAAATAATAATTCAATATATCTTAACATGGTGAGGAAACCTGTGACCATGTGAGCCTGTTCCATCTGTTATCCAGGTGCTGTTAATGAGCAGCTCCAAGATCCCTGTTCTCCCTTCTTATGGTTATTATTGTGATTTTTTTGTGAGGTAGGCTGTATGCTTCAATCCCTTCTAATTTCTGGATCCAACAAGAATCCAAATGCTGGAATAACCAGAGAAGTTGGCCTAAGTATGGGTTGTTAAAGTAACAAAGGAAATGTCTCTGTGCCAGAGGACAAATGGGTGGGCGTCCCTCTCTCAACTATCTGTTACTTATAAAGATAAAGGCCAGAGTGGAGAGCTGAGCTGTGTGAGCTAGAAACTGAGATTTGGTCTGGACAGAGAGGGCTGTTCTCTGTATAGTAGGAACAGCCACCCTTTTAAGGAAATGGAACAGGACAAATCAGGGATAGAGTAGATGGATGAGATATGAGATACACCACATGGGGAAGGCAAGGAGGCTCTAGCAACTGGGCCTTTAGTTTGGAATGGGCCCATGATCAACTGACTTAATTCAGAACCAATCTGATCTGGACTCAAATCAAGTGCACACACCAACACACAGCATCTATAATCTAATCTGAATTTCCTAATGTTTTAGTTTCCAAATGCAGATACATATTTTTAAATAAAATATGAACTGCTAGCAACTTCAAAGAAGCTAAAGAGTAAAAAAATAATAACAGGCGCAAGAAGTAGTATAATAACCAATAGGGATTTTGTGTACATATGACAATAAGTATGTCTGTAAAGATAAAATAACTTTTTATAAAATTAATAGCGTGGAAGGACATATCCTTTAACTGCTGCATTTGTAGCTTCTGGTCCATCAATATATCTGCTTCTTTCATTAATAAACTGGCCAAACTAAGGAATAAAACGGCAGGAATACATCCCCCCCTCCCCTTTCCCCTGAGCTCTACTTCTACTTAATCAACAACAGTCTTGATCAAAGGGGGGGATGCAAATCAGGTTCATTAATTCTGCTGGCAATAAACAGGAAGGGGAAAGCTAAACATGAAATAATGTAGTTGTTGTTTTAAAAGGAAAATCCACATATATTTGAGGCAGGACTGAATATGGAGAGATTGGGTAGTTAAATGACCCTTCAGATTGTGACTGACTAGGGAAACGTAGGGGTTTATGTATGGATTAGCCCATTGATAGGCCCTGAGTAGCAAAAGAAGATGACTAATTGCCTGACAGAGTAGGACTCCATTCAACTTGGTCACTGAAATTAATTTCTGTTTTCAGGACTGGCAGAAAGCAGCTGTGGAATTTCAGTTCAATACTCAAATTAACTGGGAGTCTAAATTATTTCTCTGCACACACAGTATTAAAGGAGCGGCTTACCAAATTGATCTTGATTTTTATACAGTAGAGGCCAGGGTTATTCCTCTCCCCCCACATCAAGCAGCCTTGCCCCTTGACATCTAGGAGTGAAAGCAGTTTCCAGAGTAAGTTGTTTGCAACTGCTTCATCTCCATCAGGTGAACATTTCCTTCAGGAGCAAAAAAGGGGAAAGCTGGAAATTTTTGTAATTCAGGTGTGTCAGGATTGAAGAAATTCTGCTATTTACCGTATTTACTTAATGCACTGATCACGTCATCCAAACACAGATGCAGAAAATAGGATCTGGATTCTATTTTCATTGGGAAAGAGTGAATGTGTAACATAAAAATTTGTGGGAATTAGTTTTCTTTTGACTAGATGATACCCTTCCTAACTATATTTGTTGTGTATTTCTGTCTTAGATAGATTAAAAAATGTGACACACAAACACACACACACACACACACAGAGAGAGAGAGAGAGAGAGAGAGAGAGAGAGAGAGAGAGAGAGAAGTGAATATACATAAGCACTTTTCTCCCTCTTAAGATCTGGATGGAATTCAGGCCTTCTGAAAGAATTCATAATTAAGTGATAAGTGTCTTTAAAACATTATGTATTTGCAGATAAATGGCAATTTGACTTGTTACCTGATTAAAGAAACTTAAGGTGTAGTTCTGTGCACACTTACTTGGGATCAAGTCTTATTGAATTCTTTGGGACTTCTTTGTAAATACATAAGATTGTGCTGTAAGTCAATTTATCATACGAGTCTTACAGTGTCATCCTATGCATGTCTGCTCAGAAGTACTCCCTATTAAATGTGGTTACGAATGTTAATTTAATTAAAAGTTTAAATCTGCCCAAATCCATATATGTGAGAAATTGTAGAAGGGGAGCATCTTTTATTTGTTAGGTTAAGATATATCTGTGGTATAATACCTACTTCCTGTATGTGAGATTCAATTCCTAATTTTTGCTTAGACACATTGAAGTTAATAGCCATACTTAACTAAGACTTATTGATTGTAATGGATCTACTCAGAGTAAACATTAGAATGCCAGTACCTGTCAGGTTCCATTCACACATGCATCACAAAAAGGAGAATCATACTGCACTGTAGGACTGCATATTTGGCCTGCCCTCAAGGGTGTGTGGTGCTATCTGGCCCTGCCTCCAAGATACAGGTGCTGGTAGGGAGTGGAAGTGGAAGGCTACTTGTGTAGGCTTCCTCCATTCTGGAACTACGCATGATCAAAGTCCCAAAATGTAGGAAAAGCCTATCTATGCAGAGGTACACACACGCGCTTTACCTTGCAGAGGATAACTCTGTATAAGGCAGTTTTCAACTTTCATCTGTTTTAAGAAGATGCATACATGTGTTGAAGCAGGCAGAAGGAGAAGTATTCCCCTTTCTTTTGTATGAAAGAGGAAATGCCTCTTCTAAGACAGTGCATGCCACCTGCCATTTTTATCATTACTTGCTTTGTAATAATAATAATAATAATAATAATAATAATAATAATAATTTATTTGTACCCCACCCATCTGGCTGGGTTCCCCTAGCCACTCTGGGCGGCTTCCAACAAAGATTAAAAATACATCAAAATGTCACACATTAAATGTGATGGTATAATGCTAAGGCCGTATGCATTCTTTTTGAATATAATGTTCAAATTCAAAATTTCAGTAATACTTATTTCTCCTACCAAAATGTTATGGTATTATATGAAATTATGCTTCATTCTGTTTAGTTCTGCAGCCTGAAGTCCAATGTTTCATATGTCCATTTTGTTATAACTGAGTAAAACACACCAACTATATTGCAAGAGTAGATTAACACCATCATTTTTCTGCTAATGCTGCCAATAGATTTTTACACATTTTATTTTTCTTTACATCTAGTACCCTGTTGAATTTTGGATACTGGTGCAAGCAGTGATGAGAACAATCAATGTTGAGAATAATTAGAAATCATTCCCCATCCTACAACTCATCAGTCTCCCAACATTTTCTTTCTTTAAGCCTAAGGCAATGCCACCAAATGTGCAGAGAAAAGCCAAATGTCCCTTTCCCAAACCAGGGTACATTAACCTTATACATTTATTTTCTTTCTTTTGCAAATATTTTGGTACACATGGTGAAATAATCACATTTCCATTTGGTACCTGCCCTCCACAAGTATGATATCCATTTATTATTACAGAGCCATGGTGTAATGCCTAAGAGCTATGCAGTCCAGCTTCCAGCCCCCAAAGGCTGCACAATCTATTACACTGGTGAAAGCAGGTGTATGCTAGTGAAAGGTGCCTGCAGACCTAGGAGTGGAGGGATTATATGACCAAGTTTGTTTTTACTGTCCACTTTTTCATTTCCTGGATATTGTTTTTAATATTAGAGCAGCTTTGTGGAGTGAACAGTTTAATATTTTTCCAGACTTCTTTCTCCTACTTTTATATATGCCTCTCTAGATGTAAAACACATACCCTTCAAGATTTCACAAATGAAAATGCAGACAATTCTTATCTGATTGCATCACACCCATGCCCACAATTACACCCTGCTGTAGGTAAGAACAGTCATTTGCATTACAGTGGTACCTCGGGTTAAGTACTTAATTCGTTCTGGAGGTCCGTTCTTAACCTGAAACTGTTCTAAACCTGAAGCACCACTTTAGCTAATGGGGCCTCCTGCTGCTGCCGCGCCGCCGGAGCACGATTTCTGTTCTCATCCTGAAACAAAGTTCTTAACCTGAGGTAATATTTATGGGTTAGCAGAGTCTGTAACCTGAAGCGTATGTAACCCGAGGTACCACTGTACAGTCCTATCCCACTTCAGCTTCCAAAGCAGGAAATGCTTGTAATTTAGTTGACCTTCACATTTGCCTTTAAAAGCAACAATTCATTTTCATTGCATTTTGTTAATGTTTATTAGAATTACTTAAAGAATTTTAGGCTATCTGTATTTACATCTTGGATAAATTGCAATTTTTCTTTGTCTTTTAAATCATGCCCACCCCAAAAGAATGCCTATGGATTTTATGAAACATAGAATTAAGTCTCTTGTTAAGTTTTTCTGCTTTAAATTGTTCTCAGATTTTGGCTGTGCTTTCTAAAGACTTTTTTTGGGGGGTGGGGTGGAGTGGATGGCACTGTTATAGTATGAGTTGAAAAGGCTCCTGGCTGTAACTTGCTCCTCTTCCTTTTTTTGCTAGCTTATGTTAAGTAGGTTATGTTGTTGCACAGTTTTTCTTTCTCAGAATTAAACTCTATTGCTTGGTTGCTTGTATCAGCCCCAGAGTGGAATAACCAAAGAGAAGAATTCTTATGGCTGAGCACTAGCATTTTTCAAATCAATTGTTACAGCAGGAATCTATAAGCAGGCCATACGATTTAGGGAATTATCTGACTTATGCCGTGAGGTTTTAAGGATAAATGACATAGATCTATGGGACCTGGAATGAAATATAGTTTCCAGAGTTATATTAATTCCTCACACTAACAAAATGCAAAATATTGAGCATTGCAAATATCCCTATCTGTCTAGAAAACCAAACATCATGATTTGTATTCCTGATGCACACAGGGGAGAGTAGGGGAGTCTTGCAAGATGACTTAAAACAAAAAACTGCCAAAAACTGACAGAGACACTGGATTGGTTATGCTGTCTTGATTACACATTAATTAATCAAGCTCTATTTGGTCATTCACAACACATGCTAGTTGGGACAGGCTCTAGCCTACATGTATTCATGGAATGCTGCATTTGGGAATTCTGAGAAAGCAAGGTTTGTGATCAGGTGGATGGAACTCTCTGGGTTACAAACTACACATAGCTGCTGTTTTCAGGCATTCAGTTAATGCATGTTGGGTCAGGGACTGAGTCTGTCACTCAATCATGTGTACATACAGTCATACCTCAGGATAAGTACGCTTCAGGTTGAGCGCTTTGGGGTTGTGCTCCGCGGCAACCTCTAAGTAACGGAGTGTGTTACTTCCAGGTTTCACCGCTCGCACATGCGCAGATGGTCACAATGACGTCACGTGCATGCGTGGAAGTGGCGCAACGTGACCCGTGCATGTGCAGACGCGCTGTCGCGTCTTACGTTCTGTTCGGGATGCAAACGGGGCTCTGGAACGGATCCCGTTTGCATTCCGAGGTACCACTGTATAGATAAATATATGTGTATACAGTTTTCATATCTGCAGACTTCTGGTTTCTCAATCGAGGAACAAGTTAAGCAGTTTGTTATAAGTAGATCACCAGACCTACAGGTTTCATGTTACCCTAAAGCCTCTAAGTATCAAAAGTATGAATAGAGACGTAAAGGTGTATTTCAGCAAGAAGGATCCTTAGGGTCTGAGAGAATGAGCCAAGGCTGGGGTGGAGGAATCTAGTTCACTGTCACATCTTTTAGAACCAATAACTCCTATGGTCAGCTGAAGGCTTCTGATCATTTGTTTCATCCTGCTACATGAACTAGGTCTAGGTCTTAAAATTGCTCTCTATATCTTGAAACTGTCAGCAAACTTTTAAATCACACCTTGACTCAAATTTGTTTCAGCATTGTGAAAGGCCTGGTAAAATTCCAGTGACTGAATTTAGTCTTTACAGTATTTTGAGCCACCTAACGCAACAGGACACAACTACACCAATGGGACTTGAGAGGGATCTATTTGGAGTGAAAAGGCCACGCAGAGAGGGATTCTTAATCTTTTCCTTGCTTTTTACTACTTCATTCCAAATTACCCTCATGTATTGCTTCTCTCCCTTTGAAGTTTCAAATGTGTTTGACCTAGAACACTGGTTCCTAAACTCCCCTCCAACAGACGACTTGAAATTTGCTAGGGGTCTTAGCGGACGACTCAATAATTTATCTGTCTGTTGCAGGAATTATTATGCACCGTGGTAGATGGTGCATGATTATAATTGCATTTTTACAGACACAGATTTGAAACCCTTACCTAGAAGATGTGGAGCTCTAAAGTGCTTGGTGGAGGAACATTAAGAATCCTTTCCCCCCACTATTTCTCTGGTCTTAATTGCTCCTTCCTAAAGCTGGTTCCCTGTTCTAGAATAGCTTCTATTGTGCTTTAGCTAGGCCTTTAGTAATAGAGCATGGAATTGCCTTTTAATGAATTAAGGTCTGCTCTTTGGTTTAAATGCACTGTGTCTGAAAATTCAAAGCCCCCTTTCTATTTCTGGGAATTGTCTTCTACCAAATAAATTTGACAAGATAAGACCTCTTGGTATCTTTAAGGAACAAACAAATTGAACAAGTAATTATTTACACAAGGTTTTTCTGATGAAATTTGGACATTTAAGCTTGCTGGGTGGATCTCCACTGAGAGAGACTCCTGTCTGAAACATTTCCTGCCCAAACACTTCCCTCCTGACAGGAAGTAAACATTAAAAATAATCTTTAATCCCTTGTCTGATCTACTACCATTAACAATTGATGGCCTTTAATTTTGTGGGATTTTAACTACAAAATGGAATGGCTAAGTAG
Organism: Podarcis cretensis; assembly: GCF_951804945.1. NCBI lineage: Eukaryota > Metazoa > Chordata > Lepidosauria > Squamata > Lacertidae > Podarcis > Podarcis cretensis. The sequence goes on along the minus strand of NC_137177.1, from coordinate 44,741,123 downwards.
TGATAATTGGGTATGGAATTACACGGTCATTTATATCCACCGAAATGCAAGAGGCTGGAAGGGTGACATTAATTATTTAACATTTCCTGGCTGTGGTTCCCATTATAGAATTTACTGATATGTTCTGTTGCAAACAATTATCACTAGATGAGAGTAAACAAACTGGTGATCTGACTCCTTATTTATAAATGTGCACTTTATTTAGAGAATGTTGACTCAATTTGCATTTGCATGTTTGAAGCACTATTGCAGTCAGATTATTTTCAAGTTCTTGTCACCATATATTGCTTCTGCTGATCCTTTTTCAAAATGTATAATTTCCTCATCAAACCCCTTCAAAATTGTGACATTACTCAAGCAAAAAGGGAGACATATAATAAGCCTTAAACTTAATCTTATCTATTTGTTTTCTATGCTCTTATCTTCTCCCACCTTTATAATAACCAATAACATTATGAAGTCTCAATTGCGTTCTACAATATAATATTATAAGAAACATCTCCAGATCTGCAGCTTTGGTGCAGTCGTTCCTTCTATATAAAAAACTAATGATTCCATACTTGGGAGTCCTCAAAATACTGCTGTACCAAAGTTTTTAGGCCCAACAATTTTCATACATTTTGGGTAGAAGTGAGATCAGATCACAACATTGCTGAGGATTGGGGAGGAGGGGTTTCTTAGAACTTCAAGGGAAGGGTCTTAACCCCACCCCACCCCACAAATAGCAGTGTCTCTGCTGCTTGATACCAGTAGCTTGATGGCACTGAGCAGCCTAGTCATATTCCTGGTACAGAATGCCTGACAACACTGTGTCATAATACAGTACATAATTGTGGCGTGAAATTGGCCAACAGGAGGAGCAATCTCCCCCCCCCCCCCATGACCCTGCTGGTGACATATGTAATGATATAGTAGTATATGCAGGTCCTGTTTTATGAACATTTGCTATGCAAAAAATAACTTTTCTGAACACGAGGAATTAGAATCCAAACTTCACTATACGCTCTGCAGATTCACATATCCAACCAAAGAGAATTTTAAATTCATTGTTTGCCTTTTTCTGTTCTGAAGAATAGAGGGAGGGAGGGAGGGAGGGATCAGACAAACCAGAGAGGGTTTTTTTCTGGGTTTCCTTGTTGTTGTCTTTTTGTTTGGGGGGTGTCAAAATTATGTGGTAGGGAACACATTAGAAATGTTCCCATTGGAATCAGTAGAAATTGTCAGCTCACCATGTGAATGCTTGCCAAGCGAATGATTTCCAGGGAATGTACTGTGGTACTTTGGTTTAAGAACAGTCCTGTTTAAGAATGATTCGGTTTGCAAACTCTGCAAAACTGGAAATAGTGTCCCGGTTTGCAAACTTTACCCCGGTCTAAGAACGGAATCCGAACAGTGGAAGGACACCGGTGATGGGAGGTCTCATTAGGGAAAGTGCGCCTCGGTTTAAGAACGGTTTCAGTTCAAGAACGGACTTCCAGAAATGGATTAAGTTTGTAAACCGAGGTACTACTGTATTGTGTTTAGTAAGTGGGACTTCCGTGTATCATTCTTCTTGGAACATTTTTCTTCCAGGAATGCCACTGTTCAGCATTAAGCAATTTTCTGAAGTGTCCACAAAGCTTCTTAAGAAAGAAAGACAGAGCATGGATCACTTTGTCTTTAAAGTAGGGATGGAGAACCTCTGGCCCTGTTGAACTACATTTTTCTCCTGAGGCAAACAGATGCCAACAACATTTCCCATAATTGCTCGCCATTGTCCACGGTGACCAGGAGTGAGGACTCCAATAATACCTTGTAGGCCATAGATTCCCAGCCCTTGATACAAAGCAAAGACCATACACACTCTCAAAGCTATATTGAAATTTATACCTTAAAATTACCAAACATACATTACACACACACTTTTGCAGGGGTGAAATGGTTCCATGAAAATGTGTGTTTAGTCATTGTTCAGTTTGAAGTTTCTTTAACTTAACTGAAGAACAGGTTGAAGTCAGTGTTATTTCAAAGATTGAACTCATGTACAATTCAAGAGAAGTATTAATATTTTTAGTACATTGTAAGAACTGCCTATTTGACCAAGTATTACATTAGTGCAAGTGGTGGGCAGAAAAGGGACTATGGTCCACTGATGGACTACTAGTGAATTTCCAGCGGACCATCTGGCATCCACTGGTTACTGGGACTCTCACAAAAAAATACTGGACTAAAATGTGACTGGTCTTATAAGAATTTGTAATTCAGGAGTTCATGCTATAGATCCAGATTACTGTGAGTATGCATTTATTGTATTGCAAATGTAAAACACATTGGTGGACCACAGGGAATTTAGTGGCAGGTTGCTGTTGTTTTTACATAGACTGCAAAATTGAAGTTAGTCTACAAACCTATTAGTGCTTCATACCTTTAAAGCAACACAGTTCCATTCATCATAGATGTGTTCCATCATCACATGTACTTATATATGTATACATAAAAACTTGGAATCAAGTAACTTTATTGTGAGCACTCGTAAATGGCAGAGCTGTTATTTATTATTTCCCTCCGTCCTTGGTGCTTTTATTGCATTTTTTTAAATACAGCTGTCAGCAGGAAAAAATATAGCCTTAAACAATACTCTGAAAACTACGTGTTATATGTAGTTATATGCCTGCTCTGATGTCTTTCTGCATAAGCAGATTTTTGTTTTCTTTTGTGTAAGTAAAATCTTGTTTTTATTCAAAAAAGTTTTGATTTCCTTAAATTAGATCTCAGATGCAGAGTTGAAAACAGTGTTGAAAATTGGCTAGGATGGGATATAACAACATCTCTACTAGATAAAGTTGTCCAATTAAGCAGAATGTCAAAAGTTTTTAACATTTGAATTTCTGCAAGGGGCTACTAATTTCAACCTTAATGATTTCTCCTTTAGGACTCTACATAGCAAAACTTCACTTATTATCTTACAATACCCATCAGTCTGAGCTAAAGAGCAGCCTAGGGCAACTGACTGAGTGAAGATAGCTTTCATCCCTTGAAAAAAATCTTATAATCCCTTTTGAAAACAAGAGGAAGGAGGATGGAAATCTCTTGATCTCAACTGCTTTCTAGATCCTCCCTGTTGACAAACAGAGAAAAATTCACCTGTCAAGTTTTCCTCACAATAAATAGATAGTAACCTTTTTCATCTTCTTAGAAGGTGTGAGTTAACCAAGGATATATAAAGAGTTAATGTATAATATGATACATTATGCCATCGGGGTTTGTCAGTCACTTCTGGGACCCGAAAGAAGTAGTGGCACTCGGGCTGCTGCCCTTATACTTCCTTCCCTACCTCTGGGAAGGAAGGAACAATGGTGGCAGTGACTATAGTTCTGTTGTTGCATTTCCTTTTTAAAAAGTTCCGTTGTTTTTTTAAAAGAGAAAAAGGGGTAAAGAGCACAGTGGGGTAGATCAGCCCATGCAGTTTTCTTAACATGTCAAAGTTAAGCACCCCCCCCCCCAAATATTCTCAAAAATCCCCCCTATGGATGTTTAGAAGCTTTTTTTCCTGCCCCTACCTTTCTGTGAATAGTTTAAGGTAATTTAGCCAAAATAATGGTTTGTCGGCAGGTTTTTTTAAAATAAAAACAACAACAACTGATGCCCCAATGAGGACCTAAGACTCTCATTTTGTTCATAGGGGCCAGGATCCAAAGAGTATTGCAACCAGTTCCAGGGCTAAAGACGCCTTTGACTCAGGCATCAGCCACAGTCCTCTTTGCCACCTGGCAAATTGCCTTTGAAACGGTAATATGGCAGAGGGGTCTGCTGTTTAGTGAAAGTCAGATCTCTCACTGGGAGCATACACGCCCCTGGAGCATGCTTAAAGTACTTCTTTGGACGCCAGCCAAGGTTTTCACTGTGAATTGTGTAGGAAATCCTAATTCTGTGAACCATCTCCATTATAAATTCCTTTCACATACCCTTTGCTCAATAAAATGCATTGTTAAGCAGAGATTATTTTGGTAATATGCAGCTATACACTTATTTCATCTGTGCAGAGCATTCTGTTGGATTTTTTTTCAAGAGAACTTGTAAATTCCTTAAATAATAACATTGGAAGTAATACAAATATTTTTAATGATCATTGAGTAAGTTATTGGAAACATACACAACTGTGTAAATAACTGAACCTAAATAAATTAGGGTTGTTGTTTTTTTTTAAAAAAAATGGAATTCACTAAACATGAATAGTCACTTAAAGTGTAACTAGAATTGACTGTGTCATGTATCAGCCTAATAGCTAGAGCCCTGGTTCAATAAAATGAACCTGGGAAGGTTTTCTTAATGAAAGAACTGACGTTTTCTGTGCAGTTGCTGCATTCATCAGATTGTAATAGTGTTCATTACACTACAAAGGACTGCCAATGTGAATTGTTGGGATCATCTGTTAGGTGAGCCTGATAGGGACAGGAGATAAGTGAAGGAATGATTCCCTTTGGCTTCTTAACAAGCATATTCAAAAAGTATGTTGCTTTGATGACCTTTCATCAGTGCATTACAACCTTTGCTCTGGGCACTAACTGGATGGCAGAATGGCATTTCTCTTGGACTGGCATTAAATTTTGCTAGAATTTTAATAAACTCTTGACCATATGATACTACATATTAATAGTGTATTATGTAAGACCATGGTATATAATTTGTCTTTTTAATTACTGGACAATAGAGAAAGGAACACAGTTCACTTTTCAGCTAGATCTGTTAGGCTGTTAAAACTACCCTGTTTAGTGGTGCTAATTAGCAAAGGCTGCCAGGACCACATAACACCAGTCCTAAAGGATCTACACTGGCTCCCAGTGCATTTCTGAGCACAACTCAAAGTGTTGATGCTGACCTTTAAAGCCCTTAATGACCTTGGCCCCTGTATACCTGAAGTAGCATCTCCACCACCAACATTCAGCCCGTACACTGAGGTCCAGCTCTGAGGACCTTCAGGCGGTTCCCTCACTGCGAGAAGTAAAGTTACAGGCAGAGGGCCTTTTGGGTAGTTGCGCCTGCCCTGTGGTACGCCCTCCCATCAGATGTCAAACAGGTAAACAACTACAGGACTTTTAGAAGACATCTGAAGGAAGCCCTGTGTAGGGGAGTTTTTAATGCTTTATATTTTATTATGTTAGACTAAACTAGGATCCATTAGACTAAACTATAGTTAGACTAAACTATGGTTTAAATGTGAGCATGGTAGTTTTAACACCTTCCTTGGACTCATCCAAGAAGTACAAAAGGCTATCCAGGAGTTGGTGTTTCTGGCGAGGCTGCAGAGCTTGGCTTCTGTTCCTCCTACTGCTGCTTGTCATAACTTTGCTCACTTTCGCAAACCTACACCTAGTGCCAGGTGCACATGTACAGTCTTAAACAATATTATCATGTCTCCCTAGATACTGAATGAACTTAAAGGATACAAAATCTGAAAAGAACCATAATTCATCAATTTGTTATAGTTATAACTGTAAGTACCCCAGAACTTGGAACCATAGACCAAAATCAGCTGTGTATGGCTATTGTGACTGACTGAGAGATGGTTATTCCATCTGTCTTGGAGCCCACTCAATTCCATGTAATATCAGATAGACCCGGCTCGAAAGTGATTTATTTTTGGTTTAAGAATATTCATGTGAAAATAATAACACCTTTCTCAGAATCTAGGCTTTCTCAAAACCATCAGAGAATTAGAAATCAAAGTAAAAATAACCCCTCAAGCAGCAATCACAAATAGTCATCCAACATAAAAATCAACTACATATCTCAGCTCAATGGTCACACCAAATAGATGGGTCTTTTAAAAACTTATATAAAGGAAACATGATCATATTGCTGTTTGCTTGCCCCTAAAAGGGTTACATTTTTGCAAGTGTTACAAGTAGATGCTCACAAAGCCTCAAACCTTTTGTGAGTACATGTGGCATCCATTTTGCACGTGTCCAGTTGATGTGTGGGTCCTTTTGAAAATGGAAGAGAGTGGTGGGGTGGGGTGGAACAGGGCGGAGTGGGCTTATGAATGCTCCACTGATGTGTGTGGGGGCCAGGAACAGAACTCTCACACAAAATGGTTGTTGCCTCTACAGTAATGCGACTGCTCATAAATTTTCAGAAGGTGCTTACCAGGCACCCTTGGCTACTATTTCTTCTATTCTCTGCTACAAACCCTAGTAATGTACCATGTGAAAGGGCAGGGGAAGACAGTGGTAGGCATGCCCCATGCTCAGGTAGGGTGTGTATTTTCACCAGAATTCTCAATAAGTAACTTAACTTCATCTGCATAATTTCCCCAGGAGGAGGGCAGGTGAAGACAATCCAAGTACCCCATCTCAAATGCTTGCAGCACCCTGCTAATAACCATGACAAAAATTTTGTCAATTGTTTTGTGGCTGGTTGTGGTGGTATTGAAGTCAAATCAGGTGCCACGGTGAGACCACAGAATTAAGTCTTGATGTGTGTGAGAGAGAAAAGGTACATTTCTCTAAGTTTTCTTGGCATCTCAAAACACAATCATTTATATTTTTAACAGAGAAAATCACTGGTTGTGCTGTGTCAGTTAACACTTCACTTTGTCATGGAGTATGAATGAGGATGAAGTTTTATTTCAGAAAGGTGACCAGAATTGAAATGCCTGTAGCTCCATTGGTTAGAAATAGATGGTGTTAAAGGATCCATTCACAAACTTTTCCTCGCTTGGGCTTAGTTGCTAGTCCAAATTCTCTAAGCCTTGCACAGGAAGGTTGCCAGGGGAGAGGGCCATGACTTTGTAGAATTTGTAAAGCAACAAAATAACAACAACAGAGAGAGAGAGAGAGAGAGAGAGAGAGAGAGAGAGAGAGAGAGAGGCTGCACTAAAGACCATTAAGAGGCCTAAGACCCACATTTCAGTGTTCATCATTTGTACCGATTATAGTGTGACAGCTCTTGAGTTTCCAATGATAACAGCCATCTGACTTGATCTGAGTTCAATGGATTTTCACTGAAATAGAATCATCACCTTTGTGATGGATAGAAAAAGTAAAGCAATACATCCTGATAAATGCTCCTGCTTCCCCCACCCCCTCCCACCTCCCTTTACCGTGACCTTGTACAGTCTATAAGTGAGCAGAGCTGAGCCCCGGCCACTGCTGAAATGCATCAGGACTTTGAAATTTAAGTAGCTCTGAAACCCATCAATGGGGTGAAGGGAGAATGGCCTGAGAAAACGATGGATCATGCTTAGAGGGCTCACAGGGAAACAGGGTGTGCTGAAGGTCAATACGCAGACATGTCCTGAAGGAACGGCTCAGACACTCATTCTCATTCACATCTCAGAGCCGTTGCTGCTGTGGCGCTGTGAGGAGAGATCAGTCAGAGAGTAAAATAAAACAAGAATCCTGGAGCATATAATTTCTTCCCTGAATCAAATAGCACAAGAGTACTGTATAAAGTAGTTGATTACCTTATTGTGGCAAAATTGTGCATCATACCATTCTACCCAAGTAGTAGGAAACAGTCTTCAGAGAGGAGGTTTGGTTTTTGTTGTGCAGCAGTCAGTGCTGGTATTTTTGTGGAACAGTAATACTTTTTATAATGCATCTTTTTATGATTGTTTGTGAGTGGTGTTTGTTTGACGTTAAAATTAGGAAAATTAGAGAGAACACACTCCTAAGGCCTGTCTTTACTTCCTGTTGTAGTTCCTCTGCTTTGCATAGCTTCATTAGTGTTCATGGCTCCTTACAGAGTAGTATCAACGGAGGAAAGCAAAACACAAAGATATCTAACCCTGAGAAGGTTACCACTTACCATCTGGTTGACTACTGTGAGAAACAGGATACTGGCTTGCATGGACCTTTGGTCAAATCCAGCAGGGCTTTTTCCAGCTGAGGATGGAGGACTAAGGACTAAACCTAAGGTCATAGAATCATAGAATCATAGAGTTGGAAGAGACCACAAGGGCCATCGAGTCCAACCCCCTGCCAAGCAGGAAACACCATCAGAGCACTCTTAACATATGGTTGTCAAGCCTCTGCTTAAAGACCTCCAAAGAAGGAGACTCCACCACACTCCTTGGCAGCAAATTCCACTGTCGAACAGCTCTTACTGTCAGGAAGTTCTTCCTAATGTTTAGGTGGAATCTTCTTTCTTGTAGTTTGGATCCATTGCTCCGTGTCCGCTTCTCTGGAGCAGCAGAAAACAACCTTTCTCCCTCCTCTATGTGACATCCTTTTATATATTTGAACATGGCTATCATATCACCCCTTAACCTCCTCTTCTCCAGGCTAAACATGCCCAGCTCCCTTAGCCGTTCCTCATAAGGCATCGTTTCCAGGCCTTTGACCATTTTGGTTGCCCTCCTCTGGACACGTTCCAGTTTGTCAGTGTCATTCTTGAACTGTGGTGTCCAGAACTGGACACAGTACTCCAGGTGAGGTCTGACCAGAGCAGAATACAGTGGCACTATTACTTCCCTTGATCTAGATGCTATACTCCTATTGATGCAGCCCAGAATTGCATTGGCTTTTTTAGCTGCCGCGTCACACTGTTGGCTCATGTCAAGTTTGTGGTCAACCAAGACTCCCAGATCCTTTTCACATGTACTGCTCTCAAGCCAGGTGTCACCCATCTTGTATTTGTGCCTCTCATTTTTTTTGCCCAAGTGCAATACTTTACATTTCTCCCTGTTAAAATTCAGGTCAAACAAGAAGACCCACTTGTTTAGACAGAATCTGTCCCAATCACATATGAAGCACCAGATGGTATTCCATTTTTGGTACAAAGGGAGTTATAGATAAAGTTACTAAACTGTTCTTCCTGCTCATGGCTAATATCCCCACATTTTTGTGTCTGGGCATTTTTCTCCTGAGCTGAGCTATAGAAAAAAAACAAAATAAAACTTGGGATGAGATTATGAAAAAGCATAATGCAGGGCAGTGAGGCTTTGGAGCCTACCCCCTGCTTTATATTATATGCAATTGGTGTTTAAAAAAATTATCACCATGTTGGTTGGGACTCTGTATTAGGTGTTCCAAAACATTTTGGGTGGTTGAATCCAGTACTTTTTAAGTCCCTTCGCATGCTTTGTACTTCATATTGATTTGCACTGGTACAGCCATGGGTAGATTTCTCACCTGATTTTCCAGTCAGTTTCCTTTATAATCTACCGTATTTTTTGCTCTATAAGACTCACTTTTTCCCTCCTAAAAATAAGGGGAAATGTGTGTGCGTCTTAGGGAGCGAATGCAGGCTGCGCAGCTATCCCAGAAGCCAGAACAGCAAGAGGGATTGCTGCTTTCACTGCGCAGTGATCCCTCTTGCTGTTCTGGCTTCTGAGATTCAGAATATTTTTTTTCTTGTTTTCCTCCTCCAAAAACTAGGTGCGTCTTGTGGTCTGGTGCGTCTTATAGAGCGAAAAATATGGTACTTTAGAAAGGTACAAGGTGCTAGACAAAGTGCTGCCCCTCTCTTAGATGCTTTCAAAGAAAATTAAGTAAAAATTAGTACATAAATTTGAACCCACAGTTACCATGCCTAAAGCAGGAATTGCTGAACACTTTAAGGGGCTTATTAGCATTTTATGCAAATCAGTTATTACTGTTCTCTACTTCCTTAATTATCTATGTTATTTCAATACAACCCTTTCTTTGATGTCCCAATTCTATATTTAAATAGTGCAAGATTTCTATCGTATCCGCCCTCTGAGGTTTCTTCCATGCAAAAACATGCCAACAGCAGCTATTTTAGAGACTACTGGGAAATGTCTAATTGGTTAATCCCATTTGAGTTATGAAGGGTGTATTGCCACTCACAGAATATCACAAACATGTAAAGTACAGGCTAGGAGAAGTTTACTAAAACCTGCAAGACTTCCCCGGAATTTCAGCCCCAAAGACGTTTTGTCTCCTAGATATCCAATGGGAAATGATTCAAAATTTGTCTTAAAAAATGTTTTAAAGCCTTCAGACTTCTTTGGAATGTGTTAAATGATTGTTTCATAGTAGAAATATTTTGAAATAAAACATGAAATAATCACCATCACCATCCGAATTGCAAAACAGTGAAATGGGAAAGGGGCTGAAAGGGGGAGGGGGAAACTGTGTTTTAGTGCTTGATTGCTATGAGATGGGGGAAGAAGTATGTGGGAGTGGAGAAAAGCCCTCTTGTGGCTATGATTCAGGCACTCTTCAAATATATTGCTGTGATTTGCATACAGAGGGCTTTTATACGGTGGATTTGTCACTATCCTGTGTTTTCATATTAATCATACCTGCTACTGCTGCTGCTGCCACCTGTTCTATTGGTGTTGTGCATCTTGCCAGGCAGTACCAATTTCAGACAAGATTACACTGATTTGGGGTGAGATCTCGCCCAAGATTGTGTGAGCTCTTGTACACCAGATCTTGGACAATTTCAGGCAAGATCTTGCCCCAAATGGGCCTGATCTTGCCTGAAATTGGCTCCAGAGGTGGCACCACTTCTCTACCACTGGCAGAGGCAGCAGGGCAGACAGGGGCGCATAGGAGTGCCACCTGCAGGGTTCTGCCTAATGGCTGGGCCAGCTCTGATAATGTATGATTCTAGCATTTTAAAGCTGCTATTAGGTCGTTTTAGCTAAGAATGCTGCCCAAAATTTTAACCCTGCAAGTGTCACCTGCCAGTGTATTGCTCTGAATATATCTCCCAGAGTACCACTCAGTGATAATATATCCCTCATTCTCAAGGCATTAACAACTACAAGGTCCCTGACAGATCTTTATTTAAATATATTCATTATGTTTAAATGCAGATTTTACTGGCCACAAAGCTCTTCCCTGATTGACACTGATAGATACAGAAACCTGAGTTTAGTTTACATTTAAAAATAGTCTTTTAGATTTAGACAGTAAAAGATCTACATTTTTAAAAAAGTTAAAACAAGTTTTTAAAATAAGTTCATTCAGAAAAAAAAGATTCTAGCTTAGAAATTTAGAGGGAAACTACCATTAGACATTCTCATTTGTATATAAGGTGGGGCTTTAGGCTTCTGTTTCCCCAGCCTAAGATTTGGAGAATCTTCGTTTCGATTCTAAGCCTTTTTGCTGTCACAAACCAAAGCCTCCAGCTTACTAAGATAGCTCAACTTCTTATAAAGTGGCCACCTCACTGAAAAGTACATTGTTCCAACTCTGAAATTATACAGTCTAAAATCATCATCATGTATTTTCATCAGGATGAAATATTGAGAGCGCTGCTTAGTGCAAGGTTTTATTAATGATGTGCTGTCAGAAGCTGGATGCTCTGCATATTTGCATATTAAACAGCTGAGTGAAGAAACATTCCTTTTATTGCTGCAGGGAATAAATCAGTTTAAAGCAAGTTCTCATCATTTATACTCCTTTCTGCTAAATCTTCTTTTATTGAAATAAATTGTTGAAGTGCTTTGCTCATTCTTTGAATACTGATGAAATTTACCTTGATAGGGACCTAGGAAAACACAGTATTTTCTTAAAGGTGCAGCTATGTATGTATGAATTTCAATATCTCCCAAAGAATTTGTAAACATTAAGGAAGTTAAAGATGGTTCCAAGATCGGTGGTATGAATGAAAGAGCTATCTCTTCCCACCGCACACACAAAAATACTGTACCATTAAATGAACCATTCAGGTGGGAAATAACTTGTATTTTTGGCTGTGGGAAATGAAGACTTTAGTTTAACTCATTGCTCTGGCATTCTGTTTGTGTAACTTTGTTACACACTGATGTATTGGAATGAAATTTGGCGCACATATCCAGCTCTACATAACAGGTTGAAATGACAGCTCAGCACCCTTACATCCTGTATAGGCCCGAATATGAGCCACATTTTTTTTTTCCTGTGAAAAGTTAAAGTGTGGCTTTAATTTGCAACCTTACAAAAACTGGCTTTTACGATATCGCTGCTAAAACAGACATACAGTAAAACAGAATGGGTGTGAGTGCCTGCGGAATTTTAAGGGAGTGACTTATATTCAGGTATTATTATTTTTTCTCCCCCCCCCCTTGAATTTTAAAGATGTGGCTTATATTTGGGTGCAGCTTATATTCGGGCCAATACAGTATTTTCAAAAGAGAAAGGCAGATCTAAATGTATATTATAAGTTGATATTTACTTGGAAAATGGAGATATTGGAATGAGAATTGGTGCCATGTTCAGGACACCATTTTATGTTTCAGGTTCAGGCTCTCTGTCTCTCTCCCCCCCCCCCCCACCCAGTGGCGTAGCGTGGGTTGTCAGCACCCGGGGCAAGGCAAGTAATTTGCGCCCCCTAACCCGTGGATTTTAGCAGGGGTCAGAGAGCTGCGAGTGCGAGCGCGCCCCCCACCCAGATGTTGTGCCCGGTGCGGCCAGCCCCCCTGCACCTCCCACGCTACGCCACTGCCCCCACCCCCCAACACTCAGCCCTTACACCTTTTTTCTAGGGGACCTTGGAAGGATATCTACAATCAGATGGGTGGAACATAAATAATAAAATTGTTGTTGTTATTGTTGTTGTTGTTGTTGAATTGTTGTTGTTATTGTTGTTGTTGTTGTTGTTGTTGTTGTTACTACGACTACTACTACAACACATACCACAATGTGCTATTTCCTGGAGAAAAACATATCAGAATTCCAATTGGCTTACACATTGAGGACTCTTATGTTTTCAGTTCAAAACCAGCTTGGCCTGCTGCCTCAGTACTGAGGGATGCCAGTAGAAGTAAGGGACAAAGAGAGAGATAGCAAATACGGTATCTTATGACCTGAAAATAGGGCTCTCAGTCATTCTGTTTCACTGCTTAATAAGTGTGCTTATTTAACATTATATTTGAATAAAAGGCATTTCTGTTTGAGCATGCTAATTCCTGCAAATTGCAGGATCAATACAATGCTTCTACTGTCTATTTTTTATTTTGTCTAATGTTGGCAGCATGATTTTTAAAAGTCCCTAAGTGGACTGGGAGAATAGCCAGAAAGGGGGGAGATGGATAAGACTTGCCAATGTATTTATTGGGCTCTTTGTTTATTGGGTTTAAAAGGAATCCAGCCTCACCTGGATTCCCCCATGTTTTAAGATAATTACTTGAATTGAATTCATAATTAAGAATGAACAATATATGAATATGGTGGAGGTGGGGTGGGGTGGGAGGAGATACCTGAGGCAAAATCAAATGGAGTAAAACGTTTTGCCAATTGATAGAGAATATGATTTCCACTGCGGTAGCTGAGTTCTGAAACAGTTATTTTTACTCCACAGGAATGCTGTTTAAAATTGTACCCCTCCTAGAGTGTCTCTTACTGTAAAGTGTATAGGCTCTTTCTACTTGAGTCACATCTGGCCTTGTAGTCAGTGTCCTCACCATCAATGACTATTAATGTGGGAGAGACTATTCACTAGGGCTGAGTCTCCTGGTAAAATCTTGCTGTTATTATAATGGGGAGGGGGTGCTCTCTTTTTATTGGCATCCTCATGGAAACAATGATTCCCCACTCAACTCTGTGTTTCTTAATAGATGGAATCTAGTTCGAACCCCTGCAATACAGGAATCTCAGCTAAAGCATTCATGACAGATGGCCATGCAACCTCTGCTTAAAAACCTCCAAGGACAGAGAGTCAACCACCTCTCGTGGGAGTTTGTTTCACTGCCAATGAGCTCTTACCGTCAGAAAGTTTTTTTCGAATGTTTAGTTGGAATCTCCTTTCCTGTAACTTGAAGCCATTGCCTCAAATCCAGAGCAGGAGAAAACAAGCATGCTCTCTCTTTCATGTGATAGCCCTTAAGTTATTTGACATATCTCCTCTCAGTCTCCTCTTTTCCAGGCTAAACGTACTCAGCTCCTTAAAGCGCTCCGCATATAGCTTAGTTTGCAGACCCTTCATCATCTTGGTTGTCCTTCTCTGCACACGTTCCAGCTTGTCAACATCCATCTTAAACTGTGGTGCCCAGAATTGGACACAGTATTCAAGGTGTGGTCTGATGAAGGCAGAATAGAGTGATACTATAACTTCCTTGATACTTCTGTTGAATAAGCATCCCATTAATTCCTTCATCCAAGTCATTTATAAAGAGGTTGAACAACAACAGGCCCATTGTAAACTAAATGTTGTAAACTAAAACCTATTATCTGGGTTTATAAAGCTGATAGAGAGAGAAAACTATTCTAAACAATCATCAGAGGGGAAAGATATTCTCTATTTTCAGGGGAAGTGCTATTTGCTTTCCAATCTCCCTCCCTCACCCCCCCCATCACGAAAGACAGTGGGTAAGACATAATCATTTTAGCATTGTTACAGTATAAATCATTGGTGACAGAAGTTTCTTCATTTTGCAAAAAAATGTGCATTTAATAACATGAAAATAATGGTATCCTCCACAAACTGGAATACAAAATTTGCTTCATATTGTCATAGATATGGGGTACCAGAGGCTTAGTAAATGATAAAAATTGATAAATGGTAGTATTTAGATAATATTTGGGATATGAAGGGAAAATATAAACTGCAGAAATATGCCAGCAAGAAATTCTTGGGTTAGCTTATGCAAACCAGCCTGGCCAGGCTAGCTGAGTGCAGAGCTATTAAGAAGCAATGGGGTACCAGGTACTGAGCCATTAAAGGCAAAGGAAGTTCTTGGATTGTGCTTTTATCCATCAGTGGTTTGCATTGTTTTCTTAGATTCATTAGAGACTTAATTACAGCTCTGCTTTGTGCTCTCTGCTTTTAGTTGGCTTCATAGCATGGATGTAGTTATTGAATTGGATTCAGCGTATTATTTGATTAATACACATAATTAATTCACTAATTTCTAGGAAAAGAGCATTCAGTGCCAATGACATTTCTGTAAATAATCCGCTTATGTTTCTTGATTTAGTTGAATGTGCCTGTGGTGTTTAACAAAGAGAAATTATTAGCTATTATCAAATATCTTTAAAGAGTTTGAAGTTGGTTTGAAGTCTTACTAAGTGCCAACCTTGGCTAGTCATCTAAATTGCAGTTAGCATCAGTATTGATGTCACACTTAACTATGTCTAAATGGGAACAGGAGAAAAGGGGGGGGGGAGTGCAGTCCTGCTGTCAGTTTATTGTCAGTGTTATGTTATTATGTAGTGGTGAAACAAATCTTAAAATCAGACCATGAGTGTATTTGATTTGCTTACATTAAGCAAAGTGAAAATTATATCCTGTATTTAACAGAAGCAATTTCCAGACTATGCCATGCTCAGAATTGTAAATATTCATACTTCCATTGGTCAACTTTTCCATTCCACTGCTGACTATAATGGCCCGGTTCAGACATATTACTAAAATATAGTGCTGCCCTATGGGGATGAGTATGGGCATGCCTAAAACTCTCTCTCTCTTATCCCTCCAGTCCTACTGTAGGAGGAGATTGGACACATGTGCTTTTGTTTTTAAACTAGACATGGTTTGTTGTTGAGACTGTCAAGGACAAACTATGGTTTAAAAACTATTATTAGGGAACAAAATCAGTTGTACCATCTCACTTTTGTGTTGGAGGGGATGTCAGGTATGGAGATCACTAATTCATTCATGTTGAGAATATGTTGTGATTAAATCTTTCTGGAATATGGTTGTTACCATCATCATTATCATTATTAGATGTATTTACTTGCCCTTCAACATTAAAAATAATTTAAAATAAATTACAACTGTAACTACAAAACACACACACACAAACACACACACACACACAGTGTTGAAGGCCAAAATAAATATATGTGTATTAAGCATACCATGAGATCTGGAGAATGATGGTGCCAGAACAGGGTTGCAGCAACTCCTTGATGGCCTTCATTCTTCTGGAGCAAGTCTGTGGAGGTGAGGACAAAAGGTGACCAAGGGAGACTAGAGTGCTGAGACGCAGGAGTTGAGACTGGAGATTCTGGGCTGGAGGAATTATTTATTATATAATTTCATTTGAAGAACTAGATGAATTATTTCAGGAAAAAGTGGGGGTGGGGTGGGGACAGCCTTAGAGACAGACTAAAATGCTGGATTAGGAAGTTCAAAATCCCATTCCAGTACATATCACTTTGGATACAGATGAGAATAGAGTGATGGAAAGGGGAGGGAATGTGTTTAAGAAAAAAATGTGTTTTCCAAATGACAATCTGGATTGAAGACAGAGCTCACCAAGAGCTTTTGCTAGCTCAGTGATTTCTTTGGCTCCCTCCACAAAGTGCCTTAAATACAGGGAATAAAGTGTGTGTGTAATGTCCAGTGTTTTTTCCTACCTCCAGGGCAGCCTTCCCCTACCCCCTCCAAAATCCAGTCAGGAACCCTAAGTGCTGTCAGAGATGCAGGGAAGTAGAGACAGGCAATATATACCTTATATAGAGCTATGGGCAGGTGTTTAAATCCAGCAGGATGATAAGTGGGCAAAATAAACCAAGAAGGCGAAAAGTTTATATGCCAATAGTTGGAGTGTGGGACTTGCAAGAGCACAAAAGAGCTGTGAAATATGCAAGCTAGAAAGAAGTAAAAGAAGTGGTGGCATACAATGCTGTCCTCCCCTGCAGAAATATGAACATGGAGAAATGGTTCTTGCTTATTTCATCGCAACATGAAGGTGCCCAGTAGTGGCTGACTTCACTGGTCTCAGCAGAGAGTCAGGTATTGCTTTGGGTGGGGAGGAGATTCATTTAGAAGAACAAATCAGGTGCTATTCTTGTATTCTGAAAGCCAAATGGTTGTCAATTTGTTCTTTACCAGGACTATATAAAACTCAGGCCTTGAATGGCCATGTCTGACCCTAAGATGAGTTCTATGGTACCCTCAAATAAGGTAAAAGAATAAAATATTATTTCTTTAGAAAGACACTTTCTAATAGTGACATGCACTTTCTGGAAGGTGCCCTGATTAGTTTTGAAGAAAATATCCCATATGGATCAGAGACAAGGGAACAAGGACATGAGATGAACGAATATTAATGAAAGCTTGAGGAAGCATTAGAAGCCCTCTCCCACATTGGGACACTGGGTCAGGGTATCTTGAAAAGGGGAGGCATAGAGCAGCCTTTTGGATGCATCCCCAAATCTGGAGAATTTGGAGATCCAAAACCTGTCTAGTCTTAGAGAAAAAGCAGCGGCCAGTTGCAAACTTATCTTGTTAATGTCCAGGATGGGCATAAGGTCATAGGTTAACAAAGCTGTTATAGCTCATAGTAATTAAAATTCCCACCACATAGTTGGCATATTCACAAGGGCTTCCACCAATCAGATCAGGCAAACAAGAATATGACTATGCACACTACAGGGATTGAGCTTGAATTTCTCCAGAAATGCAAACAAAGGTTCTTTAATCAGGGCAGAATATGCTTATTGGGAGAATCCATTAGTCATAAAGGATAATTAATAGCTGATTTTAGATGTTTATCTGCATTAGATATGGCACTGATTCCAGAATTTATTAGTCATGCATTAAGGTGATTCATTCATCATAGGTAAAACTTCCTGTTCAGCATTCACTCTAGGGAGGTTTATTGGCAAAGAGTACTGGGGCTTCCCTCAGTCAATGACACCAGGCTTAAGCTTTGCCTGATTTACATGCACCATCGCCAGAATGTTACTCAAACCAAAGCTAAATTATACATAGTCTCAGGACATGTGCAAACCTCTAGCTGAACCAAGAATTTGAGTAACGTGCAGTTTAAGTTAAAATGCAAAAGCAATTACAGACAAGGCATCAGGGTCCTCTTGTATCTGTTGCACAAATGTGCCTCCTCAGGTTTATCTTCAGAGTCTACATTAGCATACCTATATTATGTTCCATCCTGTATCACTGATTACAGTATTTTTCGCCCCACAGGGCGCACCGCCCCATAGGATGCACCTAGGTGTTTTTTTTTGGGGGGGGGATAAAGAAAAAAAATTATTTCTCCCCCCCCCCAGGCACAGGGCTGGCACAGGGGAAGCTCGAGCTTCCCCCGACCCCAGCCCCGAGAACAGCCTGCTATCCGCAAGCCTAGGGAGCCGCACCGGTCTCCCCAGGCTTGCGGAGAGCTGTGCGAAGCCCAGGCACGCTCTTCAGCGCCGGGCTCCCTAGGGTTGCGCAGAGCTGCGCGAAGCCCGGGAATGCAGGCAGCTCTGTGCAACCCTTGGGAGCCCGGCGCGAAGTCGTGCTGGTCTCCCAAGGGTTGCGCAGAGCTTCCTGAAGCCTGGAGAGCGAGAGGGGTTGGTGTGCACCGACCCCTCTCGCTCTCCAGGCTTCAGCGAAAGCCTGCATTCGCCCCATAGGACGCACACACATTTCCCCTACATTTTTGGAGAGGAAAAACTGTGTCCTATAGGGCGAAAAATATGGTAATTTTTTTCCCATAGCCAAAAGTGAACCAATTGACAATCATTAAACATTACCAATTTGTCATGCATGGAAGTTCAATCTATATATTGATGACCAGTTTGGGATCATACTACACAGAACTAGTGAAGTTAGGGGATTTAATAAGCTTCTGACATCACTTTATAAATGCATCTTGATTGTTTTAGGACAATATGAAAATAATACTGAGGTGCACAATGAGTTCCTGACTCTGAGTTATTTATGGAAAGAATGGATTAAATAGATTTTTTATAAATGGTGTCATTACAATAAAACAAAGGAATCAAGCAAGCTTGTAATTCCCATAAAATCTTATTGCTATGCTATCTTTCTCTGAGTATTCCAAAGAAATACTGCTGCCATGAGGTTTTACCAAAGAAGTTTAATGAAGCTGGTATTTTAGCCAGAGGTGACATCTTGTCTTGCTATTTTCCTTTAAATAATAAAACCAATAGCAATAATAATAATAACAACAACTAACCTGGTTCGCACAAGTCTTTTATCTATTTAGTATGTTATAGAGTTTTAATATAGTAATAACAATATTATAACATTGTTATTTTTATATATAACAGTAATATAGAGTTTTATCAATATATAATCCAAACCCAGCTTTAGTTTCCTGATGACAGAAGCTTAAGTTTCGGGAAAGGAGACTCAAATTTATTTCATTTAGTTACCCTATTTTTGCACACATATCCTACCACCTGACAATTTACAAGCCCCCCCCCCAAAAAAAGGTGGCTAAAATAGCAATTTTAAATGCCACATTGCCTAAATCTGCAATCAAATAACATTTTTAAAAAATCAGAAATAAATTCACATTTAATGGTCATTTCCATTGTGGTCCCAGCAATGCAAGTTGCCACATTTGGGGTTTTATTAAAATTATATCCCACTATATAGGGTTGCCATACGTCCAGAATTTCCTGAACATAGACTGTATTCATCTGTAACAGCGCCCAGACAGAAATCACTTTAACGTTTGAGGAAATCTGGACGTATGGCA
This sequence comes from Podarcis cretensis, assembly GCF_951804945.1. Taxonomy (NCBI): domain Eukaryota; kingdom Metazoa; phylum Chordata; class Lepidosauria; order Squamata; family Lacertidae; genus Podarcis; species Podarcis cretensis. The sequence continues at coordinate 44,721,793 of NC_137177.1, read as the reverse complement.
ACCCATGCAAAAAAAGTTTTGCCCAAAAGAAAAAGCTCAACAACTTTTGTGTCCGGATTTTCACTTATTGAAATATGGCAACCCTAATCCCACCTTTCCTCCAAGGAGCTCAAGGTGACGTACCTGGTTCTTCCCCTTCCACAATATTCTCACAACAACCCAGTGAGGTAGATTACACTGAGAGTCAGGGCTGTGTGGGATTTGAAACCTGAACTTTTTTGGGAATTCAAAGTTGTTTAGCTCTTTTTACGAAATGAAAGTTGTTGACCCATTCTTGGAAAACCACGAGTAAAAATACCCCGTAAATAGGACATTGTGAGGGGCAGTCTTCTGCTAGTGGGGGCAGAACCTCAGATAATTGAGTACTTTCAATGTTTTTCAATAATATTTGTGGATCTAGGGGGAGCAGCTGCCCCCTGGCCCCCCCCCTTCGCTAGGCCCATGTCATAGTCCAATATGGTAACCCTTAATTTTTTTTCCTGCCCTTACGTAAATTCTGTTTTACTTACTTAGTATATCAAATGAGAACAATTGCAGTGGCTTTTCGTTTTGTATCATTGGCTTTAATAAAGCAATTTCAGATTTGGACATTGCAAATTATTGTTTCACTTTGTTGTTGTGTGTTTTTTTGATGGCAAAACATGATAATAGTTGTACAACAGCTGCTACTCCCCACCCTCCAGGGAAATGGAGCAAAATCACTATACTTGTATCCAGGAGTTATTAGAAAAAGATATCTTCCCTATTTATTTATACTTTTCCATATAACTCTTCAGTTAACAAATGTGGGCACATCAAAATACTTCTTCCCAAGTACAGTCAATTTTTTTAATTTATTCATTTACTTAAAGCATCTGTACACCAGTCTTGAGGTTTAAGGATTAAGGTAACATAACAATGAAATAGCAATGCATTAAAACTGCAGCTAATAACTTTGGGAGAGGGAGAAAAATAAACAGCACTGTTTGTGTCAGAGACCAAGTTATATGATGAAAAAAGATTATTTTGCATGTGGAAAGTGCCATGTTAAAGTGCTTAACAACTGTGTACTTCTAAACTATGAAATTGTAGTAGCAAAAACAAAGTTATTAATGTATCAACACTTGGGGCATGTGAAATATCCCAGGTTCAGTTCTTGGATTTTCTAGTTAGGTCCTCTGTCTGAAACCCAGGTGGACCAATGCAGTAGTAGACTAGACAGACAAGGCAGTTTGCTATATTCCTGCTGTTGAATGTTCCTGTTAAACCTTTGAACAAATGGTTATTCGTGGTTGTTAAAAAAATGGCTTGAACTACACAGAGTCCATCTTTACTGCAAAAACTATTAAACTGTGTAGTTCTAAGCTGGGCATTTTTAGTGCTGCCAGGTGAAGTCAGGAAATGCTCTATTTACTTTCTATTGACTAGCTGCATTCAGGCAAGACTGCCAGTGCATTGACATGGAAAGCAACAGAGACAGAACCATTTCAAACCACTGACATTATACTGCTTTATTTGCAAAGTGAATTGCTCCTGAATGCACCAGTTACTTTTTTATGGAGTATTTGCGTGTTGACAAAGCTTTAAAAGAAAAGGGAATAATGTAATTCAGGCTATCTTAATAAAGCTGTCGTTTTAAAAAAAAAAAAATCTATTTCACTTTGTTTTCTTTCATTTGTTTGTTTAGAAAAAACGGAACAATTTCTAAGGTCAATAATATACATTAAAGAAATAAAAGCACTTAGCAATTTGAAATTTCATCTGTATGTGTTTCTGAGGCATTGTGAAAAGAAAATTGTGTGTGTGTGAGAGAGATTTTGTTTCTTTTGGAGAATGTTTTCATTTCTTGAAACAACATCAGCATTCAATCAGAGTATTGATTTCAAACTCATTATGTTAGGTTGCTAACATTAAGGGAATATGCATAGGAAGTTAAGTGACATATAAACACATTGTCATGCAAATTACTGTTTCCATGTAAAATGACTGGTAATTAGAAAGCTCACACTCACTGAAGCTTAGGCGATATCATGATTCAAACTACAGGAACCTGTGACTCATTATTATTGCAATTATTTTTGGTAGAATATAATGCCTGATTCAACAGTATGATGTTGTCTTGAGTACTTTAGACATCAATGAAACCTCTTCCATTAACCTTCCTTCTGTATTGTCCCCCTCCTTCATGATAATATGGATGTGTTTTGAATCCTAAAAGTATAATGTCAATGCATTAATATATAAAATAATAGTTACAGATAAGGCTGGAGCTGTGCAGTCAATTAAAATACTTCAATGAGAACAGACAATGCTTGTTGGGGTAGGGGAAATACTTTATTGCACTTCTAAAAGGTTGCACACTCCATCACATTCATTCTGCAGACAGTGTATAGAATGAATTCTTCCTATATACCATCCTCCCCATCATAATCATGTTCCCCACCCACCACCAGCCAAACAACTTCAAAGAGGAGAACAGGACACTGTTCCTTTTAGAGCATGTCAGCAATAAAGTTCTTCATCTTACAAAAATATGATACCGTGCATGTTTACAAGAGATGGCTAGCAAGTTCTAGGACCAAAATCAGAAATCCACTGAAATTGTAGAAAGAGATGTAACACATAAACATAGTTAATCTGATGTATTTACCCCATTCCATAATAGTTTACAATGGTAATAGCATCAGAGGTAGAAAAAAGGAAAATGTCCCTGGGAAGTCAGTACGCATCTTTCAATATGTATCACAGAGGTGGCGTTAGAGCATAACTTTAATACGCTTAGATAGGACGTTAAATGGTCCCTTTGAACTCCTGAGAAATTATGTAATTATCTGAAATATGTATCTGTTCTATTTTATAGTTTTTCCCCACCCCCTGTTTGTGCCATTCTCTTACTTCATACTGGAAGAAAGGGGGAGAGTCCTCACTGGCTGACTGGTTATCTGGCTGTGGAATTCTCTACTGAAAAGAGCGCGGCCCTTCTGTTAACACAATACTTTTATCCAGTAATCACAGCCTGCAGGAGACAAAATAACAATTCATCTGGAAAATGAGATTAACTCATTTAACTTAGGCAGTGATCACAGAGAGAAACCCATTGGTGTTATCTGCTTGAACGAAAGCATACAGGTTTGAGGGCCATTCCGGTTCAGGGGGTCTGTGTTGTAGGCCCAGCTTGTTGAAAGTAATTGGGTCCTGTCAGAGCATGTCTTTGTGAGATATGGATATTACAATGGAATTCTATTAATCTCTGACAAATCCCCTCTCATCTGATAGAGGCTGTATGTCCTCTTTCTTCAACCACAACACCTTCCAAGCCATCTTTGTACATGTACTGCGAAGTGTAGGTGTGTGGGTAGGTGTCATTAAGCATGTATGTTTATATCCCAGCTGAAAATCACTACATCACCTTTTTAACATTTTCTCTTTGGAAATTGTATGAGCACATACAATTTCATTTTGATTGCTCTTAGTTGAAGTGATTTGTTGTGTATTTAAAGTGTTTTGATTTACAAAACCCATGAGCATGAATTCTCCTTTCCCAGTACATTTCAGTAAATATTTACACAAACAAATTAAGTAAAAATGAACAAGTATAATTTAATACACTAAAGGATCCCCCCCCTTCCTCTCCCCTCCAGGGGGTTATGGACTTCACATAATTTTGTATCTATACCCCAGCTTACATGCTCTAGAAAAGATATATAGTTGTGACTATTTCTCTGATATAAGATAACATGTAACTCTATTGAAAGAACAAACATTTTCAGCATTGATCCTTTGTGGACTTGTGCAAGCAGAACCTTGATGGAGTTAATAGATTTTGCAGAGAGATGAAGGGAAGCTTAGGATCCTGGGGTTTCTGGTGCAGCTACCAAATGCAAAAGCAAGCAAAAGGCATGCGTAGTGTGTCAGATACAAAGAGAGCACTTATGTAGAAATGTATGTGACATCCTTTACTATTTAACAAAAAAAAATCATCTATCCTGTTGATGCCCGCTGCTGAGTGTACATTAAAGAAACTTCAGCAATTTGTATTTGTGAAATATGCATCTAGGCTATGTATACATTAGTGAATTGAAATGAAGTGAGGTTTCTCCCTCCTCATGCACATTTCAAGTCGCTTTTTCATTGAGGCTTACTCCCAGGTAAGTGTATAGGATTGTAGCCTAAGGCTACACACACAGTATGCACATTTGCTTGGGAACAAGGCCTACTCAACAGAGTGAGACTTACCTCTGAGAAGAACTGCTGCAGGTCAGAGTATACAGTACTTGTCTATATAGGCAAAAGCCTGACCTAATATAAGGCAACTTTCTGTGTCGCTATACCTTCTTGCAATAATATGCCAATCAGTCCCAGACTTGGGGAAGTCCTTGGGAAGATGCTGTCAGTGATCTCCCATTCCTGAGTACATTCAAGCACACCTCCCCCCCCCCCCCGGGGAACTTCTCACTTGCTTCCTTCCCTCTCTCTGGACTACCTCCTAGAGGGAGAGAAGAAGATGTATGGATGACCCTTGTATTCTCCACAGTTGTATTCTCCAATTTCAAGGTTTGGTAGCAAGTCTGGTGTGAGAACTTCCAAGAAAAAGAAAAACTTGTACACGGTGACTGATACTTGTAACCACAACTGTGTTATAGGACCTTACACAACTGTTGAACTTCACTAGGATAAATTATGTTTTGCATGAGAACATGCCACATAATCCATCCAATTCATGCAGTTGTTGCATACAGATGTTTGTGGTGAAGGGTCACCAACATATAAACTGAGTTACTGTATTTCATGGCAAACACACCATACTCATAACATCGAAATAAGGCCTCTTGTGCACTCTGGAAATGGTTAATTTGCATTCTAGTAAATTTACAGCTAGTTACATTTACTGATGTTGTACTTCAAATACCTTCTGTCTCTATAATCAGCATTATGTCCTGCTTGGTTTAGTATAGCTCAGCTTTAAAAAGGAAATACAGTTAATTTAGCTATAGTTCACAACAGTTGCTTTAATTTTTATAGGGATGAGCAGCATTAACAGAAAGCCATTTTTGCTTCTGATGGCACTAGTTTATAACATTGCCAGGCTGCAGTAATTATGGTTTTTCTTCCACTTCACGCAAAATTGTTTTAAACTTAGCTTTTTACTTTGTCTTCAGTTTATTTACAGAGCCAGTATTCAGTTTATAGTTGTTTTTTAGTATTGGCCTATATTGTTAATATTTTATTGTCTGGAGTATTTGCTTTGCTCATTAAGCAGATGCTCACTAGTGTTATATAGGTTTGTGTAATATGGGATGCCATTTTTGTGTTCTTCCAGCTATGTCTTTCAAGAAGGGTGGAGGAGACAAATTCTAATTTGAAGCTGATGGAGTTTTGTGTGCTTCCACAAGCTGTTTAGTTAGCCCACAATGCATTACTTGATTTGGTTAATTTAAATTTGTTTCCACCTGCTTTCTTAGCTGGTATGAAGTTAAGCAGTGTGCACAGAAGTTTAAAATCATCACCTAAATCAAGAAAAATCACAAGTACCCATGTTAGTCCATTCAAAAGTACAACAAAGTTAATAACTTTATTCAAGCCAGCTGAAACTTTTGTATTCAGACTTAATTAGTTCTGTACGCAGATTTCAGGTTGTTTATTATATTTATTATAACCTACCTTTCCTCCAAGAAGGATAGCATGCATGGTTATTTTATCCTCTCAACAATCCTGTGAGGTAGAATAGACTGAGAGGCAGTGACTGCCCAAGGTCATCCAGTGTGAGTTTCATGAATGAGTCAGGATTCAAATCCTAGTCTTTTAGGTCTTAGTCTAGCACTCTAACTACTGTTTCATGCTGGCTGTACCATGTTCTAATGCAGGCATAGGCAAACTCTGGCCCTCCAGATGTTTGGGACTACAATTCCCATCATCCCTGACCACTGGTCCTGTTAGCTAGGGATGATGGGAGTTATAGTCCCAAACATCCGGAGGGCCAGAGTTTGCCTATGCCTGTTCTAATGGGTCAAGTAACAATTGCTGTTCGCCCTTTGACACACATAACCCAGCATCTTAAGAATGTTTCTGGCTTTTCCATGTGTAGCTTTTCACTCTCCTGCTTTTTCTTATTGGTGTCTAGATTGGAAAAAAATAATGTGGAACTTAAAGGTTGCTTACTACTTTTGTGCAGCATTTTAGTTGTCCTAACAAAAATAAGTAAGTAAGTAAATAGATAGATAGATGATAGATGATAGATAGATAGATAGATAGATAGATAGATAGATAGATAGATAGATGATAGATAGATAGAACGTGGTGGTGTTCCAGCCTCCTCCAGTCTCACCCTTCTAACATTGGATGGCTTGATTGGCAGTGAGTTCATACCCTTAAGAACTGGTGTAGCATGTTTCCAGCTGGTGACACCACTCAGAAAAAAGCCACTACTTTTTCTGTCATTTCCAATTTTAGAGTAGTCTTTGCAGAAATGTCATATCAGTGCTCAGGAACAGCCATATCTGATGAAGTAGCTATAGCTGTGAAAAGGTGCCACTGAGGACCCCAGGCTATGTACCTGCTCCCTTTGGGGAAGTGCTACCCATCAAGAACAGGCCATTTCCCTAATTTCCAGGAACCTACCAAGTCATAGTTTCAGTTTATTCTCTCTCATCTATTCCATCAAAGCAGGCAGACACTGATCCTGAACCTATATTGCATCACCTGACTCTGATGACAATGATAGAGTTGGGTATGATTCACATATTGGTGGCACCCTACTACCATTTCCCTAATGACCTCAACCAGCAACTTCATATAGATATTGAATAGCATTGGAGGTAGAACAGAACCCTGAAGGACCCCATTGATCAAGTGCCATGGGGCTGAACAGCAACCCACCTGCATTCTACCATCTGGTATATATGGAACCATTCCCATGTTTCAGGAATGTATAGGCACTCATGAATCTATAACACCCATTATAATCACTGGCAGAGGAAGAGGAGTGTGGGGGGAGCACACTGCCCCCGGCAGCGCAATCCCAGCAGGGTACCATTGTGGCTGCCCTCCGCTCGTCCTAGGTGCCCTGCTCCCGCCCCACCCCCAGGACCTGCGCCAGCCCCACCCCTGCCTGCTCTCTGCCCCCCCAGTGCATGGAGCTCCGCCACTGATCATAATGACAGACATTTTGCCAGTAGAAAAAAAATGAGATATGTATTTAGAAGTAAATTAATGTCTTTTATTTCTCAAATAAAAGCAGATCACACAAGCCCATTTTTATAGAGTTTTCTCTTCTTCCTTGAAACAGAAATTCAGTCTTGGTGGTTCTCTAGTTTGTTCATTTTAAGCACGTTTTCTCTAAAGCACTCTACTACAAGCTATTCTCAATTCAATTTGAACGGAGAGGTTTTTGTGTTTGGATAATTTACATATAAAAGCTTTACTGTACATTTTATAAAATGACTGTGTACAGAAAACAACCATTTCATTTTAAGCAGTATTGTTTTTTCTCCTACCAGCTGAGTTCCGTTCCCTCTTCACTTCTGGGCTTTTCACTAACATTCCATCCCTGCCCCCACCCCCCACAGAGAAGACCCCCACCTTTCTAATTCTAACTTAGAAGTGACTGGAAATTGATGTGCTTTCTTCAAAATGTGTTAACATATATCTAAGACCACTGTGATTTAAGTGTAATCTATGAAGATTAAAAATGTGTTTCTGTATCTAAGTAATTTGGGGAGGGGGTGACAGGTATCCTCGCTGTGTTGAAACACCTCTGTCTTGCAGAGCATGACAAGAGGTAGCGTTCCTCTAAATGTTTTACAAATGGTTCACTAGACTAGATGGCATGTGGAAAATCTTTGTAACATCGTTGCCTATTAAACCACAGTTGGCTGTTGGCCATTTCTTTTTCAATTTGCCAGCTAAGGAACTCATACAATGTTGTTTGTTGTTATTTATTATCTGTTCTTCACCCTATCTGTTCTACAGTTTAGCCCTGGAAAAGGTACAGAGGAAAGCAATCTGTGGTAGAGGGTACAGATTAGATAAAGAGCATATGTTGTTTTTGTGGACTTAAAAAAAAAATTAGATAATGATTACTATAATTACTATTTAATTAGATGATTTACCGGTATATATCACCCTTTGCACAAGACACAGAATAGTTTATTACAGAGCCAAATATGACAAAAATAACACATTAAATCCATAAAATAATGCAATCCTTAAAATAGGATCACACCTCACAACAAATCAATGAATAACAGTTACTAACAGCAGCAGCAGCAGCACAACAAATCCTTTTGTTTAATCTGCACATTCTTCTTCCAAACCACTGCTGAAAAACAGAGTATCTTAATCAGCTGCAAAATACAAACAAACAAAAAACACTATGAAGAGATGCTCTGTATGTATACAGAAGTCCCTGGTTTAAACTCTGGCATTTCAGTTAAAATGATATCAGGTAGTGGAGCTGGGAACAACCTCTCCCTAAATAAAACCTTGGATTGGCCTAGACAATACTGCGAAAGATGGACTGTTGGGCTGGTTTGCTTAAACATATGATGGAGCTCATACTGTCAGGCCACTAGTCCTTTGTGTTAAGTGTGTGCTTCAATCTCTCCCCATCAATACTTTTTCCCTGGTTCTTGCCTATTATATTTTCTCTCACACACATAAATCTCTCATGTTGCAGAAAAGCCACAACAATAGAATGCCTGTTTTGCAAGCTCAGTTAAGTTTATTCATTTATTTATGTTCAAGCAATGTTAAAGTCTCTTTGAAATCCTGAAAATTATTTTTGTAGTGAGGGGACAAATAACATCCTTAGTATTCTCCACCTTACACACCACCCTCGAGCACTCTTAGAATCTCTTCATCTTGGATGTTAACTGTGCCTCAAGATTCACCAACTTTCCAGGCACTAATTCTATTGTGTTCTCCTGCTGACAAAGCACCTTTTTCTATTTGTTTTTAAGAGGTACTGTGGTAGAGTAACAGAGGGCCTCATTAAGGCCCACCTTTTATCCTACTTCATATTTTATTCTGATTTTTAAGATTCTTTCAGCAGAAGAAAGTAAGAAGAAAAGAAAGGAACATCATTTTTTATTGCTCCTCTGTACCAAGCCCTCCCTCCAAGAGTCAGAAATATCCCATAGTTATGATTATGGAAAACTTAACAATAGAGTTGGTGCAAACAACAGTGCTACTTATTCACAGTCCATTGAAAGTACCAGGTCCTAAAGCTTCCTTAAGAGAAAACCACTAGGCAAATAAAAGGGGATGAATAAAAAAGATAGCTGCTGGCTTTTAATCTGGTTAAAACAGCTATGTTTTTGAATGTGTGCATTCATATTGTATCATAAATTGGTTTTTAACTTTGTAAGCTGCCTAGAACTTCAGTTTAATGGAAATACAGGGTGACCAGGCGGAGGGGGCTTCAGCTCTCCCAGTATTTTTTGGCAGGAGGCAGCAGAAACCCCCAACCCAATATTGAGGGGGCTGTCTCCCCCGGCTGCTGCCGGGAGACCTCCATGTGCCCCAGCCTCGCGCCCAACAACCCAGGAGCCAGGTGGCTGCTGGGACAAACATGGAGGGTGATCTCCATGCTTGTTCATCCCAGCCACAGCCCAGCTCCTGGGCTGCCAAGCTGTGGCTGGGATGAGCAAGCATGGAGATTGCCCTCAGCGCGCCCTGCCCAGCACACACCAGGGGGCATCACATGACATGTAGGGGACAATTTGGTGCCCCTGAAGGTGACCATTAGCCTGCCACCTTGTTTTGTTTTAGTTGTGAATAATTTCATTAGTTTTCAAGAAATACACTGGTGAAGAAGAAGAAGCAGCGTTTGGATTTGATATCCCGCCTTTCACTCCCTTTAAGGAGTCTCAAAGCGGCTAACATTCTCCTTTCCCTTCCTCCCCCACAACAAACACTCTGTGAGGTGAGTGGGGCTGAGAGACTTCAGAGAAGTGTGACTGGCCCAAGGTCACCCAGCAGCTGCATGTGGAGGAGTGGAGACGCAAACCCGGTTCCCCAGATTATGAGACTACCGCTCTTAACCACTATACCACACTGGCTCTCACACTGGTGACTGATAAGCAAACTCTCCCACACATTCCTCTTAGGTATAAAATTTATTTTTAAGTAAAATAATAACCTAGTTAGTAGTAGTTACAATCTTGTGTGGTCTCTCGACAATCCAGTTAAGTTGGTAATTATAAATACCAATTGGGGAGTTTCAGGGAATTGTGGCTTACAGGTGCATGTCCCTGAATATTCAGGACATACCGTAAGTTCCACTCCAGACTCTACTATGAAAATGTCAGTGAAGCCTACCACCAAAACAGTTATGGAATGGGTTATCCCACTTTCTACCATTGGGTGTTGGGTGTTTTGTAGTGTGTTTTGTTTTAAATAAAAAGTTGCAGTTGCTTGGCAATTTTAAAGTGGAGATTTTTTCTTTTTCTTTTTTACAACAAATCTTTCTTGAATGGGTTCTGTAAACCCCAGGAGTGCTGCCTCTTATCTTGTAGTTAATACCTTGGCTAATATTTTACTGTCAACACTAATTAGAGAGATTTGGATGGTAACTGGCACAGCTTTTTCCCATTCTTGGGTGCAACATCTATTAGATAACAGAAACATATTAACCACAGCTAACCCAGCATCAGATATATTAGGCAGGTTCAAGTTGAAACATACCTGTCTGCAGGGCGAAATAAGGAATAAAGTTTTAAAAATAATACTTTGAACTTCAGTTAGTGTACCTTCAATGCATGTGGTAGTTTTCACTTAATACAAATGCTAAAATTAGGTATGGATATTCATTTGGCCCCATTACTGCTGGATTTCTGCCCGCTTCAATGTGGATCCTGATTGGCTTGAGGTCTGAAAGGGGCCTTGGGCAAAGAGTTCTCTGCTCGTTCCCCAACTCTGTAAGTGGACCCTGGCAGTAGTGGCAGCACTTGAAGCAATGCAGTGAGGTTGGGGTAACCCCCATTTTAATTTCCCACAATGCATTAGAGTGACATTAGGTCAGGGACATTGTAGGAAATCAAAAGGGTAATTAGATCCAGCTTCCTGGTAATGCTTTCAGTGCCAGACCAGGGAAAAAATGGCTAGGGGCTGGCTGTCAGGGTGCTCACATCAGCCGTGGGCCCTGGAAAAACACTTAGGCCCTGAGTGTCAGGTGCTGGAACAAAGGAAGATGCCTTATACCAAATTAGGGCATTGGTCCATTTAGCACAGTATCATTGACAAGGACTGGCAGCCCCTCTCCGGGGTTTCAGGTAGGGATCTTTCCCAGCCCTACCTCCATACACCAAGAACTTAATTATGCACCTTTTACATGCAAAGCACGTGTTCCAAAACTGACCCACAGCCCTTCACCACTGACACCAAATATTGTCATTGTTGCATGGAATATGGTTGTGGAAATCTTATGGGCACTTCTAAAACTGTAAAGGACCCCTGACAGTTAAGTCCAGTAGCGAACGACTCTGGGGTTGCGGCACTCATCTCGCTTTACTGTCCAAAGGAGCTGACATTTGTCCGCAGACAGTTTTTCCGGGTCATGTGGGCAGCATGACTAAGCCACTTCTGGTGAAACCAGAGCAGCGCATGGAAAGGCCATTTACCTTCCCGCTGGAGAGGTATCTATTTATCTACTTGCACTTTGATGTGCTTTCGAACTGCTAGGTTGGCAGGAGCAGGGACCGAGCAACGGGAGCTCACTCTGTCATGGAGATTCGAACCGCCGACCTTCCGATCGGCAAGCCCTAGACTCAGTGGTTTGGACCACAGTCCCACCCACGTCCCTATGGGCACTTCTAAGCTAATGCCTATTCCATGAAAGGTGGTGAGTATGGCAGTTCCAGCAAATGCTTCCCTTTTATGAGAGAAGCCACAGCCAGCACCAGACTCAAGGAGTCCTTGCTGCTGATGCCTGGTGCCCAGCACACATTCTTCCCTTTAATGCTCTCTCTCCCCCACCCTCCACTACATACCACTGCTCACTAGGCCCTTGGGTGATGGTTTAGCAGCACTGCTATCAGACCATTGCTGAAACAAATATCAGGGGACCGTAAGTGGCAGCATAGATGGGTTGGTGCCTCACGTAGCTGACAGCTGGCCCCAAATTTGTGTGAATTCCTCTGCATGCATGCAACACATTGTTTCTGCATTGTGTTTTTGCAACTTATATTAACAGGGATTAAATGTATAAGATAGGCAGAGTGTTAATGTTTGCAGATACTTTTTCTGTTGCCAGTAAGTTTATATAGTGTAGTGCTTTGCAGTGAAATTTGGCTTTCCTTCCCCATCTGTATTGGAATCAAGTGAGGCTTTTTTCATCAAATTCTGAAGAAACCACATCACTCTGAAACATTTGCATGCAATCAGACCCATGAAAGTTCACTCTATATGTATGTGTGTATGTGAAGTAAAAAAAAGCAAGGATAACTCGGTTTCTTCGTTTTGAGTTATCTGTTTTTAATTTGGTTTGCTCTAAGGTTTATAAAAAGAGTACATTTTGAGATTAGTGGGGGTGGATTTCAAAACTCCTTAGTGGCTGATAAGCATTTTAATGAGTGATAGATAAAGCAACTTCCTTTGGTATTCTCCGTATCCTCTTTGTTTTGGCCAAAAAGGTTATATTTGTAGTTTGGGGGTAGTAATTGTTTTGTCAGACATTTACACAATCATTTGATCTATGGGATGCATTCCGAAAAACCACATAGATGACTTTGTATTTGCTTTCTCCTCTGTGGAATTGGCTGACTTCTGTGGGGCTTAATTTGATCCAGGAACCTAGCAAGCTGCATCATACCAAAGTTAGACCATTTGTCTAACTAGCTCTGTATTTTCTATGTTGATTGGCAGTGGCTCTCCAGGCTTTCATACTGGAGACATTCCTAGTGCTACCAGGAGATGGTGGGATCTTCTGCATGCAAAGAAGATGCTCTGCCAATGGGCTTGCCCCTTTCCCAAGAGGCCTGAAGTATGCAACTTGGAACGTTAATATAGCCTATCCCCACACAGCTTGGTTTCAAAGTGCCAATTCATATATTTCAACCTGAAAATGAGCTATTTGCCACTCCAGCTTTTCTTCCCCCAGAAAGGACAGCAGGTGGTAGAGGGCTTTCCATATCATGCCCTGTGCTTCAATTGCCAGTGTGCGCCCCTCCCCATTTGTGCTACTGCATTTTCCTTTCCAAAGAGTGGGGGAACATATCAAGGGGAACTCACTTGGTGGTTCACCACATAGGGCAGCAGGAGCAAGAGCAACATACAAATCTTTCTGTCCCCAGTTCTAGCCATGACAGCTTCTGATTAATTAGAGGCTTCTGGTTAATTCATAAATGTGAAGTAAACAATTAAAAACAAACACACCCATTTGATTTTTTAAAGAAACCAAACACTGTGTAATGTTGTGAACCTTGCCCCCTCAAGTGTCCTTTGCTTTCTGTTTGGTTTTGCTTACATTTTATATGTAACATTTAAAAGCCCTTCATGGCTGGAGGGTTTTTTATGGTAAACATAAAACATTCATTTAAACATTAAATATTTTACAGCGGCTGCTTAATGCATAAATGTTCATTGACACTCCAAGCTGGTGCCCCCCTTTTAATATTTCCTTTTATAGTAATTATTTTACCCCCACTAAGGATCCCAAGGTTGGTGTCTGCCAGTGTTTTGATTAGATCTTTGTGGCTCATGGAGTAATCTTTACACAGAAAAAAGGGAAACAAAGAGGAGTCCTGCTCAGGAAAACAAATATTTCCACAACTTTCCCTCCTCATAGCTTTGAAAAAGCCAGTCTGTGCATGTTTGAAGGAAATAACACCAGTGTATTTACATACTACAGTTACATTAAAGAGACAGGGAGAACTGACCCCAAACCTGCATTTTAACTACTTCAGGTAGACTACTGGACATGATTTGGGATGGTGCTGACATGGTTATATAGAAGGTGTGTGTGACACAATGTATAGTACTTATCTAGATTAGATATTTATTCTAGCCCCACCATCCTATATTTTATAAAGTCCATTTAGGTGACTTTCCCACTCTAAATAGTGGGAATTCTTAACTCAACCTGGTGCTCTCCAGAAGTCCTGAATTATGGGACTTGTAGTGGAGAGGTTCAGGCTGGCAAAGCCTGCCTTAATTAGTGTGTCTTCAAGGCAACTAAATATGATGGAGTGGCATTGGGGGCAGGCTCAGGAGAGTCCCTGAGGTCTTGGCTGTACTATATCGGATTGCAGGAGGGGACTAGCATGATTGCTGCTCCAATGTGAATTTGTTCCCTCCTTGTAGAAAGCTAACATGGAATGGAAAGGCTAGGTTAGAGTCCTTTATGGCATGCTGGCTCTTCCTTTTTCTTTTTATTTCTATACAGGATCATTCTGATATTTAAGGAAAGCTGTCTAATACTGTAAAGCCTCCCACAGCAACAACTAGTACACCAGGCAGAAAGCTAATACATGGTGTTGGTTCTTTTCTCTCTTCACACTGTCCTTCACACACCTGTATTAGCTCTGAGTCAGAAGAAACCGCTCAAATGATAAGACAGTCACAATGCAAATAGGTTGTTTATGATTTTATGAATCTGTCCTTAGGAACTGTTGGGACCATGGTCAGGGATGATGGGAATTGTAGTCCCAAAACATCTGGAGGGCCAAGTTTGGGGATGCCTGTGTTAAATAATTCTACCTAATTCAAATATAAATTAGGTCCTTCTTCCATGTTTCTACCTGATACGTTGATTTTATTGTGGACATCTCTTGTATTTTTATGGTTATTTGTAAGCCAACCTGGAAATATTTATGGCATTTGAGGAAATGAAGAATCATTCTCAGAAGGGGTTTACTTCATTCTTAGTGAAGAAATCAGGCTTTTCTGAACTATAAATAAAGAGTTTGGAATGGAGCTCAATAAAACGCTTTTCAAGCATAATGTTAGCTGTATCCCTATAGCAGCAACTATATTGGTTCCTAAAGCAGCACAATTGTATAAGAATTACCCTTGTTCTCCCTTGCTATTTAGAAGACTTGCAGAAATTGAGACGTAGGATTGCCTTTAGTAAAGCTCAGTTGAAATTGATTCCTTCAGCTGCTTTAGAAGGAAGATATAGAATTGATACTGATAAAGGTTCCTCATTTGGTGTATAAGCTGAATGGGAAGCTGTGTGATGTGAACCCAATTGAATATTGCACAGGTGTTTTAGCCAGAACCAGACCACATCCTCTAGAACAGTTGTCATCTAAAACTAGTAACTGTATTGAGAGAACATCAAGGGATAAGATAAGTACCAGGTGCAGCTGGTGATCTGGAAAAGCTGGAGCAGAAGTAAGCCAATATTCCATATGTTATTGGACCAGCTCCCTTTAGCCTTTCCTAGTATGGACAATGGTCAGTATTATGGTAGTCCAACATGTGGAGGGCATCATATTGGCTACCCCTGAGCTAGAGGGTATAAGAGGGGAATGAGAAAGAGACATGATGTTTTCTGTTGCCCCTTTTGTGATCATACAAAATAGTAGTTGACAACAATGCTTGAGACTAAAGCCTATGTAGCTCACCATGGGGTTTAAAACATGCTGAAGAGAGGGTGAAAAACACTCTATCCTATTCTTCTACCCCATTCAAAATTATATACATTACTATTATGTCCTCTCTTACTCATTTTTTTCCGTATGAAAATGCCCCACATTATATATGGTGATGTGGAGAAGTATGCCAATGAAACAATAATCTTTCTGTTGTGTTGACAAGATAGACATGTAACTGTGTAAAACACAGTTTTATTTTCTGTAGTAATTGGTGTTAGAGAGAATTTTGTAAGAGTTGCATCCCAACCCAGTCCTGTCATTTGTTTCACTGCAAAGAGAAGAAACAAACTTTGAGCCAGGGTCAGCTAAACCATGGCTTATATCTTGGCAGCACAGCAGAGGAGCAAAGTGCCAATGATTTTAGCCACATGTGCCAGCACACTTCAAACAATAGTGTAGTTTAACTATGGTTTAAATCAGGGGTGGGGAACCACCTTCAGCCTGTAGGACTAATTTGACCTCACAGGCTTCCTCATTCAGACTGGGAGGCTGTTTTGACCAAGCCACACCCACCTGCCCTACAACTAATAGCATATATAACATCAGGTGGGGGGTAGGTAAAGGTGGGGTTGGGAAAAGCAGGCTTTGCAGGTATTGCCAATTGGCAGTGCTTACAAAGCTGCTTGTGCAGCACCTCCCAGGGGCCCAACAGCTGGCTGATTGTTAGTTCCAGTTACAGACAGGTAGCCGTGTTGGTCTGCCATAGTCAAAACAAAATAAAAAAATTCCTTCCAGTAGCACCTTAAAGACCAACTAAGTTAGTTCTTGGTATGAGCTTTCGTGTGCATGCACACTTCTTCAGATACACTGAAACAGAAGTCACCAGACCCTTCTATATAGTGAGAAGGTGGGGAGGGGTATTACTCAGAAGGGTGGTGGGATTGGGTGATTGGCAGATAGCTAAAAACCTATTGCAGTCGTTAAGAGTCGTCAACAGGCTCATCACAGCTATCTGCCAATCACCCAATCCCACCACCCTTCTGAGTAATACCCCTCCCCACCTTCTCACTATATAGAAGGGTCTGGTGACTTCTGTTTCAGTGTATCTGAAGAAGTGTGCATGCACACGAAAGCTCATACCAAGAACTAACTTAGTTGGTCTTTAAGGTGCTACTGGAAGGAATTTTTTTTATTTTGTTTTGATTGTTAGTTGTTTGGGAAATGCAGCTCAGAACCCATTGTCAATCATTATGGCATCAGATGACTGAAGCTGAGTAGTCCCAGCACCTTTTAAAGTTGGGCCACGGAAGTAGAAGAGATAAAAATATGGTCCACTGAGCTGAAAGTTCCCTCACCCCTGGTTAAAGTGATGTGTGAACCAGGCCAGTGCCTACTTCTATCAAGTTTGTAATTGTTTATTTTAATCTGCCCTAAACTGCATAATGATGTGAAGTTGAGAACTTAAATATGGGCTGTGTGTGGACACAATAACCATGCAAATTTCTAAGAAATTGAAATTCCTTCATTACATTTCTTGTGAAAAACAAATGTTTACGCAGAGTATCAGTAATGACAAGCTGTTCAGAATTCCTGGAGATTGCTAATTTTTTTCTTGTAAAATGGTCCTTAATCTTCTCTGATGGAGAGTCCTAATAGTCTGCTATTAACAGATTAGAGGAAATACAAACACTTTGTTTATGAGGTTAAAGTATTTGTATTCCCTCTAATCTGTTTATAGCAGACTATCAGGACTAGTGTGGACTAGTTCAGATAAATTACAAAAGGCTGAGATGAGGTGATATATCTGTGTTGAATTTTAGGCAGATTAGGAAATTACACTTCCCTTTTTGCGGAAAGCACGTTAAATTGAAGTAGAATGCCAAAAAAATCACTGTAGATTTCACAAGAAGTAAAGTATTGAGTAAAAATCTGTTCCAATGCCTACTGAAATTTCAGATAAATATTACAGTTCTGGTGTAAAATTTTCATGGGCATTCCTTCATGGAAAAAATGCATTGTAGTAGAATTTGCCCGCCAGGGCATTTCATATATGATGATGTCCCTTCATCTAATAACTGCCTTAGTCTTGGGGGCATAAAGAGCCTAGATTATTTGCCTGTTGATTGGACCAAATGTGAACTTTGAACTTTTCACCAAAGTGTGGAAGCTCAGCATGAACGTTTAGGAATGCAGAAATTGCTTGTAAACATGCAGGTAATGAGAGATGCTATTTTTTCCCTGTTACCAATACTTTTTTCTTTAGAATTTTGTGAGTTTATGAAATGAACTCAGCTGGAATGTATTTCATCACTCTAATTGCGAGGCTTTTTAACGATCCAGCTGTTTTTTCTCCTTATGCCAACGATTTAGTAACGTGTTCATTTTTGTAGCTTGTTAACTAATCTTTCCTACAATTGGATAATGAACACTACCATTCAGAATTAACTGTGGTTATAACCATGTTTCTTTCAGGAAAAGAGGGGGGGGGAATCTGACAACATGAAATACACTTGATGTGCTACACATTTCTATACCTTATCAACTGCAACTGCAGGATAGTACTTATCATAGCAAACAAAAGCAACATTAGTTTTTCAAGAGAATATGACTGAATGTTCAACTTTGGTGGCTTTTCCTAAGCAAATGCAACTAGACATCATTCACCTGCAAAACCTTGCTCCTCAGTATGTCCGTAGTGGATGCTAGTCATGGTCCAGATCAGGAAATATATCTGGGGTGCACTTTTTAGTGCCCCAAATCCCTCCACGGGGCAGATATCACATACATTTGTGCAAGCAAGCACCTGTTCTTCATTGTTAGTTTATATATTACATTTTTTCTTGCCTTTTAATTGAGATTTTCAGGGTGGCACTTAATAGTCCCCATTTTAATATCTCCCTCACAACAAACCTGTGAGGTCAGTTAGGGTGACAGTGATGGACTAACCCAAGTACACCAGGTGAACTTCATGACTGGGTATGTGAACCTGCGTCTGCCCAATCATTGTCCAACTTTCTAGGCACTATACCACATAGATTCTCATGATGTCAATTGTGTTGCTTTATGCATGTATGACTAAGAGCCAGGCTTGCTCCATGGCAGAGCAACTGTTTGCACACAGAAGGGACCACTATATTCAATACCTGACATCTCCACTTAAAAAGAATCAGAAAGCAGGTGATGGAAAAAAAACTTCTCTCTGCTACAGACTCAGGATAATCTGCTGCCAGTCAGAACAAACAGTACTAAACAGACCAACTGTATGACCTAGTATGAGACAGATTCATATTGATTATGGATTAGCATGTTACAACAACATTTTCTTTAGTTTTCAACTTGTATTTTACTAGTGTTATTGTCATATTTTGAGGAAGTATGTGCTTCACAGCAAATGCTTATATACCTTCATACCTTTTTATCTGTTCTGTAGCAGCAATGGGTTTTAAGATTCATATTCTTTTCATGAAGGCAGTTTAGCCTGCCGGTATTAATTTATAACTGAACCCCA
The DNA here is from genome assembly GCF_951804945.1 of Podarcis cretensis. Classification (NCBI taxonomy): domain Eukaryota; kingdom Metazoa; phylum Chordata; class Lepidosauria; order Squamata; family Lacertidae; genus Podarcis; species Podarcis cretensis. The sequence goes on along the minus strand of NC_137177.1, from coordinate 44,702,773 downwards.
CATACCATTTTGCATTTGCTTTCTAGCTCTCCATCTTCTTGATATGCATTTAAAATAAACTTTTAGCCATAAAGGGTGCATTATGTACCTGACACTGTTGAATTAGGAAGAACAGCCTTCTATAACTCACTCCTGTAGTTCTCTGTGGTCGTTTCATTTTGTGAAACTAGGCTCTACATGATGGGTTTTGGGTTGCAATCACTACACACAGGTAGCCAAGTATGTTCTTTCCAGTATTTTTAAACACTTTGTGTTGTATGTTCAAGTGAGGTGCAGTAGTAAATTGGGATAGCAGAAAAAGAAATACCACAGTACTGCTGTACAGTGGTACCTCGGGTTACATACGCTTCAGGTTACAGACTCTGCTAACCGAGAAATAGTACCTTGGGTTAAGAATTTTGCTTCAGGATGAGAACAGAAATTGTGCTCTGGCGGCACAGCAGCAGCGGGAGGCCCCATTAGCTAAAGTGGTGCTTCAGGTTAAGAACAGTTTCGGGTTAAGAACGGACCTCTGGAACGAATTAAGTACTTAACCCGAGGTACCACTGTATTAGAGTTTACATGAGTATGTCTCAACAGTGAGGCTTGCACATTAATTCACAGTGATCTGGCAGAGATGAAAATTTTCTGAAGAACTTCAGTTTTAAAATACTGAATTATAGTCATTGTTTCTCTTCTATTTGTTTAGGCCTGTTTGCTATTTTACAACTATGTACAATCGGACACTAACCTCATTCAAAGGTCTACAGCAGTGTAGGTATTTATAATAATATAATGTCTTTGTTTGTCTGGACTCCAAGTGATATTGTTCCCCGGCTTCAGAAGGTAAGTGTACTTGCCAATGGGCACACCAATTTGCCACTTGAAATGGCAATTTAGTTTCACATTGCCCTGTAAACGTTTTATGAAAATTATGCTCTTGAACACTGGCAATTCTAGATTTGATGTAAACTATAATATTTTCTATTACTGGAGTCCCCCACAGTTTACATAAACAATTTAACAAATGGAACAGTAGTTGCTTATTGACTTGTAAATGGTTTTGTCATTTTGTTCTGTCATCATTTCTTTGTTACCTTTGTAAAACACGCAAATAATACTCAAAGCATCCAATAGACAAATGAGGGAGAAGATATGCCACAAAGCAAACAAAGGGCAAGTAATTCAAGGCAAATTTAGAATTCACCCATAATTAAGGGCAAATTATAACTAAAATAGGAGTTCTCCCCGCTTTCCTTCCAACCTATTTTTTCAAAACTATTATTTTGGTCACATGCAAATGGATGCATTTTTTATTAATTTCATTAAATGATTAAAAACATATTTAATTGTTATTGTTGTTAGGACCGATGCCTGACTCATAATACTTCACAGCTGTCAGTTATGGATGGAAACTGAAAACAGAGAGCAGTCAAAAGCATCAGTGGCAAGCCACTAATCCCCCACCCCTAAAAATACATATACAACCCCATCCCCCAAATGCCAAGGACCTCTCATCATTGGGGTAGAGAGAAAGAAAGAAAGAATCTCCCCTCTGCAACTCACCGCCCGCCCTCAAATCTTAGACTCTAGCTGGAGAGAAACCAAGTATTAGAGCCTTTTAGCTACCTTGAGGGATTGCACTAATTGAGAAATAACAGCCATAAAAAAGCTAATTCATTAATAGTATATAAAAGTGAAAACAATAACTGAGGATGACTGGCTCTTCAGAGTTAAGCAAAGTATGATGAAATGCCCTGTGCTGGTAGGAATGCTAAGTAGAATAATAAAATGACAGCAGTGGTAATTCCCATTCTCTGGCGGAAGCGTGCCCAGGAGTAAGAGGCTGCAGCGCACAGCAGATTCCTTGTGATGTGGAGCAGCTGTGTGCTTTTTCTTCTGTTTCTAAATGGTGTGATGATGGAGTGAAGCACATTCTGCCTCCACTTTCCCTAAAGCACTCCACAGCACATCTGTAGCCCCCCCCCCCCCAGAATGCTTTTGTCTACTAGTCTGCCAGGAAGCAGCCAAGAGCATGCGACAGGAAATGCAGGCTGGGAATACTGGCCTGCTAATATGACGCAAAATACATTCTGGGACCTCATTTAAAGAACTCTTATGCCACTTTAAACTGTAGTTTATTAATGGTACTGAGAGTTGTTAGGACTCCTAACAATGGGAATAAAGTTTGTGATGTTATTTGATGGTGGGGGGGGGGCTAGATCCCCCTAAAAGGATCTAGTAAAAGTTAGAATCAATCAAGGTTTGATTTAACTTTGCCAAGCATGGAAACTCTCTGGATTTAGTTATGCTAGCGAGCCAAGCCAGCCTGGCAGAGCTAGCTGAATGGGTCATTAGTGGGATACAAAGGACAGTGATGGCCCTTCAAGGAAACAATCAGAGAGCAAGGCTCCCAGGCAAGGGGGAGTGGGGCCCCTTCTTCATTGGGTGCTAGTGGGCAGAGGCAAAGACCAGGTTTAGGGTTTCAACTTTGAATGATGTAGGCTGTGGGGAGGTCCTTGGGGTCAGTTAGCAGCGAGAAACAGAAAGAGGCGCAGAACTCCAAGTGAACTGGGGATGACAGGCTGGAACAAAGAAGACACAGAGAATGGCTTTTTGCTGACCTTTGAATCTAATGCTTCCCTTATAGGGGAAGCCAGATGTGAATGCTCTGCAATCCCTCCATCTAGGTGCAGGTGTGTTGTTGTTGGCATCCATCTGTGTTGGGAGACAGTGTGTCTCCAGGGGTGAAGTCAAACTGCTGCATTAGCAGCAGTGAAGTGACCACTCTGAGGCACAAGCCTGAGCACTGTGTACAGTACAAAGGTCCTGGGCTGCCCAGATGACAAGACCTTCCTCTCAGCCTCCGTGATGTGGTCCAAAGGAAAGCAGAGCAATATGTTTGTTACCAGTTTGGCTGCAGGAGTTGTTGTCCAGCTGTCTTAGGTACTCCACTCCAGATTTGTGTAGAGTTTACTCCTTAGCCTTTCCTGCACCTGCAAGGCAGCAGAGGTCTAGGATCAGAGTTTTTCTTCTCCTAGATAGGCTACCTTCCCATCTTGTATACAGTAATACCTCATGTTATGTTTGCTTCATGTTACGTTTTTTCAGGTTGCACCCCATGGCGACCCGGAAGTACCGGAAAGGGTTACTTCCGGGTTTCGCCGCATGCGCAGTAGCGCTAGATCGTGCATGCGCACAAGCACCAAATCGCACCACGCACCTGCACAGATATGGTGCTTCAGGTTGCGGGCTTTTCATGTTGCGAACGGGCCTCCGGAACGGATACAGAGGTCACACTGTATATGTGTAAATAAAACCATACAGTGGTACCTCGGGTTACATACGCTTCAGGTTACAGACGCTTCAGGTTACAGACTCCGCTAACCCAGAAATAGTACCTCGGGTTAAGAACTTTGCTTCAGGATGAGAACAGAAATCGTGCTCCGGCGGTGCGGCAGCAGCGGGAGGCCCCATTAGCTAAAGTGGTGCTTCAGGTTAAGAACAGTTTCAGATTAAGAACGGACCTCCGGAACGAATTAACTACTTAACCCGAGGTACCACTGTATATCATAAAGACACCACAGGCTCTGTTGTGCCTCTTTGCTCTAACAGGGAACGTGGATCCTGGTAAGCAGGCCTACAACCCCTGGAATCTCACACTGCTGATGGAGATTGTGGTGCTGTGTACGGTAATATTATTTTACACACACACACACACACACACACACACACACACACACTCTTAATGCAATGTTGTTGTTGTTTAGTCATTTAGTCGTGTCCAACTCTTTGTGACCCCATGGACCACAGCATTCCAGGCACTTCTGTCTTCCACTACCTCCCGCAGTTTGGTCAAACTCATGCTGGTAGCTTCGAGAACACTGTCCAACGATCTCCTCCTCTGTCGTTCCCTTCTCCTTGTGCCCTCCATCTTTCCCAACATCAGGGTCTTTTCCAGGGAATCTTCTCTTCTCATGAGGTGGCCAAAGTATTGGAGCCTCAGCTTCATGATCTGTCCTTCCAGTGAGCACTCAGGGCTGATTTCCTTAAGAATGGATGTGTTTGATCTTCTTGCAGTCCATGGGACTCTCAGGAGTCTCCTCCAGCACCATAATTCAAAAGCATCAATTCTTCGGCGATCAGCCTTCTTTATGGTCCAGCTCTCACTTCCATACATCACTACTGGGAAAACCATAGCTTTTACTATACGGACCTTTGTTGGCAAGGTGATGTCTCTACTTCTCAAGATGCTGTCTAGGTTTGCCATCGCCTTTCTCCCAAGAAGCAGGCGTCTTTTAAATTCGTGACTGCTGTCACCATCTGCAGTGATCATGGAGCCCAAGAAAGTAAAATCTCTCACTGCCTCCATTTCTTCCCCTTCTATTTGCCAGGAGGTGATGGGACCAGTGGCCATGATCTTCGTTTTTTTGATGTTGAGCTTCAGACCATATTTTGCGCTCTCCTCTTTCACCCTCATTAAAAGCTTCTTTAATTCCTCCTCACTTTCTGCCATCAAGGTTGTGTCATCTGCATATCTGAGGTTGTTGATATTTCTTCCGGCAATCTTAATTCCGGCTAGGGATTCATCTAGCCCAGCCTTTCGCATGATGAATTCTGCATATAAGTTAAATAAGCAGGGAGACAATATACAGCCTTGCCTTACTCCTTTCCCAATTTTGAACCAATCAGTTGTTCCATATCCAGTTCTAACTGTAGCTTCTTGTCCCACATAGAGATTTCTCAGGGGACAGATGAGGAGACACATATTTAATGCAATATGTTTGGCTTTATGTCACAGGTGGGCTCAAGTTCCTCTCCAGACATGTATAAACCTCATCTGCCTAAGCAACAGCTGGGCAGCTCCAAAGTTCACCGCAAAAATCTTACAGGAGTACATTGGGCTAAAGAGTAAAAAGCTGATGCTACTCTGGAACCTGTCGTAGGCTGTGTGCTATCACTGTGCTGCTGAGGGCACTTCTTCGTCCCTTAAATGTCTGTAGTTGTTACCAAAAAAAATCCAGTTCCAAACTTCTCTGAGGGCTTTTTCTTTACTGTTTCTTAAACCAAAGGTGTCTCTGTGGCATTTATAAGTTTTGCCACTTGCTGTCACAACACAGAAGTCCACTGCCACTCTGAAGTATTTGGACTGGAGGGGGAAATGTAGGTTTCATGTCTGAGCTGGATTTCCACCTTTCTCTTTGGATTTGTTCTGCAATCAGACATAGTTTGCCGGAGGAGAAGGGAGGTGATCCCGAGTTTGAGTTAGTAAATATTTTACTACTCATGAATTATTCCAAGAGGTATTTCTGTTTGGTTTACGGGAATTTTTCACAACCACTTGAGTGTATTTAAAATTGTTAAAAGCAAAAGTTAATTGAATCCATCTCCACTCATAATACACCCAACAATGGCAGGCAAAGCACTGGCTCCCCAGGTTCAAATCCGCAGTCAGCTCTTTGAGTCCATGGGCCAGCCTCCGTAGGTATCCTCTGGCATTCAGGTTGAGCATACAAAAGGGCAAGGAAGAACATGCTGGGCAAGCTTTGTCTCCTCGATGTTACCACAAGTCCAGTTTAAGGTGACTGGTTGTCTGAGGGGGCTGCCTTACTCGTGTATAAGATTTCCAACGAGAACAGAATCCCTGTGTGACCCACACTCTTGTCCCTCCAGTGAAAAGTTTATGGACAAGTAAGGCTGCCCTCTTCAGATTAACACTGACTATCCATTGGCTGGTAAATGTGCCTGGCACACAAAGCATCACAGTGGTGGCAGGGCTCACCCCATACATTCCCACTTGCTCATTCACAGCTCCAAACTGAATGCCTGAAGAGATTTATTCTCTCAGACTAATTCACCTCACAGCTTTGCTCAGAGAGGGAAAAATAAGGGATAACATTGCCTTGAAATTGTTGATAGAAACAGAGGCAGATTTAGGACAGCATGACCAATTCCATCACACCGGGTTCCAAGCACCTTCCCCATGAGGCACTGACACCGTCCTAGAGTCCTCCTTTCCTCAAAATGCAGTTGGCACTTGCCTGGCTTTGGGAAGGAGATGGGAGGGCACTCTGCCATAGCCTTATGCCTTCACCCCACGGGCGCCTTGCTTTGCCAAGCATAGGGAAGGCTTGTGCATGTCAATTTTTGGATTTGCACAGGGCATAATATTACCAAGGTCCACCCCTGGTTGAAAGGCAACAGATAAATGGAAAGGGGCATCACTTATCATTATTGTCCTTGCTTTGCATGCTAAAGATCAAAATTAAATCCCTACCATCTCCACTCAGTGGGTCAGATAGTAGGTAATGGGAGACCCAGATAGCCATTGCCAATAAAAGTAGACAATACTGTGCTAGACAAATGGTTTGGTCATGTAAGTCCATGAAACCAATTACACACACACACACACACATGCACAAATAATAAAGTTTGCTTGTGTTTTTCTCCAGAAGCCTACCCTTTCCCACTTTTTTCCATGTTGTAGTGTTCAAAGCCTGGGCCAGCTTGTTCATACTCAATAGCAACTTAGGACTAGGAGGTGGATATTTATACTGCTTTTAATTTTACTTTTATTAGTTATTGAACAGTATGTAAAAAGGGAGAAATTTGGAATTTTGCCTTTGAGGAGAATAGTGAGTAAAAATGTTTAAACAGTAAAATGCACATTGGCTTATTTTCTTATGTTAGTATGCCACTTCATTTAATCATTGTGGACTAATGATCTGCAAAATCATTTCCAAATGAAGCCATTTTCCAGCTGCTGAGATGTTAAAGTAACTAAAATTATGGCAAAGCCTTTCCCCAACTTAAACATGCCTGAATGGACTGTGCTTTGGAATGCCCATGCCAAATCTTATAGATGTGTTCCTAAGATTCTTGCATATGTGGTTTTTAATGGACAAAAAATGGTCCTCCTAGATTCAGACTGAACATAGCTGTAAACAAGCCATTTAAATCTTGCAGTGTTACAGAATTGAATGACCTCATTCCAGGAGAATATAATCAAGGGAATTCGAGGAATACAACCTACATTCAAGTAAACTCCTATTCTTTACTTTTAGAGCCTATGTCACTTAGCACTAGGACTGGTCATTTCTGTTGCAGAATGGTGGGAGCTGTGGTGTGGGACAGGATCAATTTATTTTTTCATATAGAAAGGGATAACAGCTCAGTGGTAGAGCAAGTGCTTTTACTTCAGAAGGTTCTAGGTTCAATCCACAGCATCTCTAGTTACAAGTTTAAGTTAGCAAGTGATGGGAAAGACCTTTGCCTAACACCCTGGAAAACTGCTGCCAGTATTAGTAGATAATACTTGGCTAGATGGATAGTTTCATCTGCTGCAGAGGCGCCATATTCTGAATGTGATGTTGCGTCATCCTGATGTTGCATGATCTCCTGACATTGTGTGTGTGTCATTGCATGATGTCCTGACATTGCTCAGCGTCCAGCTCTGCATACAGCCTCAACAATGGGAGGGGGAAGCCCCCTCAAAAATATTTTGAGGGGGCCCAAAGAGCCTCAGCCCCCTGGAGCTGGTAACTACAATCTTGTGTAACGCAGCTTTCTGGGAGTGGTGGGCAGAAGGTAGTTCTAGATCAACCGGTAGAATTGCAGTAAATCACCAAGGATTTCTAACTGCTCAACTACTTAACAATTGCAGTAACAAACAATTCCCACTCCACATTAAATTATTCCGCTTAAATTAAGTTACTCATGTCCTCTAATTTCGGTGGGTCTACTCTAACATGGGCTACCACTCCATCAGTGGGCTCTGCCAAGAGCCCTAGTTACACTCCATGTTTTGCAAGGATTTGTAACATAGCACAATACAGTCTTTTCTTTTTTCTTTTTTTTAAAAATATATTTTATTAAGGGTTTTCTTGTTTTACAGTGTAAGTGTAATGCCTCGTATTTCCCCCCCCCCCCCCCGTGTAACATTTTTACAAATCCATTTCATTTGTTGAGGCATTAGGGGGAGAAGAAAAAAGAAAAGAAAGAAAAAAAAAAGAAGAAAGGAGGGTGGAAGTCTTTTCTAACCAAAGAAAGTCACTAAGATTTCAACATACAGTTCCTTACAGATTGTTTTTAACATGGATGTAGGAATGTGTGTGTATGCTTAAAGGTACTTGCAATGACTCTTTACAGGTTTGTCTTGAAACACAATTTTTTAAAAAAGATTCTCCATATCCTAGGAGTAAATAGATATATTAAAATAAGCTATGGGATGTATAGTGCAGTATAACAATGATAAATGATGTTGTGTGTAATTTTTCTACTATTAACATAAAGTAATATAAACTGAAGGACACTAGTCTATTGAGAGAGTTAGTAGCTAATGTTCCATATCAGATGTGGACAATGTCAGGACTGAATACAGATTAGGCAGTGTCCTTTTCTCCCCCGGGGAATTAAACTTTGAGACACCACTGGCTGCCAATGGTTTTACTGCATTTTGTTGGTGCCTCTGGTGCCTTTCTTGGTCTATTAATTCAGGAGCTGTAAATGACAATGTGAGTAAAAAGCTTTTCCAGTGGGATGCATTTCATTTATGTATTCCTGTATCCACAGTACCTGTTCAATCCATTTTGTCACAATAACTGTATAAAAATTGTGTGGATTAACTACAGTTCTTCTTGGAGCTCAGCAATTTTTCTTTCTTTCATTGTCTTTATTAGAAAGCAACAGCACAATCATTTACCAGAATGGAGGATCTTTTTATCTCTTAAAAGAAATATTTAGTGACAACAAAGTAAAAACTTAAAAGCACAGAACATTGCACACAGTCAAATCAATCAATCTTCTATCATAAAATGAACAATAGAACATTGATAACCAGGAGTTATCCATTGATCTTTTGTAGTTCTCTTATACTTTTAAAATCCAATGTATTTTGCAATCCTTGTTTTGTTCCCTCCACGAATCTATTAAAGTGAGACAAAAAACAATGATCATCTAGTGAATGAAGCTAAGAAATCATAATTTCTTAAAGGGCACTCAGTGGTTTTGGTTGAAAGGGGATTGAATCTACAACCTGGTTCAGAGCATCATCTAAACCAGGGTTGGAGGATATGTTGGACTTCAGCTCCCATAATTCCTGACCATTAACCTCAGCTCCGAGGGCTAATTGGGGTTAGAGCGCAAAGAAATCTAAGTCACAGCTTCATGTGCTCCCCATCCCCACTTCACTTTTCTGAAGAAGCAAGAAGCTTCTGCTTTTGACTAAACCTCAGTTCCCTGTTATAGATGAAGTTGGGGAACTATGGTTTAAACTTATTATTGAAGCTTAAAACAAACAAGGATCAAAATGTGGTTTGATCTTGGCTTTAGCTAACAAGAGTTAGTTTAAGGCATCATTTCCCAAGTTCATTCTTAACAAGAAACTATGTTGTTATTTCAAAAGTCGAAGCTATGGCCTCTTTGTTTCATCCACAGGAGGGAGGGGAAGGGTGTGTGCAAGCCTGAGGCTTGTTACAGCTCATCTCAACCATCTGGTTTAAATTATTGGCTGAACCAGGCTGCTATTTCATCAGTGAAAGAGAGAGAAGACTATACGTCCTCTCCATCCAGTTTGTTGGAAGACCAGCCCCATCAGTACCCGAGTTTGCTTCTCTTCCCCACCTCTCCATCCCTTGTCTTTTTGTGTCTTTTTATTTTAAGTCTGAGTGGTAGGGACTGCCTTTCATTGATATTTACAGGCTGACCTAGGGGCCTAGTTTGGCTAAAGTGGCAGACAAAAATGCTTTTAAATAAATAAATATCCATAGCCCAAACATGACCTTTGTTACATTAGATCCCACTATAGTGGAACCTCAGGTTGCGAACATGATCCATGCGGGAGGCATGTTCGCAACCTGCAGCGTTCGCAACCCGCAGCGCCGTGTCTGGGCATGCGCAGGTTGCGATTTGGTGTTCTGCGCATGTGCGCAAGGTTCGGCGCGGTGCACAACCCGAGAGCACATAACCATAAGCGTCTGTAACCTGCGGTACCACTGTAGTTATTTACTCATAAATTATTAGCTTTTGCTTCTCCTACTCATTGAATGCATGATACCTGGTATACATGGTAACACAAGATATACATTATTTTTATCCAAACTCCAATAACAGTTGAGTGGAGTGGGTGGGTTTGTTTACAGTACTTCACTACAACAATCATTCAGCCAATGGTGTGAAATATGTAGAAAGTATCCTTGTTCAGGAAATGGGTTTTGAAAAACTCATCCATCATCCATTACAGGTTGTTACAGGATATGTTTGTGTGGAATCTATAGTGCCTTTAAACCATATGTGGAATTTATTTGTACAAAATTAGAGTTTAATCACTTCTAGGATGTGTATTTAACTATCTTTAACAACTGGCAGGTATATTTTTTGTAAACCTCTTTTCATTTAAATTCCTGTGGTTGTGTGTGCATGTGTACGCACATACACACCTTGGGAAGCATAGGTCAGATTTATTATTTTATTTTTAAATTGTGGAGGTATTTATTATATGCTGTTTCTGTTTGCAAATGTAATCTTAAACTTGTGTGCACTGATAGATTTAGATTTAGATTTAGATTTAGATAAATTTATTGTCATTGTCCGTATATACACAGTATACACAACAACGAAAATCAAACACCCAAGACCGGATTCACATACACATTTGCACGTATCTCCAACACTCTCATCCTATTCAGACATAATCTATTAAAACATACATAATCCAGAATATAACACAACCTATTAGAAGCATAGCATAACCTAAAACCTATCTCATTCCTTACTACTCACTGCTTGCTATTTCTTACAACTGGCCCTGAGCTCATTGTTTAGTGCAATCAGAGCACTTGGATAGAAACTATTCAGAAGGCGTGTGGTTCGTGTTTTCATTGTCCTATATCTTCTGCCCGAAGGCAACAGTTCAAAGAGGTTGTGAGCAGGATGGGTGGGATCTCTCAGGATATTGTGTGACTTCTTCAAGCTGCGAGACGTGAAGATCTCATCCAGGGTTGGTAGTTGGAGCCCAATAATTGCTGTGGGTGGTAAGCAAGTCTAGCACAAGCAGAAATGTACTGGAAATCTAAAATCTAAAGTTTGCTGGTGGAAGATAAAATACATGCCATGCTGCAGACTTCACATAAGTATTTGGTTGTTGTTGCTGAACTAGATGAGACCCTTGACCTGAATCAGCAGACATTGCTATAACACTTTTAAAACTGTTCCTATTTGGTTCAGTCAGTATTGTTTATTTGGAGCACAGGAGCAACAGAACTGCTTCCCAGAAATACTAGCAGCCTCAACAACATTTAGAGCACAACATTATTATTGAGGGGACATAGGGGAAGGGCCATAGTAGCAGAGCATCTGATATTGTTGTGCAGCGGTAAATTAATCAACACAGACTCTTCTTCATTAACAGAATAAAACTTTTAGTTGAGGAAACAAAGTTGTTCATAAACAGCATAGTTAAAGAGCATAAACAGAGTGTTCATAGCAGCTATCTGACTCTTCACAGGGCCACAGTCTTAGAATAGCTGTCGACTTTTCCCTTTTCTTGCAAGGAATCCTATTCGGAATATTCCCTTTAAAAAAGGGAAACGTTGACAGCTATGCAGTCTTAGTTACTGATTTAGTAGAGTCCTGGAGTCACCCTGTCTGCAACAACACAACACACACACTGGCTTAGACACACACAGAGACAGACAGAGACACACAAACACACACACACGGGCCCACAGAGAGGCTGGCTACATTATATAGGGAGAATGAGTCATCACTCAAGACGAGGCACAAGTCACAGTGACTTAGCAGTTTGCTGTCAACAGTTAGCAGGCTTGAATGATTTTTGTAGGCCTTTCTGCTTCTTCTGCTCTCAAGAATCATGACAGATACGCCTACGGAAGGTCTCAGGTTCAGGCAGGGCTGGAAAAATCCTTGCTTGAACCCCTGGATAGCCACTTCCAGGAGAGCTGACTTGGTATAAGGGAGCTTCCTGTGTTCCACATACAATTCTTTATTCACTGAAGGCAAAGAGAGAAAGCATGCTTAGCCCCTCTTTTCCTTCTTTAGTCACTCCCATTCCTCTGTTTTGTTTCATTGGCAAAAGTTTGTGATTTCTATCCTTTGATGCTGCCATTTCAACAGATACTTAGAATCTGTATTTTGTTCAATTCACACTGAATGACCACAAGATACAAAGAGACATAAAGTAATGAAAGGAAACTTAGTACATCACTAATTGTCAGAAAGTTGAAGTCTTGCCAATTTCTGCCATTTTACTCGCCCTAAAATTTAAGTGATATGAAAAGTCCCTGAAACAGTGTGTTTGTTGTGATTTGGGAAGGGAAAACAAACATTTCCTACCCGTTTGTATATTTCCATGGTTATGTAGATAGACATTTTGAAAGTATCCAGAGATTGTAATATTAGGCTGCTTAACTATTAGTCCGTATGCCAATGTAAACAACTTCCTATTAACTGGTGCAGTTTATTTCTTTGATGTTCGAATGATCCTCAAGATAGCTCACAATAGGAGGCCAAGAGGAGCCGGCCGTTGAAGCTGCAATGTGTAATGTGCAACGTGTGTGACATCACTTGTGTGTGACATGCATCAGGCCCCCTCAACATTGAGGGGACCCAGCCTGTTTCCAACAAATATAGAGGGGGGGCGAAGATACCTCGGCTCCCTAGAGTTGGCGCGCCTAGTCTTTACATATAGAACACACAATTGTTATTTATTATTATTTATTTATTAGATTTATAGCCCACATATTCCTCCAAAGAAGCCCAAGTTTTCTTGGTTTGTTTCATTATGGATTTTGTAATATGACTATAATCCTACTGGAGAGCAAATGTTGTTTCTCTCTCCTCTCTTCTCTTTTGACTGTAAGGTAAGGTAAAAAGGATAAAGGACCCCTGGACGGTTAAGTCCAGTCAAAGGCGACTATGGGGTTGTTGTGCTCATCTCACTTTCAGGCTGAGGGAGCCGGCGTTTGTCCACAGACAGCTTTTCAAGTCATGTGGCCAGCAGGACTCAACTGCTTCTGGTGCAATGAACTCCATGACGGAAACCAGAGCACACAGAAACACCATTTACCTTCCCGCTGCAGCGGTACCTATTTATCTACTTGCACTGGTGTGCTTTCGAACTGCTAGGTTGGCAGAAGCTGGGACAGAGCCTGTAAGCCTGTATTCGGTTAGCTAAATGTGTCTTTTCTACATTACCCAGTCATATATTACCACATTATGAGGTCTTGCAAAAATACTGCTTCCCCAGCTTATTTCATAATTACATAATAATTATTTTAATAATTATTATTAATAATAATAATAATAATTGTACAACAATTATTTTGTTGAGGGTGCCTTTCATCCCTTGCCCTGTTAAGGCTTGACCACTTTTCTTTGTTCTTTAAAGACCACTGATTGTGAATCCCATGTTAGACCTTTGAAAACAGGGCTAATTAAACCCAAAAACATGCATTTCACAGTCACCAAGGTGCTGGTAGACAGAATCTAAAACATATTAAGAATTGGGAGAGTTGTTCTAAATAGTTCCCCCCCCCCTTTAAATAGTTTTTACTCTGGATTGCACTAAAAGAAAAGTGGAGGGCAAATCTTAGTTGGAAATTTCTGTTTAAGACGGTCCAATAGAATGCAGGTGAATGGGTTTATTGCTAAAGGCTGCCCAAATCTTTAGCAGAAACAAAGTTTAACGTTTATCAATTGAAATATACTCTTTTCAGATATGAAAAGAGTCAATGAGTGTCCCTGGGAAGCTTCTCTCCAGCATATGCATGATCCCTGGTACATAGGGAATAAAGCTCCTGCTTGTACAACATGCATTTTATTCTATGTATTTATTTAAAAGTTTTGATTGCCTCAGCTGGAAGTTCAAGCTTGCACCTTTTTTATGAAAGGGTTGGATTTGTTTGACACACATCTGGGGAAGGCAGCATTTGTTTTGCAGGAAGCAGCCTGCTTTATGCCCATAGTTCTGATAACTGAATCGTTGTCTTTCATTGTGCCACCAATTTCAAAGTACTCTCTTAACTAAAGTACACCACATTTGATTTTTTGTGTGTTTATCTGTTGTGTCAAGGTACCTAAAGGAGTAAAACAATCTTGTTGCAGGTGCTTAGCATAAAAAAAGCCTAATAGATCCCCAGCCCTCCTCTTCCTATTCTCCATAGAACCCTATGTACCCTCAATAATAAATTCAGAGGGCTGACAGTGTCTAAGTCTGCTGCTCCTTTGCCCTCAATTTCAGCGAGATGGGCCATTGAAAACTCATTACAAGCTGTTTAGACTCTGACTTTGACTTTTGCTCAGCAGTGAACAAAATTAACAGCTCTTGGAGGTGGCAAAAAAAGAGGGGAAAAATAGAGGCACTGAGCCAAAAGGAGGAGGAATGAAAGAGGGAGAGAGAAAGAAAGACTTTTGATTTAGTCATGCAAACAAGCGGAAGTCTCAGCATACATGTGTTCTACATATGTCTTTAATTAGACATCCCTTATTGATGACACCCCCATCCCCTCTCCTCCTTCTGACTTTTACTACCATGAAGGCAAGCTCACTTGCATGTCAAATACACAGCCTCACATTTGCTTACATGCCAAGCAACACGCTTTGAGCAGCGCAGAATTGCTTCATAAATTTAACTATCCTTTTCAAATTCTGTTTTTTTTTCTCATTTAGTGCTTGATAGTTTTTTATGTGATAATTTTAAAGTGGTGTTTATAGCAAAAGTTACCTTGATAAGGGCAGGGGAAGAGTCTTTGCAGTACTAAATTACTTTTAAACCTGTCTCCTGTGCTACTGCTGCTTCTTGTAACAAAGCTTTAATGTCCTTTTTGTGTGAGTGTAATCGGGAACTAAATTGTGTTGCATTGTGAATTACAGGTGCTTTAATGGTTGCAAGCAAATCAATTTTCCTATATTTCTATCCTTTGCAAAATAAATTCTGGCAGCAAAATTAAAATCCTGCTCACTTTGCTTATAAAATTTGTGGTGTTTTCCCTCCTCAAGTGTTCCCTTTTGCCCCTTCCCTTCTGCTAGGTGATGCAGCATTAATTTATGCTCCCAAATGCTGGAAAATAATTAGGATCAGGGAAACATTTGGAAGAAAGCTCAGTCCAAAAGAACTCTTGAATCAATTTTCAGTTCGATTGGCACATTGAAGCTTACATTAAAGTTTACAGCCGGTGTGACAGGAGTCGTATATACCTGAAAATAGGCAAGGAGATAACTATATACTTAATGTACCAGGAGAAGAGGGAGGGGGAACTCCTCTCATATGCTACGTTTGATTTAAATAAGCTTGAGTTTGTGACCCAATTATGCAGCCAGGTTGGCAGAGAGCCGGTAGTGGTCAAGCTGCTTCCCCAAGGTCACAGTAGGCTTTGTCCAAAAGTTGCTGGAATTGTACCAATTGGAAAATCCCCACAATGCATCAACTATGGCGAAAAAGAAGAAGAAAAGAAAGGATGGGAAAGAAAAGAGAGAGCTTTGAAAACAGTGGCTTCCAGTGCCAGGCTTACTGTCCATTCCACTGATCTTTAGACTGTAATCTAACCAGTGAGTAATTTCTCTTTGTTTCTTTGTCTCTTTCTTTGAAAGCTTTCCAAAGTCAAGAACTGTGTGGCATTGTAGCAACTTTGACAGTGGAAACACTGGTTCAAATTCCCAGTCAGCTATGACACTCACTGCAAGTTTTTTGAAAGTATCTTTGAAAAGTTAATTATCCCACCATTGTAGGAACTCCCTCCCCACCAACATAGCACGTTCAGTTGTTTTGGTTTCTCCTCTTGGTTTTGCTCCCCAATATCCCTGCCAAGCCTGCTGATACCACCGTTTTGTATGTGAATGCTTCAGACATCTTATAAAGGCGTATCTCTTTGCCCAGGCTTTCCCTGACCCATAAGATCGACCCCTGAATTCATTTAGTTGAATTGCCTAATCTTTTTCTTCTAAACTCACTTTTATATTGGCTTTGTGTTTTATTCTTGTTTTATTTCTAATATATATTGCTTTTATAATGTACACTGATGGGGATTTTAAAAATATTTATAGATGCTCTTAAATGCATAAATAAATGGTGCAAATCTAGTTGTATAAGGACTCACACTAGGAAAACTGAGTTCACTATTAGTATACAGCATATTGAAGGTGTTTCTTCTAAGAGCAAAATTTTATTCTTCCCTTCCAGGAATGGCTTAGAATTTCTCCCTGCCACCCCCTGCCACTGGAGCAAAAAATATATATTGGTTTTCTTATGTTTTCCTATGAATACTAGTAACAGCATGCAGCAAACAGATGAAGGTCATCTGAGAAATGGATTAACAATGTCTTAGACTCACAATGTCAAATTACTTTAAAGTGTTTACAGTAGCAGGTTATATGCAGTGAATTTAAGGCTGGAAGACTGAAGCCAAAATCAAACCATTCTTATTTCACTAAACTAGAACAGAGGCCTTGGTGTTTTATGGCTCTTTTAAGGTCCATTAATCCTTGAATCATAGACCATGTAAAAAGTGACAGATTTTACATCCAGTCCCTCGATTTATTTAAAATGTTTTTACTTCAACTCTGTTCCTAATTAATATCGCTCAGTCTGTAATGTGATTCAAGTGTTCCAAAAATGCAGGGAAGTGGAATTGCAGCCTGCTAATTCTTCCATACGACATTCCGTTATCTGTTTATATTTATTTATTTATTTTCCATTTCCGGCAGGAACCTATATTCTGAAATTAATGGGATTGCTGACTGGCATGGCGTAGGGGAGTCGGAAAATTTCTGTTATCTCCTTAACGGTACAACTGTACTGTTTTATCCTTTGCATTTTTATGAGCTGATTTTGAAGACTTAGGTGTTAGAGATAAAATGCTGAAGTGCGATGACAGGACCACCATATGCGTTGTCCTCTATTTTGAAGAGGGGGAGTCAGAAAATAGGGGAGAAACTAGTGGAAGGTGTTCCAGAATGCACCCTCACTTAAAATTTGCCTTACCTTTCTGAAGTGCTTTTAATTTACTTGTTCAGATATTTCTACCCTACAGTTCAACTTTTAAAAGTCCTCGGAATGGCTTCTGTAAGGAAATATAAATAACAGAAAACACAGTAAAACAGCCTTGTAAATAAGGCCACAAAAGTTACTAGTCTGCTAAATAAATACATAAATGCCGCCTCCTAAAGGGGTAGTAGCGTTCATGCTGGTTGTGGGCAAAATTAAGTGGGCTGCCAGACAAAGGGCGAGGGCAGTCCATCCCTCCTCCTTCACCCTCTCTGCTCACCTCAATGAAACTTGCATTCACCAACGGCTACCAGGTAAGTTATTAAATGCAAGCCTGCAGTGAAAACCAGCAGCATCAAATTAAAATGCCATTAAAGCAGCAAAAACAATGAAGCAGCAGATAAAAGGCAAAATAAAAGGCTTTTATCATTAAAAGGCTGGCTTCAACAGACTTTTAACTGGGCAACCAAAATTACCATATTTTTCGCTCCATAAGACGCACCCAGTTTTTAGAGGGGGAATGCAAAAAATAATAATATTATTTTAAGGGAGTGCTGAGCAGAAGCTGTATGCATCCCAGGCTCTGCTCAGCGCTCCCTTTCACGAGTCGTGTGGAGCGTGTGTGTGGCGCTTGCAGGCTTTTGCGGGAGGTGGGAGATTCCCCCACCTCCTTCAAAAGCCAGGGATAGCAGCTTTTGCAGATGACCTAGTTTTGACCCTGCAGGAGCCAGAATCTAGTACGAAAAGAGTATTACAATTGATTCAAGACTTTGGTCGGGTGGCGGGTTTTAAATTAAACAAACAGAAAACTAAGGTGTTGGAAAAAAATTTGACAGATACAGAGTCAGAACGGTTTCAGAGAGAGACAGAATTAAAAGTGGTTAAAAAAGTAAAGTACCTAGGGGTAAACATAACAGCAAAAAATCTGAGTCTATTTAAGGATAACTATGAAAAATGTTGGTCAGAAATTAAGAGAGACTTAGATAGTTGGACAAAATTGAAACTTTCCTTGTTAGGCCGAATTGCTGCTGTTAAGATGAATGTATTGCCAAAAATGTTGTTTTTGTTTCAAACACTGCAGATTGTGGACAAGACGGAGTGCTTCCGGAAGTGGCAGAGAGACATCTCTAAGTTTGTCTGGCAGGGCAAAAAGCCCAGAATTAAGTTTAAGATAATAACGGATGTGAAAGAAAGAGGGGGCTTTGCCCTGCCAGACCTAAAGTTGTATTATGAAGCCACAGCTTTCTGCTGGCTAAAAGATTGGCTACTTCTCGAACACACTGACGTATTGGACTTGGAAGGTTTCAATAACGCTTTTGGTTGGCATGCATACTTATGGTATGACAAGGTTAAGATCAATAAGGCCTTTAAGAACCATATTGTCAGAAAAGCAGTGTTTAATGTCTGGACAAAATATAAAGACTTATTGGAAAACAAAACTCCAAGGTGGCTTTCACCTCTGGAAGCTAAGGCCCGAAAAAGACCCAGTATGGAGGCCAAATGGCCAAAATATTGGGAAATACTAGAAAAAGAAGGAGACAATTGGAAATTGCAGAGTTTGGAGAAATTAAAGGATAAAGTGCGAGACTGGTTACACTACGCTCAGATTAAAGAAGTTTTTAAAAATGACAAAAAGTTAGGGTTCCAGGTGGAGAAATCGAAATTGGAAACAGAACTGTTAGAATCTAAGACTAAGGTACTTTCAAGAATGTATAACTTGCTGTTAAAATGGAACACACAAGACGAAACGGTTAAATCGGCTATGATAAAGTGGGCACAGGATATTGGGTATAATATCATGTTTGATGACTGGGAAAGGTTGTGGACCACTGGGTTGAACTTCACTGCTTGTAACGCTTTGAAGGAAAATGTAATGAAAATGATATATAGATGGTACATGACCCCAGTTAAACTTGCCAAAATATACCACCTGTCTGATAACAAATGTTGGAAATGTAAAGAAAATGAAGGAACATTCTTTCACCTCTGGTGGACGTGCCCTAAAGTGAAGGCTTTCTGGGAAATGATATATAATGAGTTGAAAAAGGTATTTAAGTATACCTTCCTTAAGAAACCAGAGGCCTTTCTTCTGGGTATTGTCGGCCAGAGGGTGATAAAGAAGGACAGAACTTTTTTCTTGTATGCAACAACGGCAGCAAGGATACTCATCGCTAAATATTGGAAAACCCAAGATCTACCCACACTGGAAGAATGGCAGATGCAACTGATAGACTATATGGAACTGGCTGAGATGACCGGCAGAATCCGAGACCTGGGAGAGGAGAGGGTTGAAGAAGATTGGAAGAAATTCAAGATTTACCTACAAAAATATTGTAATTTGGTTGAATGTTAATAAGGATGCTAGATCACAAACAATTGAGCACCACTAAAATAGTTGGAATTAGGATGATAAGTGAGATTGAGGAAAATATAAATTTTTTGGAGAATTATTAATTATATTTAAACGAGCGGGACATAAGAACGCAAACAAGTTGATAAATTGCTGGCAAAAATTTATAATGATGTAAGTGGGAGTGGGAGACGTGAGGGAGTCCAAAGAAGTTATGAAACTATGTTATGAAATATGTTACATTGTTTACTAATTTTGCATTGGTATTTAAAAATCTCAATAAAATATTATTAAAAAAAAAAAAAAGCCAGGGATAGCAGCACGAAGCCTCCATAGGGCACGGGGAGCTAAGCCAGAAGCTAGAACAGCAAGAGGGAATGCTGCGCAGTGCTCCCTCTCACTGTTCTGGCTTAGCTCCCCGTGCCCTTACTTTTCCCCCTTACTTTTCCCCCTTACTTTTTCCCCTTACTTTTTAGGAGGGGAAAAGTGTGTCTTATAAAGCGAAAAATACGGTAAAATATGGTAATGATGGCTCTAGATCAGTGTTTCCCAAAGTGAGTGATACTGCTCCCTGGCGGGTGCTGGAATAATCCAGAGGGGTGGGAGTAGCCTCGGGTGCAGTTGGGAGGCATTGAATAAAAGTCAGGGGGCGGTGGAAGCATAAGTAAGAGAATAACATTTTGAAAAACCGTTCATACATGTTTCATCTGTTATGACACTTACCACCAAGTTGGGCGCCATTGCGGGATGGTGACAACACCTCCCCTGCATCCAGTTGTCATGCTGGAGGCAAGGGGTTTTCCCAGGCTTTTCAGCTTCACCCAGGCCCAGGAAGTGAATCACAGCTTGCCTGCCTATTTGGCTGTAGTGTTGGCCCCACCCC
Organism: Podarcis cretensis; assembly: GCF_951804945.1. Lineage (NCBI taxonomy): Eukaryota > Metazoa > Chordata > Lepidosauria > Squamata > Lacertidae > Podarcis > Podarcis cretensis. The sequence goes on along the minus strand of NC_137177.1, from coordinate 44,682,562 downwards.
GGGGTGGATCAGACTGAGCTGGCAGACTTCACTTTGGTCTGCCCCATGGATTTTTAATCCCGGAGCCTAGTCCACTTCCTCGTCCTGTTTTGAAAAACCATCCGTATATGTTTTGGGGAGTGTTGAGTATTTTTTATTTTTTACCCTGAAAAGGGTGCGGTAGGCCAGATAAATTTGAGAACCTCTGACTTAGATGGATCATGTAGCAGGCAGAAACTGCATGTAGATGACATAAACTGCTTGAGACCCTAGAGACACATCCACTTGTAGTAGTGGACGATAATGGGTTAGATGTGTGAATAAGTCTTCTCTGATATAAAGCATCACACTATGCTCTTGTATGTTGCATTGAAATAAAAAGAGGGACGATAATCATATCCACAAAGTCTCTAGATTATTGCTATCACCCTTACAGGTGACCCTCCAACTCCCTCCCCACCTTTTATATTATTACAGTGGTACCTCAGGTTACAGGCGCTTCAGGTTACAGACTCCACTAACCCAGAAATAGTATCTCGGGTTAAGAACTTTGCTTCAGGATGAGAACAGAAATTGGACGGCGGCGGCGCAACGGTAGCAGGAGGCCCCATTAGCTAAAGTGGTACCTCAGGTTAAGAACAGTTTCAGGTTAAGAACGGACCTCCGGAATGAATTAAGTTCTTAACCTGAGGTACCACTGTATTATTATTATTTCTCTCAGTTTGCACCAATGCTGTTTTTAGCAAGGTGCTCTTCATATTAATTTTTGGAACACTTGTGAGACCCTTGTTGCTTTCATGCTAAATTTAAGGATCGCTTACCTGGACACTGGGAAGAAAAACACTTATGCCAATAGAGTGATTGGGTATATAAAGGATGCTTACAGCTCTGTTCTTGAGATGTCAAAACATTGATTTCTTCTTCCCATATTGGGTAACTAGGCTTTGTTTTCTTTTTCACCCAGTACTGCTTACTGGAGCACTTGGCAGTGCCTGCTTTTGGACATCCCCGAATCAATCTTCCCAAGGGATGTCTTTGAGGGCTAAATATAGCCATCTAGACAATCCCATTTATAAAATGTCAATGTTTTGCAGTTCCCAAATAATTATGCTGAACATACAAGGGCAGACTCTCTGAATGGCATTTTTTTTAAAGTTATGAGAAAGTTGTCAGTTATGAAACAGCAGGGCATTAGCCAATATTTCATTTAGCAGTCTTTTCAAATATAGCCACCATTTTTAACTTGAATTTTCTCTTTTCAGTTAACAGAGCATAAATTCATTGAAAATAGACATACAATATATTAAAAATGTATATCTAACTAAGTACAGTTTTGTTACACATGGTTTGAGGTTGACTTGTTAAGCAATAAACCATTGATTGCTGTAAGGCAGAATTTCTTACTGCTAAGGTGAGATTCTTTGAAACCAAAAGGAAACTTGGTGGAAGGTTTGTTGAAGCTCATGTAGCACTTAAACATGTTTTAGTGTTACATGTGGAACAACCCTTTATGGATTTAAGAGTTTATGCCTTATTTTTTTTGTGTGTTGTATCTTGTAGTGTTTTAAAAACATATTTCACAAAATTTGACTTCTGAAAATCTGGGAATTGATGCCTCATTTTATTTTGTTTTCAGTTTGAGTCAATAATAGAAATATGCCAGTATATTTCCTTTCTGTTTTCTCTTTCTGTTTTTCTGCAATCAGAAGTCAGCAGAAGTGTCTTGGCACCTCTCACAGGCTGAAGGCAGCAGCAACGTTTTGGGACGTAGGGCTCCCAGGATTCAGTTTGCACCTGCCTAGGTCAAGTGCAGCCAGATCACCATTTGGAAACTCTTTGGTCTATCAAAGAAAACCTCCTCTCTCAACACCCTCCAGGTTCACAGGTTCCAAACTCCAACCAATCAGCTAGTGCACCTGGATGCCTTGCTGAACGCCTCTAAAGGCCTAGCTTTTCTTTCTCCGGAATAAGTAATAATAATAATAATAATAATTTATTATTTGTACCCCGCCCATCTGGCTGGGTCTCCCCAGCCACTCTGGGCGGCTTCCATAAAAACCAAAAATACACTAAAATATCACAGATTAAAAACTTCCCTGAACAGGGCTGCCTTAAGATGTCTTCTGAATGTCAGGTAGTTATTTATTGCTTTGACATCTGATGGGAGGGCGTTCCACAGGGCAGGCGCCACGACCGAGAAGGCCCTCTGCCTGGTTCCCTGTAGCTTTGCTTCTCGCAATGAGGGAACCGCCAGAAGGCCCTCGGCGCTGGACCTCAGCGTCCGGGCAGAACGATGGGGGTGGAGACGCTCCTTCAGGTATACTGGGCCGAGGCCGTTTAGGGCTTTAAAAGTCAACACCAGCACTTTGAATTGTGCTCGGAAACGTACTGGGAGCCAATGTAGGTCTTTCAAGACCGGTGTTATGTGGTCTCGGCGGCCGCCCCCAGTCACCAGTCTAGCTGCCGCATTCTGGATTAGTTGTAGTTTCCGAGTCACCTTCAAAGGTAGCCCCACGTAGAGCGCATTGCAGTAGTCCAAGCGGGAGATAACTAGAGCATGCACCACTCTGGCGAGACAGTCCGCAGGCAGGTAGGGTCTCAGCCTGCGTACCAGGTGGAGTTGGTAGACAGCTGCCCTGGATACAGAATTGACCTGCGCCTCCATGGACAGCTGTGAGTCCAAAATGACTCCCAGGCTGCGCACCTGGTCCTTCAGGGGCACAGTTACCCTATTCAGGACCAGGGAGTCCTCCACACCAGCCCGCCCCCTGTCCCCCAAAAACAGTACTTCTGTCTTGTCAGGATTCAACCTCAATCCATTAGCCGCCATCCATCCTCCAACCGCCTCCAGGCACTCACACAGGACCTTCACCGCCTTCACTGGTTCTGATTTGAAAGAGAGGTAGAGCTGGGTATCATCTGCATATTGATGGACACCCAGTCCAAACCCCCTGATGATCTCTCCCAGCGGCTTCATATAGATGTTAAAAAGCATGGGGGAGAGGACGGAACCTTGAGGCACCCCACAAGTGAGGGCCCAGGGGTCTGAACACTCATCCCCCACCACTACTTTCTGAACACGGCCCAGGAGGAAGGAGCGAAACCACTGTATAACAGTGCCCCCAGCTCCCAGCCCCTCTAGACGGTCCAGAAGGATGTTATGGTCGATTGTATCAAAGGCCGCTGAGAGATCCAGCAGAACTAGGAAACAACTCTCACCTTTGTCCCTAGCTCGCCGGAGATCATCAACCAGTGCAACCAAGGCAGTTTCAGTCCCATGATGAGGCCTGAATCCCGATTGGAAGGGATCCAAATGGTCCGCATCCTCCAGGCGTGCCTGGAGTTGTTCAGCAACCACGCGCTCAATCACCTTGCCCAAGAAAGGAAGATTTGAGACTGGGCGATAGTTGGCCATACTGGCCGGGTCTAAAGATGGTTTTTTAAGAAGCGGTTTAATGACCGCTTCTTTCAGCGGATCTGGGAATGTTCCCTCACAGAGGGAAGCATTCACCACCCCACAGAGCCCATCGCCCAGCCCTTCCCGGCTTGCTTTTATTAGCCAGGATGGGCAAGGATCCAGGAGACAGGTGGTTGGTTTCACGCGTCCAAGCAGCCTGTCCACATCCTCGGGGGTAACGGATTGAAATTGATTCCATGCAAGTGGAAAAGATAAGTTCAGAGGTTCGGAAACAGGTTCAGGGAGGTTGGAGGAGCAGGATGTAGGAACATAGAAAGTTGTGTTATACTGAGTCCATGGGTCCATCTAGCTCTGTATTGTCCACACAGACTAGAAATGACTCTCCAGGCTTCCAGGCAAGGAGGTGCCAGGGATTGAACCTTCTGCATGCAAAGCAGTTATTTACCCCTTGCTAATGCTCCCTGCCTCTCTGGCATTTTTTTTAAACCTCCTTTATACAGCTTATTTTGTTTTTTTTTATTAATACTAAATATAAATTCTAATATTTAAACAATACATATTATTACATTACATAAGTTATACTGGTCAAAGTATGTGGTTTGTTTTCCTTCTGCAATCAATATAAGTAATTCAGTTAAGAATAAAATTATTAGAAGTCTGTCTCCTTTCTTGTACACATATGAAGTTAGTTGGCACTGACATTATAGCATACTAATGTAACTTATTTTCCAATTCAGGCAGCTTCGGTATTATTGGAAGTTTCTTGCGTAATGTATCTATGCTGCTGCAATTATATATGCTATCAATTCTCAGTATGCTAAAGTTTAATTCTTTGTAAGAGTTCATGAAAAAAGTCCAAAGGATCTGAACATAAAAGCAAGTTATATGTGTTATCTTTTCTATGTTGTTCTTAATAGTCTTCCAATAATACTTTGCCATTTCATATATCCACCACATATGAAAAAGCCGCCACCCCCCTTTTCTAAACTTCTAACATGCTTGACTGTATAAGCCAAATATTTTATTCAATACACTTTGAAAGACAATCTTGGTCTGAACAGATAGTGGTTCAAGTTGCTTCATGTGGTTAGTGTTAAGAGAGGATATATTTAAATCTGCATCAAAGATCAGTCAAGAAATAAATGTAATTTAAAAATAATAATGTAGTATTTTGATTAATTTTAAATATGAAGTACGGTGCCAAGATCCTTCTTTTGAATATACCCTATGCACCTAGTATATCCAAGATTCAATGCTGGTTGTACACTCACATGAGATGAGGCAGGTGTTATTGGACTGTGCCAGTTAAGTCTATACATTAACAATCACATCATACACCCCTATCAAAGTCTCCTGGCATTCTAAAATCAATTCATTTTAAAATCAGTTCAAATCAAATTGATGGCAACCATTGGGCTAGAGTTCTGTGAAGAATTACCAAAGGAGGGGGTCAGGCTGTGCCTTGGCCAAAGGCCTGGTGGAACAGCTCTGTCATGCAGGCCCTGCGGAAAGATGTCAAGTCCCGCAGGGCCCTAGTCTCTTGTGATAGAGTGTTCCACAAGATCGGAGCCACAGCCAAAAAAGCCCTGGCTCTGGTTGAGGCCAGCCTATTAGAAAGCACTGGTGAAACCGCACTTAGCAACAATGGGGAACATGAATGTTGCTGTCAGTATATGGGGTGAACTTTTTTTTTTAAGAGATTGATTGTCAACATGCCAAAATGCTTGCACCCTATTTCAACTGAATACTATCCCCCCTTTCTGGCTATATATTTTAGGGAGTAGATATATGTGTTGGATGTTACGGATTGGTCAACACAAGCCCCTCCCCTCAAAAGACACCTCCCTCCCCCCAAAAAACTATATTACAATACTCAAACTTATGTTACACAAACATATATCATTATACCTGAGAATAGATTTGTATGTACAAATATGACACTCGGGGATCTTCCCTTTGAAACCTCCCATTTTCATGTTGTAATTGACAAGACAATTTTCAGACTTGCTCACAGATCTGTGAAATCCATTTTCTTGTGTCTGCAGCTGTGAATATCAAGAACTATTTTATTCATTCATTCTAAAATTTATAGCCCACCCCACCTTTCCTATGTAATGCATACTCCATTGCATTGATTTGGGGCAGGGGGAGAGGAGAAGAAATGGCTCCATGTATGTGTGTTATCCATTTCGCTCACTGAAGTAGCATTGAGTGAATTCTCAGCCTCAGTAGAGAACTGCACTTAATCCTTGCTGTTAGGAGATTATGTGGAGGAGGCTACATTGAGAATATATGGATCCTCAGATTGAGAAAATACTTTCAGCTGATCTCAAGCTGTTCAACTATTTGGTCACACAGCAAAGTGTTCAGATAATACTACGAACATAAAGGGTCATGGGAACTATCCTCATTAAGAGACATTGGTTGAGGTACTTGAGTATAGTAGTACCCTAATGTTAATTCAGTAGCACAATCTCTAGCACATTTTATTCCCCATGATGTGTGGCAACTATATAATGTTTCATAAGATATACTTCAGTTAAACACCCCCCCCCCGCCACCGCCGTGTGTGTTATTAAAACAGGCAAGCCAAAGTGGCATCATCTGACTTTAAGAATATCCTCCCCCACTTCAAATGATAATCCCTTTTTAAATCATCTTTTTTAAAGGCAAATGTATTTAGGTTCCCTAAGCTCATCCTTTTTTTTTTTTAGCCCATGAATCAGCTTCCCTAGTTTCCCTAATACCTTTTCAAGTGAAATATTAATATCGTTTTAGAAGGTGGTGACACGTTATTCTATCTGGGGTTTGCCAGTGAATTAGATAATCTCATCTTGACTGCAATGGGCATGCAGTTCCTTTCTTGGGAGCTCAAAATATTGATCCTAAACAATAGGGATGTCCCTTTTTTAATGAAGCATTCACCATTATCCCAAGGTCCTTTTTGAATTCCCTCCAGATCAATCATATTCATTGGATTTGGCACACCAAACTATGTACAACATTTTACATGTGTCAATGTTAATTTTTGGCATCATGCATCAGCAAAGTTATACAGCAGAGTCAGTGGTTAGTTTTTCATTGTTTGTTTCTTTTGTTTTCTGCATGTTTGCTATCTTCACTAATTGTGTGGTGTCAGCAAATTTACCTGGTTTGTATTTGCTTTTCTGACTAGGTCATTTATCTAGATTAGAACCTATAGTGGTTTGAATATCCTGCTTTGGGAGAGTATACACAGGTGTATGTATTTCACAGGTGACTGTTCTTATGTATGTTCTCAAATCATTGCCAACCAGGTATAGATTCTACCAATTTGCAAAAGTTGCTTTTCATGAGACTTTAGCAGAAATGTGTTCGAACCTTCAGAACTGAATATCTGACACCAGTATAACTGAAATGTCCTAAAGCACTTAGGCACACTTTTGCCTTCTTAAATTACTGCCAAATGCTTTCTCTGAGATGCTGTTATAAGAGGGGACAAAAAAATGTGACCAAATGTGTGTTTAGTCTATCTGTTTCCTACAGTGGCCAGCCACATACTTCTCAGAAGTTACAAGCAAAGCATGAAATGAACATTCCTTCCCTGTAGTTCATCTCTTGCATCTAGTAGTCAAAGGTATAGTGTCCCTGAACATTCTCCATTTAGCTATCAGGGTTCAATAAGAAACCTAAACCCAATCACCAAATTCCAAAATGGTGACTACCCAACACTAAACATCTAATTTTCATGGAAACCTTATACAGTGGTGCCTCGCAAGACGAAATGAATCCGTTCCGCGAGTCTCTTTGTCTTGCAGTTTTTTCGTCTTGCGAAGCACGGCTATTAGCGGCTTAGCGGCTATTAGCGGCTTAGCGGCTATTAGCAGCTTAGAAAGGGGGGGGGGAAGAACTCGCAAGACGTTTCGTCTTGTGAAGCAAGCCCATAGGGAAATTTGTCTTGCAAAGCACCTCAAAAGACGGAAAACTCTTTCGTCTAGCGAGTTTTTCGTCTTGCGAGGCATTCGTCTTGCGGGGCACCACTGTATTATGTTGCCCTGAAATTGCAGGGCTAATGGAAGCACACTCTGGCCTCCTTCAGTGGACACTGGAAACAGGAAGCTAATTCAGATTCCACTCAGCTGTTCTCTCTGTGAAATTGAGCAGTAGTGTGGTGGGGTACAGTTATATCTCCATATGCAGTACAAGTAATAATAACTCACTTCACAAGGTGAATCAGGATGAATATGGCAAGAAGTGTAAACAACTATGTCCAATTACAACAATCTGCAATTAACATGAAGTTTTCTACAAAATTACAAAAGAGAGTGATCCCTACTTACTACTACTACAGCTCAGGGCAGACATAATATTTAACCTGAGAACTACAGTGTATTGCCTTAAACCTATATAGTGTAAGCAGATGATCCTTTTGTTGGGGGGGAAGAACCTCAGATATGTATTGATTTTGATTGATTTAGGGGGACAACTGTCCCCCGCCCCCCTTGCCTGCATCCATGTTTGATAACCAATGCCCTGATCAAAACAGCCCTGATCAATCTCAGGCAACATAGAAAAATAAATAAAGAGCAAGGACAAGTACAGATATTCCTGACAGTTCTGCAACATTTCAATAGACATCCTGATGAATCTTGTGGACCACCATAATTTTATCTTAAACCATGATTCTACAGGCCCAGATATGAAGTGGAAGGTATTAAATTTGTATACGACCTATATACTGTATCTAAGTTCTCTGGGTAGGTTTCAGAGATATTCAAATATATAATTACAGTGAAAATCTAAATCTATAAAACACAAAAATACTGATAAAAACCACCACAACAAATGACTATCTAAAACCAGCAACATAACAACAGCTAAAACTGTTTTAAAAGCAGTATAAAACTGGGGAGGGGAAAACTTGGTGTAAATAACATGCACCAGATATGTGTACTAATCAAAATCAAAATTAAAACTCTAGCTCTTTCAAATTCCACCCACCCACCCAACACACATTCACCTTCAATTACAACAAGACTAAAACAAACAGAACCTGACGCATCTTCTTCAGCAGACAGGAAATTCCTATGACACTTTTAATCTATTGTTTTGTCCCTACTTTAGCCAACCTGTGTATGTTCTTTTAATAGTAAACAAGTGCTTTTAATGCTAGAATCTGAAATAGCTTAGCTGGTAGAGCATGAGATTCTTTATCTCAGTCTTATGGCTTTGAGCCCCATGCTGGGCAAAAGATTCCTGTGTTGCAGAGGGTTGGATTAGATGACCCTCATGGTCCCTTCCAACTCTACAATTTGATAACTCTATGAACATGCCATTTAGCTAGTCAGCAAAACCTAGTTGTGCCAGAGCTTTGAATGAGAACTAGATAAAAACTTCCAAAGTGGTAAGGATTTCTATATGTGTACCTATCCAGGGCCATGTGCGCTCTTTGTTAACTAAAATGATTGTTCATGTGATTACGCACATGACTGTATAGTGCTTCAGAGCTCATGATTGTTTGTAGAAATGTCTTAGATGAAATGGGAGGGATCTCAGCAAAGAACAGAATTCATGGAAATCTGCAATGGGCATGTGAAATGGATTTTCAACTTCTGCAAAAGTCATCCTGTACGAATGTCAGGTAATCAACACATCAGTGCCACTCTGTGGCCAGGAAAACATAATTCAGTACCTCAAAAACTTGCAAGAAAATGGTGGGAAGAAATTTTAGAAACATCCATAATCGAAGCATATGTCCAACACTCATTTAATTCATTTAATACATTTAATTCATCACATTATTCAATCTATATTTAGCAAAAATACAGGTCTTTATCTCCTTCCAGGATTTACTAATCAACCCACATGCTATCTTAGGAATGTATTTGCCTTCCTTCTTGAGATCTGGCCTAGTTTACAATGTCTTGCTGTATCCCAGTTTGCAAACCATAATTTACAGAGTACCACAGTAGCTGCATCTGGCAAAATTATTGCAAGGATCTTAACAAACTGTCTCCTAACTATATCCGAGGCTACCCTTCCTGAATCCCAAAACGGCTTTCGACCTAGGGGGACAGTGGACATGATTTTCACTGCTCATCTTCTTCAATAAGTTTGCTGGTGCTCTTCTTTATCCTGTTGATTTGTGAGCACCACCTTAGCCTCTAATCACTATTGAAGCAATCCCCTAGCTAAAAATGCTTTAAACAAAGCAAGAAAAGTACCTGGATACTCTGATTATTTTGGCATATGCTGGTAAATGCATTAGGACACAAAGCGAAATAAAGGATTTGGCCGAACTTCACTTTACTTTGCAGCCAAGTTGGCTACAGAAAAATGCCCTTGAGCCAGCACTAATTATGTCAACAAGTAGTTCATGCTTAGCTCTTCTTTAGTCCTGTACTTGTTTACAGATTGTGTGTGTGTGCGTGTGTTAGAGAGGGAGGGAGAGAGAGAGAGAGAGAGAGAGAGAGAGAGAGAGAGATTGGGAAAGAGGCAGAACAGGACAACTGCTTGGCTTAAGGGTGTGCTAACCTTGCAACAACCTAGTGACATCATCATTTTTCACCTTAGATTCCTTCTCCTGGGGTATGCCTTCAAAGTGAGATGGAGGTGAAAAGGTTTCCCCTGCAGCAAGACAGGCTGCATGACAAATGGGCCAAAAAGTCAAAGAATTTTTTTAACCTAGCCTGGCTTTAGTGTACTCACTATTTGCACCTTTGAACAATATGATGAATGCTCAGGGGGCAAGGGAGGCTGTGCTTCAGGAGGAACCTTCACTTACTTCTTACACTTGCAGTTATTTGCAGGAATCAAAGGAAACATGTTAGTCTGTGTACAGATGATAATGATTATTCCACTGGATGTTTCAGTAGTTGTATTCTTCTTATTCCAACAGCTGTATTATTAACAGCACTATTACTTTGCACTTTTAAGATGTTTCACATACAGTAGTGGGGATGGGGGGGGAATTCAATTCAATTTCCATTTAAAGACAAACCAATCCAATTTGTTCTCTTTGAAACAATACAGGAACTGAAACGTAGCCTTGCTTCAAAATCCTCACTTCTCTAACTTTTGCAGTGTTGTTCTCCAACCAAATAATGTTTACAAAAATGTGTGTACTTGGATAAAATATAAACATAACACACAAACATGTATTACTTTATGGAAAATTGCTTTGCAAAAAAGTGTATGTTAGAGAAAATTGCATACAAACATGCATACAGTAGTAGCAGAAATTCACCTTAAAATACTGATGAATTTTCATGAGGACTATTTTTAAGTGAACTTATGCGGACCTTAAAATTAGAAATATGAGAAACCAAACTTACATTAATTTTTGTTTTATTGAGAGTATTTCAATTGAACAAAATTAAGTGCTTAAAGAGGAAAACATCTAGATCAAATAACTATATATACAAACAACTACAAGTGCTTGTTGAATAGTAGGTATATGTGTTATTATTATCCTAATACATAAATGGTTATTTATAACATACTATATTTTTTATGAGAAACCAAACTTTACAGATGTGCTCACCCTTGCTAATCCTGATGAGAGCTGTAGAAGCTAGACCACTATTATTAATCCATATGTTGCAGATGTACATAGGCTGAGAAAATAGTTTCTTGCTTTAAGGCCCCCTAGTAAATCTGTGGCTCAACTGTGTTTGTTTTTTTGATGCTTGCATATTGTCTGTATCATTGTCATGTTTATGATGCCAGGTGCCAGAGAGTCAGAGGTGATATTGTGGATAGCTTGTTGGGATTTTTGAGTTTAGGCCAGGATGACCTCGGTTCATGCCTGGTGTGTTGAGCTTCATGGAGGAAAGGCAGGATTAAAATGTAAATAATACAGCTATGTTAAAAATAAATTGGGTTCCAATGTGGTGTTCCTGCTATCTTAAGTTCTCCTTTTGGTCTAATACCTCAGCTCATCTGTATGTCATTTTCTCAGTATGCTCCATGTGCTTTTCACCTATCAAAGCTCATGCAAAAGTAACTCAGAAGCAGCCCAATCTGTGTCTGTTTACTCAGAAGCAATTCCTACTAAGTTCAGTGTCCACAGGATTGCTGAATGAGAGTTGTGTCCAGTATCACTCTTACTCAGAATAGGTCCATTAAAATAGTGAATATGATTAACTTAAGTCTACTGTGGTACCTCTGGTTACGTACTTAATTCGTTCTGGAGGTCTGTCCTTAACCTAAAACTATTCTTAACCTGAGGTACCACTTTAGCTAATGGGGCCTCCCACTGCTGCCGTGCCACCGGCGCACGATTTCTGTTCTCATCCTGAGGTAAAGTTCTTAACCCGAGGTCCCACTTCCAGGTTAGCTGAGTCTGTAACCCGAAGTGTCTGTAACCCGAGATGTTTGTAACCCGAGGTACCACTGTATTAATTTCAGTGGGTCTACTCCAAGCATAGCTTAGTTGAATACTATCCATAATCTCTAAAGTACAACGGCAAGATAGCTCAGTCAGTAGAACATGAGACTCTTAATCTCAGGACCGTGGGTTTGAGCCTCACATTGTGCAAATGATTCCTGCATTGCAGGGGTTAGACTGGAGGACCTTTGTGGTCTCTTCCGACTCTATGATTCTGTGATCCTAAGTTTTTTTGAAGAGTTATATTAGTCAGTGTAATGGTGGGTGGCATTTTATTTTTGATGGTGTAACAAAAGCCTTTATTAAAACAATTTGCCTTAGTGCAATTTTTCATATCCTGTTTAATTTTGTGCTCATAATATTGCTTTTAACCTTTACTCAGACATTAAAGGAGAGTCTGTTTGTACAAAGAAAAAGAATTAACATGGAAACTTTGAAAAATTGCTTTTCCCTTTGACTACAATTGTCCCCCTATCCTACACACATACACACAGGATGACCTCAAACTGAGTATATGCATGACATTATTCCTTGTTGGATCTTGCATGCTCCAAAATGAAACTCTGTTCTCCTTTAATGAAGTATATTTTAATGTACAAAACAAAACAAAAACTGTCAACAAAATTGAAAACATACTATGGGATTCAGTTTTACTGATCTGGGAATAACCTTGGCATTTGGGTAGCACAGCAAAGGGTCCTGGTGTATGGTGAATTTTTATGTACATTGAGAATTATTTTGGGGAAGACAGAGTCATTTTAGGGCAACTGAACCATCTTCCTTATATTCTTCACAGTTTTTCACACTGAAGATTTATCAGAGTAACAGATAGTGGACCTTTCCAAAATCTAGACCAGTAAGACATCTTGAAATCTTCTACCTATACAAAGAAGAAGGGGTAGGAAGAAGCTTATGTAGCAAGTTGGCAGAAGGCACTTGGAAACTAGTTGGGGGCTGAAAAATTGTAATGAGTCCCTTGGAGATGAGTTGCAGAGCAGAGGGCAAGAGACTCTCTTGATAGATAGATGATAGATGTGTTTATTACATGGTTGTGTGGTTTAATATGTGACTCATCTTCTACATAGTAGGCATACCAGTAGAAAAATGCAAATATGTGCCTGGTATTTATTGCATTTAAAACATATAAGAAGACTTAATTTATTTGGCCTTTTGTATAATAAATTTCATTATAAACTGAAAATAGTTTATGCTTCTCTCTGTGTTGTCTTGTTTACTCTATTTTGTAAACACCCATGTATTGCCAACACAATGTTTTCTGCCTTGCTGCTTTCATGCCAACTTATAAGCATGTGGATATTCTCTGTCTCTTACACCTCATTTTCAGAATTTCTAAATTATAAGATTTTACATCTCTCTCTCTCTCTCTCTCTCTCTATATATATATATATATATACACACACATAAGGAAACTGTAGAGAAATGGCACAATGTTGCAGAATGTTTTCTGCATTTTTACTATTTTATACATGTATCAGTTTCCTCCTAGTTCTTAACAGTAAATACCATCTTCTGCTTAAGTTGTCATTTCAGATTTCTGACTGTGGAATGTGATATTTCAGGGGCCAAAAAGATCTGTCATTAGAGTTTAAAGGTCTGTTCTTTAAGATTAAGTTGTGGTTGTGGTGGGGGAGTAGTGTCCTTCAAATGAAGTTGTGGTTACTTTTTTAAAGCTCAGATAAGCGCTTTCATATCATCATGTGGTTCAGAAATCTTAGCAATGTCTCATCACCACTTTTTTTGGGGGGGGGGGGCTGTACAGTATAGTGAAAATTCAAGAATAAAGGGAGACAAGAATAACACATTTCATTAAAGGTGGTTACATACATTATTCCTCTAACCAATCTATTAGAATAATATATTATTATAAGCAAATACAAAAGAAGTGCACACACACAAAAAAGTCACTGGAAAGAGGTGTGTAAAAATAAACATGATAACAGCAGCAATAATAATGCAAAGAAGTTATCTAGGATAAACATATGTGGTTACTTTTTATAGAATTAATAATAATGATTAACAATGTGGATCAGGTTCACCCTGATTTTGATTTTTAAGCAAAGTTATCTGTGCCAGTTAGCTTTCTAAAACAATAGATACCTAGGCTACTTTTGGATGTCACAATAAACCTTGATTTCTTATGATGGGAATGAGCCACAGCAGTCTTGCATATTTCACTCCACTCCTCCACACTCACACTGCAAGGAAACAGAAGCTTTCATTTCTGTTTTTCATTAGCAAAGCAGCACTCTCTCCACTTGGGATTCCCAGCAACTGGTATTCAGAGGCATATTGCCTGAGAATATAGTCATTGTGGCTAGTAGCCACTGATAGCCTTATCCTTACATGAATTTGTCTAACCCTCATTTACAGTGATCCAAGTTAATGGCCTTCACTCATTCCAAAGTCAATGTCTACATAGGGCTACCTTTGGGTTCATAGATGATATGTACATATTTTGAAACACTGTTTCTCCAGTTTCTCCTGCTCCAAAAAGTGCAGGGAAACTGTTTCTATACAAGAAGCTTGCTGCTACACACAGATGCCTTCCAAATCATGGAAGGCAACAAATCATGGATGGGAACAAAATGGGCAGAGCAGGTTGAGCACTTCTGGTAACATAACCTTGATGAACCTTACTTATTTCTGAGAACTATATGTATTTTATTGTGAATTCATGCCTAAGATATTTATTACATCTTAATTAGTAACATTTCCCCAAATCTGAACCCGTCACAGTTGAAAATTCATACTTTTATCTCAGTTAAATTAGAATAAAAAGGAGGTTTGCAAAGCTGTATGTTGAGAATTGCTCACAAATTGAAGCAGCCCCCCTCTGCCTTAGGTGTACCTAATATAGTGTGGCAAAATCTCTAAAGAGAAGACATTAATAAATTAAGAGTTCCATGTTATTTTATTTTTTTTAAAGAGTTCTTGAAAGAACGATTCATAATGCTGGCTATTGAGCACATAGGGTTTTGAACCTTCGACCTTCTTTGGCAGTTGATGAATTTGTTAAAGAAATATTGAATTTATATTTAACTTGAAAAACAGGAGAAGATCTTTTATTCTGCACTTATAACTTTGAATACACTTTTCGGTTGCTCTTAGTTATCTCAAATTAAATCTTAAATTGAGCGTGTGGTTCTGTGAATTAATACCTTTGCCTTTCAGCTCTTTTGCTGAGGTCATACAAATCTAATGGTAGAAATGGTCACAGGGTCAGACCTTGGCATGTGGCATATAGAAATGGTTTAATGATGCCCGCAGTTGTTTGCATTCTGTGCATTGGCGCCCTAATGCATTGGTGGGCTCTGCAAAGACACTTGATTATCACCTGATTGTATCTTCATTCCCCCAAATTAAATGACAGGTGGTGTGTGAGAGTGTGCACACACAGACTCAGAGCATTTAAATAAGAAGTGGTTTCTTCCTGAAACACATGCATTAGAATGAATGCACTTACTACACCTTGCATTTGGGCATTATAAAATTTCTCCTTGCACAGCCACATGGAGGAAGTTGCATTTAAGGTATTTGGACCCATCCAATTTTGCATCTACTTTATGCATGCAGATTGCAGGTGGAAAGGGTAACAGCTTCAACCAGTCAGTCAGACATTTGTGTGTGTGTGACTGTGTCTCTGGGAGTGTTTGGGAATAACAAGATACATTCATATAATATTTCTTCTATAAGTAATACAACAGCAACATAATAAGAATAAGAATATATTTATTACTAAATAATAATGGTTATGATAATAACAATAATGATGAGGATGATATTACATTCTTTATTTATTATATTATGCCTTTCCTTGAGGGAGACTAGCATTCCCACAACAACCCTTTAAGGTTTGTTAAAATTCAAAAATGTTTATCCCACTTTTATACTTGAGATTTTTCCAAAGTGGCAATTTGCAAAAATCATTAAAAACAAAATACACGTTAAAATAAGGCAGATAACAAAAACAGTTTTCCAAATGAGATCTTGCTGTGTGGAACAGTGCTATTGTTATCTAAGAAGTCTTGTATATAATTCTGCTTTTACTTTTATTAAATATATTTACAGCTCAAACAATTAGCATATGTAGTATTTGAGCATTATTGTTGCCAAATTAAGACTTTTTGAACAATAAAACAAAACCTTAATACTCTTGAATATAAGTATTTTTAATTAAATACAGAGAAGGATTCAGCATAAAGCTGCTGTAATGGGTAGTTCTAAAATTGTATTTGAACAAAGCTAAAATAAAAGCCCACCATTTAATTTTCAGTATTATTATCCATCATCAGTTTTGTACATTATAAACAGTGATACACTACATTGTAAAATCAGAAAACAATTTTTTTAAAAAATACTACGAAGACATTACAAGGTCAACAACTTAAGCCTCTCTACAATCCAAAAATTGAATCTTTGTACATCCATTTTCCTAATAGAATGTCTGCAATACCAATTGGTGCTGACAGTTTTGGTCTCATCTCTCTATTGTGTTGTACAGTTTTATTTGACACCAGAGATGGCATCAGTTTGTATTGGAGAGAGCATCTGAATAGTGACACTTCTCTTGGGATTTAGGCGCTTTCATGTCCTTGCCAACACAAATGGACACTTTTGTTGTCTTATATTTGTGTGTGCATATATTCATGCACGCATTAGAAAAAGTATCTTCAATTATTAATCAAAAGTATGAGAGCAATCCCTGAAAACAAATGTACCATGATACTGAGTGTTTTAGGTGTAGTAGCTCCAAGATCTGAAAGGATGTGCTGCACATGGCTGGTGTGTTGTGTGTGTGTGTGTGTTTGGGCTCTGTGTCTCTCAGATTTTGATTTGGAGAATATAGGACATGTAAATTATTCTTCTGCATTTCTGAGTAATTGTATTGTAATCCAGAATCTGTTAGAACCACAGGGCTAACTGTACAAAAGGGTGAAGAAGCAATTCAGAAGTCAGGGGCAGTGATCAAGTTAGGGAGTACAAACAAGTAGGCAAAATTGAAGAGCAAGCCCAGAAGTCAGGACCAAAGTATAGCCAAGAATTCCAGGAACACTCCAGATCTCCATGCCTTGTTGCTTGAGCAAGGCTTAACTGGAACAACATCTTCCTGTTCAGGAACAGCCTCTGACCAGCCTAGTGCATGGAATCAGTCCAGGGTCTGAAAGCGCTTCTTTTTTTATCCATGGTTTATTGGAGTTTTCACATTATTACAATAGAGCAGTGGAGTCCCTTAATCACCCTACCCCTCCCAACTTCCCTTTCTCCCTCCCTCAGCTCTCCTATCCAGTGGTCCTACCCTAGGTCTGTCTTCCATATTGAGTTTTACTACTGGATCAGTTTGCCCAGGGATGTGCAAGTGTGGCAAGTTATATTTTCACCACTTTAAGGGCCAGTCTGTGTGATGGCTACCTAGTGGTCACCACCCTATGGATATTGCCTCATACCTTCGCCAGTTAATTTTATAGGCATACAAGTGGCAGAAACTGACTGTGATTGTCATTATTTGGGGGATTGAATTCTCTGGGTATGAGAGCCTGTCATCTGCAAAAAGAGACATCCTGCATTATTGTTTGGCCACTGTGACACCTAGGGCAAGGTCAAAAAGCATTGGTCAGGGGACATCCCTGTCTCACTCCTTGCTTTAGTTGTATTGGTTCTGAAAATAGGCCATTACTTGAATTTAGCTTTGGGTTTCTGTAAATTGCTTAGGTGGGTCCATTTGAGGAACTGAGATCCTACCTAAGTGGCATTTGAGGAACTGAGATCCTACCTAAGTGGCTTAAAATGCATGACAACTGTCCACAGATACAGCAGTGATATGACAGAATGATGTTGATGGTTTGAGTGTTGGATTTTAGAGTATTGGACTGTGACCAGGGAGACACAGGTTCAAATCCTCACTCACCCAGGAAACCGAGATGAGCCCCCCACCTCCTTACTTATCTAACAAGATTTATTGTGAGGATCAAATGGCAAGGACTGGGGTGAATAACCATGCACGACACACTGAACATCTTGGAGGAAGGGCATGTATAAATTTAAATACATGATGCCTTAGTATGAATTAAATATTTATGTGACTTTTCAGCTAAGACTAATTCTCAGCATGGCTTAAGAACCACCACACAAAGGTTCAGCAGCATTAGGTATGTTGTATAGCAAGCATTGGGACGCAGGTGGCGCTGTGGGTTAAAGCCTCAGCGCCTAGGGCTTGCCGATCGAAAGGTCGGCGGTTCGAATCCCTGCGGTGGGGTGCGCTCCCGCTGCTCGGTCCCAGCGCCTGCCAACCTAGCAGTTCGAAAGCACCTCCGGGTGCAAGTAGATAAATAGGGACCGCTTACCAGCGGGAAGGTAAACGGCGTTTCCGTGTGCGGCTCTGGCTCTGGCTCTGGCCAGAGCAGCGATGTCACGCTGGCCACGTGACCCGGAAGTGTCTCCGGACAGCGCTGGCCCCTGGCCTCTTAAGTGAGATGGGCGCACAACCCCAGAGTCTGTCAAGACTGGCCCGTACGGGCAGGGGTACCTTTACCTTTACCTTTATAGCAAGCATACATACCCATGTCTCTCTTCCCTTCTCTCCCTCATTGTGTTTTCTAATACTAGCCACTCATTTATGGTTTTCAGACAAGTCATAATTTAAGTTTGTATCCCAATCTGTGAACTTTAGTTTGTGTTTGCCCTCAAAACCAGATATCAAGTGCAAATCCTGCTTTGCTTATTTGGCAGTTGCAGCTGTCTCATAGTGGATTGGTCTATCTGGTGCAGTATTGTCTACATTGACTGTCCAGGGTTTCAGGTGAGAGTCTTTCCAGCTGTACTTGGAGCAACCAGGGATGGAAGCTGGAACCTTTTCTTTTCTTTTAAATTAGGCATGTGCTCTAGTACTAAGCTTTTCTTTGTTCCCTAAACTATTCTTTATTCAAAACCAGAAGTCAGGGACAGAAGAGAGGAGAGACCATACAAGTCTGAAACTATGACATTACATCTGAAACAGCCCAGTCAGTTTTAAATTCACAGTTTCCCATGATGTTGCTTCCTGTTAGCCAAACCTAGGAGATGGCACCATCTGCTTTAAAATATTTCTACGTAAGCAACTGAGGTCTGGATATTTTAGAGAATGGTTTCTAAATCTTATGGGGAAAGGGTCACAGTACAGTGCTAAGCATCTGCTTTGCATGCAGAAAAATCTGTGGTTCATCTGACATCTCCAGGTAGGCTGGGAGAGACTCCTGCCTGAGCTAGATGGACCAATGGACTAAGTAGAAAACAGCTTCCTATGTACCTAAAGATTTGCCAAAGTAGATCAGCTTGATTACCTATTTACCGTATTTTTTGCTCTATAAGACTCACTTTTTCCCTCCTAAAAAGTAAGGGGAAATGTGTGTGCATCTTAGGGAGTGGATGCAGGCTGCGCAGCTATCCCAGAAGCCAGAACAGCAAGAGGGATCACTTGTTCTGGCTTCTGAGATTCAGAATATTTTTTTTCCTTGTTTTTCTCCTCCAAAAACTAGGTGCGTCTTGTGGTCTGGTGCGTCTTATAGAGCGAAAAATACGGTAAATAGTATTTTGTTATGTCACTCTTAAGCATTTGGATCATATTTGTTGCTTAACTGCTTTGGGTAAATCACTGGATATTATAAAATACATAGAGCTGACCTGAAACTACTCAGATTTTTAAATCAACTTCTCAGTAGTGCAAAACATGTCTCACCTTTGCTTCTTTCTTCACATAGTCCATGGGTATGCAAACTAAGGCCCGGGGGACAGATCCGGTCCAATCGCCTTCTAAATCCAGCCCGCGGATGGTCCGGGGATCAGTGTGTTTTTCCAGGAGTAGACTGTGTCCTTCTATTTAAAATGCATCACTGGGATATTTGTGGGGCATAGGAATTCGTTTATTATTTTTTTCAAAATATAGTCTGGCCCCCCACAAGGTCTGAGGGACAGTGGACCGGCCCCCTGTTGAAAAAGTTTGCTGACCCCTGACATAGTCCTTGGTTACCCTGACTTACTGGGAATGATTTAATCTTATTATTCTTTCAGAAAGCAGCCTGTATCAGGAAGTTTTTAATGTTTGATGTTTTACTATGTTTTATATATGCTGTAAGCTGCCCTGAGTGGCTGGGGAAACCCAGCCAGATGGGTGGGGTATAAATAATAAAATTATTTTGAAATTATTATTTTAAAAATAATAATAATAAAATTTTGTGTTGCAGCATCATTTTGAATAAGATCACTCAGACGTAATTTTAGAACAATGTAAATATTTGCAAAATATAAAATAATTTCTGGACAAGAGGTGTGTTTTGTTTTCCCCATTGAAAGTTCAATCCCACCACCACTGGAAATATTTTAAATGGTGAATACTTTATGTAGCTCTGCCAGTATGGATAAGCCTTGCATTCTTTAAGCAATTTATTTATTACTGGTATCACCAGGCCGCAGAGGGAGAGTGTGGGGTTTGTGCAACGTTGCCCTAAAGTTTGGTTAGAAACATCCATCCTCAAGGTATATTTTAAATCCACTACCTCCTTCCTTTTAAAGCAGCAAAAACATATACCTTTAAAAGTAGTATTTCGAAAGCATTTTCAAAATGACATATTCCATTTTAAAGAGATTTTCTTTGAAACACTGTTATTTTTAGTATTTAATCAGAATGAGATAGTACCAAGAGCTGGAGAATGCTTTTAGCTGACACAGTCATTTTAACTTAAAGAATGTATACGATTTTATGAAAGGCATTTTCATGTTTCATGACATTGTGTTGTGTTATTTACTTTAAATTGTACCCCCCACCCTGGTACCCTACAAACTATCATCAAGGAGGATCAAGATGGAATGGGAAGAGATAGGTAGATGTGGTTCTGGAGAATCCAAGTCTTTAGTGGCTCAGTCCTGTGGAATACTCTGGCAACAGACATTCAGCAGATGCCTTCTGTGCCAGCTTTTAAATGCCTGCTGAATACTTTTCTATTTTGCCAGGTCTAGGCAGGCAATTAAGAGCACATTCCACACAATGGGCTATTGATTTTTGCTTTAAACATTGTTGTTTAAAACTTTTCATACTTTTCATATATTGTTTTATCTTATTTTTTACTGTTGTGAACCACTTTCACAATAGTTTTTATAAAATAAAATAGTTTTTATTAAGGATTTTGTATGTGTGTTACAAAATAGATAAATGGGGAATGGTACATCTGTTGTCTCCACTTTCAATTCTTAGAATCTTTTTCACAATTCATTTACATTTAGTGAGAGCCATCTTGCAGTTGGGGGGAGAGAAGGTGGAGAGGGAAGGCCGAGATGTCATGAACCACTTTCTGTGATATAGTGACATATAAATATTTTTATAAACAAATAATACTGGAATGCTGATGTTAACATTTATAAATTAAGGAAGGTCATGTTGTCATATCTCATTAAGAAGATGGGAGATTCTAGCATACTTTATATTTCAGTTCCCAACACTGTGCCCATTCTTTAGCTTTCTCTAGGCATCTTGCCTTTTTTGCCCATTCACTCAAAGTCCTCTTGTGGAGGTGGGTGGTACCTAGGACCAGGGTCCTGACTACGGAGTAACCTTCCCAGAAATATTCACCTCCAAACAAGCAACCTTGTTTGTCCTAACTTTTACTGAGTTTTATTTCCTTATGTTTATACTCTGCCTCCCTTCCATCATAAGACTAGAGTGACATATATTAAGGATGTAAGAAGGCACTATTTTCCATTTCATTCTATATTCTTCACATGCAGAACTGTTTCCATTCTCCTGCAACTCATCTTTCACCAAACCGAGGTTATTTTTGTCAGTGTCCACCATGGCAAAATTGTGCAACTTGGGTAATAATTACATAAATTCCATTGTCATTATGTTATTCCACTCTATTCATTTTAGGGCAAGGGAAACAAAATGCAAAGGAGGATGGGACTTCATAAATAATGTAACATTTGGAGTCTGCAGGCAACTACATCAGTATACTGATTGTATTCACTGGATTGATTTCTGTTCTGGACATGGGACAAATAAACAAACACTGTCAATTTCTGTTCTAATTTCCATATTCATTGGAATCCCTAGCATACAAGAGATCTCCCATCCAACACACTGACCAGACCCACTTAGTAGCTTTTCAGCTAGAGAGTGGCCTTGCTTGCCTTCAGACCACATCCTTGTCTGAATATCACATGCTGATATTCCCTACTCTGTTGATTTTGCTAGTCTTTCTTTGTTTAGCTTACATTACTATGTTATTCTATTTCTGTTGTTTTTTTATATTGATCTTTGAATGGTTTTATCGTGATTTATAAGACACCTTGAAGACCTTGTGTTGAAAAGGGGGATCCAAATGTTTTGAATGATAAAGAAAATAATGCTGCGCATTGCAAAAACTAAGCTCCTTAGAACCAGATAAAAGAAAGAGTACAACGCAAAGAACTGTAACAGCAGGCCATACCTGCCGTATGGGGTCCAGCAGACCAGAACCCTCTCCAGCTTCTTCATTGCCAGATAGTTAGGAGGCACTTGGGAGCGTCTTGTGTGGTCTATCCCCAATAGAAGTTGGTTTTCAATTTGAAAAGCCATTTAGTGGGCAAAGGTCATGTAACATAAAGGAAGTGTTTTGATAACACTTTCCTGTTGCAGTCAACATGCCACAAAAATCTACAAACCAATGTTTCTCCCCAGAGTATTCAAGGGATTTTTTGTGTATTTATTTATTTGAGTGGATAAGCTCAAAAAATGACCTCCAACAGATTGGACCTGTATTTCTCAAAAAGTGAAAAAGTTCAATTATTGCCAATATGTCACTGTGACTGTCTGAATTCTTGTGTCCTTTGCCTTGAAGTTTTAAAAGAAAAGCAAGTTTCCTGATCTGCACTCTCCTCAGCCATACCTTTAAAGCAAAAGCTAGGTAGCTAAAAAAAAGTTTTTTCTCTCCCAGTAACTGTAAAGACTTCTGTGCCTTTGAGCCACAGGGGGCTGTTGATGCTCTTGTAATAAACATTATTTATGATTGTTAATTGAAAAGCTTTCAAAATTGCCAAGGCGTATTTATTTTGTCATTTAAATTTCTCTGTCTCCCCCTGTTGCTTTGGCAATAAAGGGTCATAGAGAAAATGTACCCTGGGAACGGTTTTCATTAAGAAACTCCATGTCAGGAGAGAGACACTTTAGAAACAAAATTATTACAATTATTATAGTGTCTTCTCAAAAAAGGGCAGAGTCATTAAAACATTAGAGAGCTGTAGTCAGCAGATGGTCCTGGGGATACTTTTCGGGATATTTTGTAATTAAGGCATTGGTTTTAATAACAAAATAGGGTCATTACCAGCTCTTGGAGAATAATAAAAAAAAAGTCGTGGAGATAACTTTGCTATTGTTAGCTTAACTGGTAACTTGGAAACACAGTTTAACATTATGAGAACTGCTTATAGTGTTTGGGGGCACCAGCCGGCGTGTGTGGGCAAGTACACACACAGTGTTATTGATGGATTAACCATGATAAATCAGTTGGTATCAAGCTGCAAGAACACCCTGATCCCCCACCTCCCCTGTTTTTTTGGGTATGTGAGCCTCTTCCTTTTGCAGACCTTAGCTGCCATTAAGTTGTAACCATGTTTAAGGTTAACCAGTATTTAAAATTATGAGTTGTTTGCTGGTTTAAATTCCTGCATAGGAACATAGGAAGCTGCCTTATGCTGAATTTGTTCCTCATGCTCAGTATTGTCTACACTGACTGGCAGTGACTCCCTAAGGCTTCTGGCAAGAATCTCCCTCAGCCCTACCTGGAGATGCCAAGAATTGAACCTGGGAGCTTATGCACACAAGGCAGATGCTCTATCACTGAGCTACAGCCTTCACTCTTACCTCCTAATTAAGAGGAACCTATGGTTGGTCTTGGGACGCAGGTGGCGCTGTGGGTTAAACCACAGAGCCTAGGACTTGCCGATCAGAAGGTCGGCAGTTCGAATCCCCGTGACAGGGTGAGCTCCCGTTGCCCGGTCCCTGCTCCTGCCAACCTAGCAGTTCGAAAGCACATCAAAGTGCAAGTAGATAAATAGGTACCGCTCCGGTGGGAAGGTAAACAGCATTTCTGTGTGCTGCTCTGGTTCGCCAGAAGTGGCTTAGTCATGCTGGCCACATGACTTGGAAGCTGTATGCTGGCTCCCTCGGCCAATAAAGCGAGATGAGTGCTGCAACCCCAGAGTCAGTCACGACTGGAACTAATGGTCAGGGGTCCCTTTACCTTTACCTTTACCTTTATGGTGGTCTTAACCACGCTTAGAAATGGAGAAGAATGTAACTGTTAACACCTAGTTTTGAAATTGTAATAATTGCATAAATCAAGTGTCCACGTAGACTGAGCATGTGATACGTTAACCTAATATGAGTGTTGGACAGGAGGGGGCAGTCATGTGAAAATATTTGCTGCCTAAGGAAGTGGCAAAACCTGGCCAGAGAGAGAGAAGTATTAAAGGTGAGAATATGCGGAAAGGACCTTAGCTCAGTGGAAAAGCACAGTTTCACATGCAGAACGTAAGAGCCCTGCTGGATCAGGCTGGTGGTCTATTTAGTCCAGCATCCTGTTCTCACAGTGGACAACCAGATGCCCCATAGGAAGCCCGCAAGCCCAACCTGAGCTCAGCAGCACTCTCCCCTCCTGTGGTTGCCAGCAACTAGTATTCAGAAGCGTACTGCCTCCAGCAGTAGAGGTAGAACATGCAGGCGTAGAACATGCAGATGTGTTTAATTCTCGGCATCTCCAGTAAAAATGATCAGGCAATTGATGAGAAGGACATTGCTGCTAGGCAAAGCGCTGCCAGGGACAGTAGAGAGTAGACAATTCTAGGCTGGATGGACAAATAGTCTGACCTGTTTTAAGGCAGCTTCCGTTTTAATGTCATTAATCAAAGATAGCTGAACATATGACTACAATAGTTTCTGCAATTTTCCAGAACAATTTTGAGGTTTTGTTTTTTAAAAATAAAATAAGACATTGTTCCCTCATTTTGTAAGTGGTAGCTTCTACTTCTAATTTTGTGTCTCTCCACTTTTGACATCTTCCCCATGTCCCCGCTGTCCACTACACTACTAATGGGAGAGTGACACTGGAAGCATAATTACATTTCCTAATTACATGTAATTAGGCGAAACCCAGATGATGTATACAGTGTGCTATTAAAACAGCCAAGGGTCAAGGACTTCTGGAATTTCATACTGGCTTTCTAAATAAGTGCTTTGCGTTGCTAAAGCCAATATACTAGCTTGCTCGATAAACCCGCTTAAGGCTTAAAATATATAGGATTCATTTATTCAGCTGAGTAAGGATCTACTTCAGTGTGTGTGTGGTTCCCCCGCCCCCTCATTGTCTCCTTCTTAACAACCAGGTTTTAGGTTTCTTGTGCTTAACGCAGGAAAGGCACTCTATGCCCAGCACCATAAAGTTGTGGATGCTGACAGGCTAAGTAATATTTATTTTTTCCAACCTTAATCCTTTTGAAACATGGTGAAATAAATACATCCCCTTATCTAGCATGTGCCTGAGACTGGAAATAAATTCTTGTTTTCTTGTGCTCCTGTACCAATGGTCTGCAATGAATAATTCGGGCAGTCTCTCTGAATAGGAGAGGAAGAAGCTTCTCTATTACCAGTGGTAATTATAAAGCTCATAATGGGAGTGCGTCAAAGCCCCACCATCAATCAGGGAGGAGAAACAATGGGGAATGATAGGTATGTAAAAGGGAAAATGGCGAAACCACATATGGAAATGCAATAGTTTTTTGCAAGGTTATAAATCACGGAGGAGTCGTAATTTTCAAAGCAATTAATATCCCACGATTAAAACGTAACTTTTGTAAAGGTATTTAGCAGTCGCACAGATATATACAGGGAAGGAGAGAGAGAGAGATACCACAGAGTGCCTTGGGATCCTTTGGCAAATCATGAAATCCTTGTCCACAAGCCCAGTTAATGACGTAGTATTAAAGCGCCTTGCCATTGGCCCCAGTCACTTTTTTTGTGGAGATATAAACATTACAGCTGTGTTGTTGGATGAAGCCAGGAAGGAATGATTTCTGCAGCATGACTGAAACATTTTAAAAGGATCCCAAAGCTATCATAAGGAAATTAATTCGACTTTGGGTTCTAAATTATCAGTTTAGTTGTGGTCCAAATCAGATAACTCTAGTTGACAGTTGTAGTTGACCTGTACCTCTGTAACCTGAAGCGTCTGTAACCCAAGGTACACCAGTCTGGGAGTGATATGGTGTTATTTGCCTGTGTCTTAGAGGTGAGAAGCTCTTTGCCTTAGTTACTGTATGCAGGGAAAATAAAGGCCTATGTATTTGTAATTGGAGAGCTATGCTGAGAACCAAAGAAAGCCTCTGAGACTAGAGCTATCATAATACTGTAAGGATGGGGAGCCTCCAGATGTTGTTAGACTCCAGCTCCCATCAGCCCAAGCCAGCATGGCCATTGCTCAAGGATAGGATAGGTGCTGTCATCCAGCAGTAACTGGAAAGCCATATGTTTCTACTCTTGGTGTAGCATGTATTCCTTTGCAAGTGCTTGATAACCTAATAATTTGAAAGTGAAAGAGAAGATGCAAGCACAAATGGATCTTGTAGGTAGTAAGCTGTGGCAGCTTCTATAAAATTCATGCATTTGTCCCTGTTTGCCATATCAGTTGAGTTTTTCTACTCACACATTTCCTGATCCCTACATTGCTGGTCTAATTATTTTCTGGACTTTAAAATTCCAAACCTTATTTTAAAAATTCCTCAGCTTCTCTTAAGAATATGGTGGTATACCTTTAAATCTGGTCTGGGATTTTCAGATAGGCAATATCAGCAACACATTACTGATATTTGTGCACATTGTACAGACCTTCCAAGTGTCCCTATTTTCCAGGGATGTCCCTCATTTAGAGAAGCCATCCCGGCTTCTGATTTGATCCCGGAATGTTCTGCTTTTCCTTAGGACGTCCCTGGTTACATTGAAGTAATGTTGGAGGGTATGGTAGGGTGTCCCTATTTTCATTGGAGTAATGTTGGAGGGTTTGGAGTTATTCAACTCCCAAGCTGTCTGCAGGCAATCCTGTATAGGGAAGTTTTTAATGTTTAATGTTTTATTATGTTTTTATATATGTTGGAAGCTGCTGGGGCAACCCAGTAAGATATGTGGGGTATAAATAGTAAAATTATCATTATGGAATGGGATGTCCCTATTTTCATCAGAGAAATGTTGGAAGATATGATTGCTGTTATTGTTATTATATTTATACCCTTTACCTTCCTCCCAAGGAGCACATTGCTGAAAATATATCAAACTTAAAGCAGTTAAAACTTCTAAAATACAGTCTAAAAGAACCTTCAAAACAATAAATAAAACCCTGTTTAAAAATCCTAAAAACCATAATCTACTCTCAAAGTAATAAATTCAGGGTTGCCAGGGACAGAACTTTAGCCATCAAGAACCTTGGAAAACAGGGATGTTTTAATTCTCCTAAAAGTTAATTATGAGGAAAACTGATGTACCTCACTAGGGAGGGTGTCCCACAAAGGGGGGCTGTCTCTGTTGTAAACTTCTGCACACAGTGGAGTGGCTGAATTCATAGGGACCTTAAGAAAACACGATGCATTATGATTTCATGTTTTTAGATTTTCAAAACATTACATAATAACATGAAAGAATGAATAGTCACAGCTAGCTGACATCCAGCCATCCAAAGACTGTGCACATCTTTGTGTATGTCAGTCACTTAAGATTAATCTGTAATGAGACTCCAGGGAAAGTGTTGTTGATGTTGTTAGTTTTGTGATTTTGTTCTTTTTTAAAAAATAAAAAATAAATGGTGTTGTATAATACACAACAAAATTGACAACAAAATCCTGCCCTCAGGCTTACATTCCAAATAATTAGTCACATGATAAAAAGGAAGAAACAAGGGGTGCAAAGTCAGTATGGTTACACAACATATTGGTGGTGTTTAAGCAAGAGGGCTAGGCTTCACCAGCACCTTTGAGTTGTCAGGAAGTTGAGCATCAGAAAATATTCCTACCAGTAACAATTCTCCTCATTGGCTTTTCTGACCAGTCTAAGGGAAGACTGAGAGCTGACAGGTGGGAAAGATGTTGGAAAATGGATTCCTGGTTATGACACTTGCTGCCCTCTGAATAGAATGGTATGATCATATGTCTTTATCTGAGAAGGGTTAGGTGTAATCCAGAATTGGCTGAATGGACAAATTTCACCAAGAAATTCACTGTCCAGGACTGAAAAACTGATTTGAATACCAGAATTTCACCTACGTGTTTTGCACAGCAATTGTTATTGTTCCCTTTTGGTTTGGGCATTTTCCTTAGTATGCTTTGCAGAACAGGAAACGTGAGTGTGCACACACCTAAATTTGGAAAAGTACCCGGTATATTCTTCGTTATACAGTTGACCAAAATCAAGGCTCTCTTCAGAAAATTTGGAATTTATAACAACAGTCAGAGTGTTTACGAAAAGCTTTCTGTAATGATATCCTCCAGTATGTAGAAAGAATTGAGCTTTTTCCCAGAAGCATTTATTTATTTATTTTCCACTATCCAAATGTTTTTGGTATGTGTAAGGGAAATACTTCAGAGATACCAGTAATCTGGCTTTATTTCTGCCAAAAGCACTTCTCTGCAAATGCACTCTGTTTCCTGCTAAGAATTTCATTTACTGTTTGTACAGAATACAAAGTGTTCTTAATCAAGCAAAGAAATAATGCCACTATTATTCTAAGTAACAAATATGTTTGAGGCATAAATGTGTAAGTGTGTGTGCATGCGTTCAGCACAAAGAGAATATCAGACTAGTTAGATTGTTTTAACAGATTTAGCACAGTCTTTGATAGCTTTGTAAACAGGAGATGCTATAGTGTTAAGACCCAGGCTATACTGGGGGTGGGGTGGGGGATCCAAGTATGCTCCATATGCTGGAACATCATAAATGAAAATCCCTGGCAAAAATACATTAGTTTTGAAAAACAAACAGATGTAGTGCATCAGCTTAAAAGTCAATATATCCTGAGCAGCAGCATCATGTGTAAAACTGCAATGGTAATTTCACTGGGTCAAAGGTCGGGCTGGAGCATGCAGTTCCCTGTAGTCCCAATCTTATAAAATAATCATTAGGAATTCCACATGTTAGCAGTGAACATGAGCTAAAGCAAAAGTCCCATCCTGGTGTCTTGCCTTTGCTTTGTAAAAAATTCATTTGATTAATATTTCAGTTTCAGGGAAGTGTGGACAGGAAGAAAAAGTTCTCCTTAATGACCTCAATTGTGCTAATGCATCTAGTGAAAACTTTCCTTGGGTATGTTTGCATAATTTTAAATCTCCCCCGCCCTTGTAATATGATGGCTTTGAGTTTCACTGAAGGAATCTATGTTATTTTACCTTCCATAGTGCCTCTGGTTAACTTCCTGAGGGCCTCAGAAAAGCCAATTGCTTAATGGCAAAAGATCATGACTAATTAGTTCACATGGCTTGGTGAATCCTCCCAAATATTCTCTCCTCCCCCACCCCACATATGTTTAAAGATATTTCTGCTAATTTACAATCTGAAAGATAGGTGAGGAGTTGAGAGTTTGAAAAATAGATTACTGTCTTCATTAATACAGGTTTGACCTACAAAGTCTTCACGTACTTAATGATTAAAAACCAAAGTACTAAATAATAAATTATAAGAATTTATAGGAGTCATCATCTTGAAATTAGCTTACCGAATGTTCTTATCATAATAAATCTGAGTGGGTGTCTAATTTAGAGTTAGCTGCCTAAAATTATATGTTGCAGATAGATACGGGAAGGAAGGAAGGAAGGAAGGATCTTTTTGTTTCAACTCCCCCCCCCCCCAAAAAAGAAATCCCATTGTGAATTTAATTACACATGGCAGAAATGAGATCAGTGTGTCTGTGTTGCAGAAACAGTATGAATGTAAAGAAAAATTCTAGTTTGAGAAGTAAATATAGTAAGAATTCCTCTGCCAAATCAACAGTAGTAACACTACTTCAATAGGCAAGAACTAGTAAAAATCCAAGTGAAATCTACAACTGCATGTCAGCAGTTGCAATAAAAATGCTTGCTGAAATCCTTCTTATCCCAATTATAACAATGGATTTAGTTTCTTCTCCTTCCCCTTCCCCACTGCCCTCAAAGTCTTCAGCATTGCTCAGAATTTTTGTTGTTTTGTTTAGGTTTTTCAGTCCCATACATCTGGAGTCTGGAAACTTTTTAATAGTTGCTGTACCACAGTGATTCAAAGTATTAGGGTCATATGTCTGTATCTACTTACAGCAGGATCAAATTTACCATTCAAACAAGTGGAACTTGAAACAAAATGTTGTTCTGTAGAGTGTTTCTGTTTGTGATGCCTTTTCCAGGAGACACCATTCCAGTCCATTCCTTCCCCCCCCCATTCACAATACTGTACTTTCAGCATTCCTTGCCCACTGAGCACACTCAAGCCTCACTATTTGGGGGGGGGCTCCCCTGCTTTTAGCCCCCCATTATTTTTTATCTTTCAAACTCTGGGATTCCTTTGAGCATGTACTCTCCCACTTCAGATAAATGCTAGAACCCATCTTGCTGAAATCTCCTTCAATGCAACCACTGTAGTTCCCACTATTCCCTGGGTATCACATGTAGTCTTAACACATATGATGAAATGAATGTGTTCATTAGACTTTACAGTATATGCCTGTCAACCAATGATTACTCGTAGTGGTAAGCCCTAGTAACACCAACGCTGGCTGTAGAAAGGGAGGATGTGTTCAAGGTAGCATTCACATGGGTTTATGCATGAACATGGGGTGGTGGGAGCTCTGCCATTGGTCAACAGCCAAGGTCCACACCTCAATAGGCAGCAGAACCATTAGTATAGAGGCAGGGAACCTCAGGCATGGGGGCCAAATATGGTCCTCAATGTCTCTCTACTTGGCCTGTGGAATTCTCCCCAGGGCATGCTCCTCACGTGTAGAAAATACCCTACTATACATAAGTAAAATGTTGCCTCTGGCCCTGCCCAGAACTGGCATGTGGCCCTTAGAAGGTTGCCCTGAATGGAATACTGCCCTCAGGGAGAAAAAGGTCCTGTACCCCTGTAGTAGTACCACAAACTTGGTCTTCCTCTTTGCATTAATTTCTGCAATTGATGACCATCTGCCCAGCAATTGAAGGTTCCAAATAGCACTGCATGCAACTTGCAAGCAATAGAAGACACTTGAAAGACTTTGGTAGTTCAGGCTGGCCTTAAAAAAAAGAAAAAGAAAGAGAAAGAGAAAGAGAAAGAAAGAAAGAAAGAAAGAAAGAAAGAAAGAAAGAAAGAAAGAAAGACGCAAGCACAAAACATAATACTAATTGTGTTTCCCAAAATAAAACCTTCAGTTGCAATTTATGAAAGAGAAAAGCAAGAGCTAGTTACATAGCAAAGGGGAGGGGGGAAGGCTGTGTTCTACCCACCCCACACAATTTCTAATTAATTAGAAAGAAATATGCCTTCAAGAAGAGAAGAAAGCACCTCTGGGATTTTCACCAGGAAGAAATGGCTCCTGTGGTTAAAGGAAAAGCTTTTTCTTTTCTTTTCATTTCTTTCTTTTTTTAAGTATTAAAAATTAATTAAAGTGGAATGTGCTAAAATTCAGTTTTTATCATTAACACCAATTTTGCAGTGCTAAGTGCTGCTGGTAAAATATAAATTTCTCTATGTCAACATAATCTGTGATGTATGAAGTTTTGCTAGCCCAGATTCTCTCAGCAGTGGAAGTCAGGGTCAATCATGCTCCTTCAAGAAATAAAGTGATAATATAGCTGTTTATCTAACAAGATTCCTTTTACTTGTTTCAGAGCAGTCCTAGATCTTTCTTGTGGGTTCAGCAATTATGAGAAGTCAAAATTTAGGGTATTTCCACAGCACTGTGGCACATAATTTCATGCTTTCCCCTTTGTTTTAGGGAGAATATTTAACTGCTGTGGTCCAAAGCTCAGTTCATGAGAATATAATGACTCCCTGCTGGATGAGACCAAAGGCCCGTGTAGCATCCTCTTTCCTGCAGTGGCCAACCAGATGCCTGCCCCCCCCCCAATTGGTGGAGGATAAGCACAAACTGTTATTCCCCGGGAACTGACATTCACAAACATATCGCCTCTGATCCTGAAACTGTTTTCTGTTGAATTCTATGGTGTTCAGTAAGGTTTATAAAACCTTACTATCTTGCTAGACTTTCAAGGATAATAAAACTCATTCCTTTATTCGACATCTTTTTGAGATGTGTCCCTGCTATATGAATACAGTGGTACCTCGGGTTACAGACGCTTCAGGTTACAGACACTTCAGGTTACAGACTCCGCTAACCCAGAAATAGTACCTCGGGTTAAGAACTTTGCTTCAGGATGAGAACAGAAATTGTGCTGTGGCGGCAGCGGGAGGCCCCATTAGCTAAAGTGGTACCTCAGGTTAAGAACAGTTTCAGGTTAAGGACAGACCTCCAGAATGAATTAAGTTTTTAACCCGAGGTGCCACTGCATATTCATTTTTCTTGGTATTGCATGTGAGTCCTGTGAAGCCTGCTCTGACTTATTTGCCAGGTACTTTGAGGATAAAACTGCTTGCAACCATAAGAACATAAAAAGAGCCTGCTGGATGAAGCCAATGGCCCATCTAGTCCGGCATCCTGTTCTCACAGTGGTCACCCAGATGCCTGTGGGAAACCTGTAGTTTTGAGCAACCACCTACCATTGAAGCAGTGTATTGCCAGAGCTAATAGCCATTGATTGTCTTATCCTCTATAAATTTGTCCAGGTTTTTAATGCTGTCCCAATTGGTGACCATCTCTGCCTCCTGTGGTAGTGAGTTCCATAGTTTAATTCTGTAGTGTGTGAAGAAGTACTTTCTTTTATCTATTCTGAATCTTCCAACATCCAGCTTCCTTGAATGTTCACAAGTCCTGTTGTTGGGGGGTTGGGGGTTGGGTACTTTTCTCTGTTCACCATCTCCATGCATCACATTTAGACCATTGAAGACTTTTAAGTCTTTCCAAGTGAGGGGTAGGGATCCTTTTTCAAGGTGAAGGCCCACATTCCCTCAAGGGCAACGTTCTGAGGGTTGGGTCTAGTGGTGGGCAGAGGAAGAAGTGGGTAGGGGTAATACATGTGATTCTTACATCTACAGGAGGCTACACATTCCAGCCATACACATTGGAGGTTTCCAGAGGAGGGAGTGAGGGAAAGAAAAAGAGAGAGGGGTCACACAGATCCCTTCATCTTCCATCCAAGCAAGTAAGAGGCTGCATTGTGGTCCAAAGATCCATTCTAGCCAAGCAAAGCCACTTACAATGAAACAGAACAAGGTCAGTGAAGTGTGTGACCTGGGGAGAGACTGTAGCTTTGGGAAGGCCAAATAGGGAGACTTGAGGTTCCCCACCTAGGGAAATGAATGGCAGGTCTGAGGTGTAGCCAGTGCATGTAGGGATCTAGTAGTAGATTTAGTAATCTTAAAAAAAAAAAAATCCAATTAAGGTAATTAGAAGGTCTATATTTGTTTGGCTTCAGCAGTCTATTATTACACATCCTAGTGTCCATATTTGTATGAACTAGGATCTTTCAAACTGCTGGCAGTGCACTTTTTAATGAACTGTAAAATAAATATGATACTCACTTTCCAATAGTATATGTTCTTGCAATAAAAAAAAATTGTGATGTTTTCTGACAGGTATTTTTCCTCCTCAAGTATCATTAGCATTTCTAATTGCTCATTACTTGTGTAAAAGGCTTGACTCAGCAGCATCTATGCATCGCTGTTACTGTGCAGCTGGGTTGCTACGTAACAATGCAAGGTCACTTGGGTGCCTTGGATATTGAAATATAGGCACCGTATTCATTCGGAATGGGTAAAACATCCACACATCTTCATGAGGTACAGAAACATCTGCATTCAGGCTTGGTGAAAACTATTGTTTGCCTGTGTGATACAGTTCTCTGACCAGGTTCTTTTTGTTCATAATGAATGCTATTAGCTTTCAGAACTGGAAACTCCGTCTTTTTCATATTGTACGAATCATACTACTTCTGTTAGCCCTTGGAGAATGGGCTTCATTAGAAATCTAAACCAGCAAATATTTGGCTTTTCAGAAGTCTCTCTTTCTCAGTAAATAATGAATTAGTAATTATTATATAGATAAATTTTGGGATATGTTTAGATTTTATGAAGCTGTGTAAGTGCTGCCATAAGGCAGAATGACATGGTACACAGACAAACGTGTTACCAAGCCCACATTTGGTGAAGTAATGTAAAAGGAATGTCAATGGAGTTTTTAAAGGGGAGAATTGGTTTAATGAAGGCAGGCCCTACCATTAAGCAGAATGAAGTAGTGGTGGGTGCTGCAGGAGACACCCTACCAGCCTTTAACTCAAACTGCCTAATCTAACATCTCCTGCACCTCCTAAGATGACCTGCTTCCTCCTCACGTGGACCCTATGACCTGGCTTGCTTTTGTCAGCAGAAGTGAATTTCGGGTTTTGCCTCACAACATGCTAAGGCTAGGGGGTACTGCAACAATGACATAGTGAATTGAGGTGAATGGAAGGTGAGAGGTGTGTGGGGTTGTGTGTGCCACATTTTAGTCTCACACAGGGTGCCACTGAAATTTGAAAGACCCAAGTCCACCCTTGTCCTCAGACATGGTGGAAGATGTTGTCTTTTTGCCAGTGTTGAAGAAGATTCATTTGCCAGTCATATACAGTGGTACCTCGGGTTAAGTATTTAATTTGTTCTGGAGGTCTGTACTTAACTTGAAACTGTTCTTAACCTGAAGCACCACTTTAGCTAATGGAGCCTCCTGTTGCTGCTGCGCCGCCAGAGCACGATTTCAGTTCTCATCCTGAAGCAAAGTTCTTAACCCGAAGCACTATTTCTGGGTTAGCGAAGTCTGTAACCTGAAGCGTATGTAACCTGATGCGTATGTAACCTGATGCGTATGTAACCCAAGGTACCACTGTACATGGATTGGATAGAGGCACCATATTGTCTTTTACCTGAGGCAGAAAAATGTATTAGGCCAGACCTGAGTGTGCGCGCAAATCTCATACTCACACAGTTTCTCCCTCACACATTTCAGACTTAATGGGTGAATGCAGAATTAAGCACCTCTTTTCCCCCACGCCAATTCTTCCCCGCTATGGTGTTCACGGGCCAGTAGGTGACACTGTCCAGGAAGGTTATAGGTTGCAAATAGGAAAAGAAGAAGTATGTTTTACCTCTCCTGCTATGGTGTCCCAGCATACTGGCCCTGAATTCACATTTGCGTTACTGGGAAAAGATGAATTGTGGAACTTTGTGTTTTCTTCACATCATATAATGGATTTCTGTCATGGCATCATTTGACAGGTGGTGAAAGAAGAGGGGTGTAATCACAGAGCTCTTTATTTGCAGGGTATGCCTCTGAAAAGCATATCTAATAGACATATGCATGCAAACAGCAGCATTATAAGCAAACTGGGTTTGAAAGATCCTAGTTCATACAAATATGGTTTCTAGGATGTGTAGCAATAGGATGCTGAAGCCTAACAAATATAGAACTTTCCCATTACCTTAATTGGGCATTTTTAGCAGATTACTGGCAGTGAAATAAATTCTTGATACACTTACCCTAAGATTTTTCTTGGCATCTGTATCACCAGAGCTCTTTTTGTGATTAGAAAGGTGTTGTTTGGATTGCAGGGACCAGATCCTCTAGATCTTTGGGGTTGTTCTTTGGGGTTGTTCTTTGGGGTTGTTCTTTCCAAATGTGATATACTTTTTACCAGTAATCCTACAGTAGTGCTGGGCACCTGGCATTCAGGAATGTGAAAAATGCAGTCCTAAAGAAAGATTACCACTTGAACATAAAACACAACTTGCCTTCGTTCCCCCACCAAACTCTGGAGAATATCTGTAGGCACTGGAATGATTCAATAAAGTGTCAGGGGTGCCAATTTGAACAAAATATTGGGGGGTGGCAGGGGGTAAGCCCCATGTCTCACGATTTATCACATGATGCGGTGTGCACACACACACCATTTGAACAGCAACGCCCATCAGGGTCTTTTTTAACAAAGACACGGAATAGCCTTCTCAAGATTCTACTCCTATTCAGGCATTTGAGACCATTAAACTGGGGAGTGGGTGCACATGAAAACCCCACCTCCAACATCCCTACATGCGCTGGCTACACTTCAGACCTTTGCTCATTTATGAAAACATAAATGTTTTCTTGATCACAGGGTAGCTTGATCACAAGGTAACTCCTAAACACATTTCACCAAACTCACTTAGAGGCCCCCTTTAGATCTTTGTGCTGAATGTTCAAAGGTCCGAAGAGGAACCAGCGTGCATTGGGATGTTGGGGGTGGGTCTTCCATGAGGTAGGACTCTAACCAATGGCTTCAAATTACAAGAAAGGAGATTCCAACTAAACATCAGGAAGAACTTTCTGACAGTGGAACAGACTCTCTCGGAAGGTTGTAGACTCTCCCTTCCTTGGAGGTCTTTAAGCAGAGTTTGGACGGCCATCTGTCATAGATGCTTTAGTTGAGAGTACTGCATTGCAGTGGGTTGGACTAAATGACCCTCGGGGTCCCTTCCAACTCTACAATTCTATGTTTATGAGACCTCTTCCTAGTAGAAGCCTTCAAATGCCTGACTCAGACTAGAGAAGCACATTCATCCAAACATGTTTAGAAACCCCCTTCAGATCTTAGTGCTTTATGTGCAAAATATTGAAACAGAGCAAGTATAGGTGAAGATGTTTGCAATAGGGCTTCCACACACAGCCCTCTCCCCATTTGTGATTAGGGTAAGTGAAACTTTTTTGGTATTCTTGGTTCAGCTTTTAAGACTGGAGGATGAAAGAAGTGACAAATAAAAGCTCCTTCTAGGAAA
Organism: Podarcis cretensis; assembly: GCF_951804945.1. Classification (NCBI taxonomy): domain Eukaryota; kingdom Metazoa; phylum Chordata; class Lepidosauria; order Squamata; family Lacertidae; genus Podarcis; species Podarcis cretensis. The sequence goes on along the minus strand of NC_137177.1, from coordinate 44,645,830 downwards.
ATAAAATATTGGAAAATAAAATGTTGGCTTGTAGTAATAATAAATAAATAGATAGAATTACGTGAGGAATCATTTGAACAAGACAAGGCAGTTTCGATGGCCTTTTTCTCCACATGAGTGGCACTCATCCATCCTGCAGGTTAGTATAAAGTAAGATCACTTGTCATAGCTGTAAGCTATCAATAAAAATTAACGTACCACGGGAAATTGAAAGGGGAGAAAGGTATTTAAATGTTCAGGGTCATGGATCTATCCATACATTTCTCATGAGCGTATTTTGGTGATAAGAGGCATTGTTGTTTGCCACAGGCTGCCTTTTTCATGTTTTATTCCTACGTTAAATGCCGGCATATTCAAATCAAGGACAGAGGCAGTAAACTTGTATGCAATCAGCTAGCTGAACGGAGCTGAGTACTCTGGAACAGCCTCCCCCAACCTGGTGCTCTCAGGTTTTCTGGACCACAGTACAGGCTGGGGTGGATGGAAGTTGCAGTCCAAAACACCTCGAGGGTACCAGGTTGTGGAAGGCTGTTCTGGAGTGAGAAAATGCTAACAGTATATGACAAAAAGAGTTTCGCTCCAGAAGATAGTTGTACCATAACTTCAAGATGTGTGAAACAGTAAAGAAAGAAGCAAAGCCAAAATGATTGGGTGAGTCACCGTATTTTTCGCTCTATTAGACGCACTGGACGATAAGGGCGAATGCAAGAAAAAAAGTATTCTTTAAAGGGAGCACGGAGCAGAGCCTGTATGCATCCCAGGCTCTGCTCAGTGCTCCCTTTCACGAGCCGCGTGGATCATGTGTGCGGCGCTCGCACGCCTTTCCCTGGCTCTTGGGGGCTTTTCTGGGAGGTGGGGGAAGGGACAGAGTCGCACGCTCTGTCCCTTCCCCCACCTCCCAGAAAAGCCAGGAATAGCCACATGAAGCCTCCGCAGGGCACGGGGATGAAGACTCCCCGGCCAGGAGAGGCTGCGCGTGGCTAAGCCATGAGCCAAAACAGCTAGTGGGATCGATCCAGGAGAGGTTGGGCGCAGCTAAGGCTCCCCCAAGAGCTGTGCTCCTTTTAAAGAGTGTGCAGCGTGTGTGCACAGCTCTTGGGGGTAGCCCTTCTCCCTCCTCGGGGAAAAGCCCCGAAGAGCCGCACACACGCTCCACACAGCTCTTTAAAGGGAGCGTTGAGCAGAGCCTCACGCCTGCATTTGCTCCATAAGACGCACACACATTTCCCCTTACTTTGTAGGATGGGGAAAGTGCTTCTTATAGAGCGAAAAATACGGTAATTAAATCATTTGATGCAAAATGAAAGTCTAACTTTTCTTATAGTTCACTTTTACAAAAGAAGAAGAAAATTGCACATATGTAACACAGGATTACATCATGTGGAGTAGTTACTTTTACACCTACTACCTTGAAGGTGTAAGGGAAGGAAGTCAAGGAAGTCATAAAACATGATAGCAATACATTTTAATTTGAAATTAGGTATAACAGGGACAACACAGATATAGCAACAGTTAAATATATATATAAATTAAAACTTAGTCACTAACATATAACCTAAAATTATCATTTAAAACCTTAATCATTAAGATAGCAAAGCTTGTTCCCTAAGTTTTATGGCAATCACACATAATTTGGCTACCCTTAATGTGATCTCAGGATCCTTGTCCTCTCTTCAATTTTAGACATTGAAGTTTGGATTCATTTGGAGATTTTTGCATAGCAGGGGTAATAAATACCGAGCCTACGGCAGCGTAACAAGGCATGAGACACAGTTTCTACCCATCATGGCTTTATTATAAGGACAGTACTATGCACATAATGGCTGTAGTGCAAATAACATGGACCTTGTATTTCTTGAACAACACCTCTTCATGCCATAGGTTGGAAAGGGTGCAGTTTATGAAGAAGACACCTTTCCCTTATGCTGTTTCTGGACACAGTAGGAAAATGCTGCTAAAAAAGAAAGAGGGTGAGAAGATGCTTTCGTTGTCAGTTAAGGTACTGGAAGTTCTCACACCTCAAGGAAAGGGGTGCACATAACTACATGTTATGAACATGTTTCTGGTTGGCCCTTCATGCCTCCCAAGAAATTAAGCAATCTCATTTTGTTGTTCTTGACTCCCACAACTTTGATGGGACACTTTAACCTCATAAGGACAACTTTCTGTGTGAAAGTAGGCACTCAGAAATATTCTGCTAAATAGCCTTTATTGACTTATTTATGGTGGATGATGAAAGAACCATTTGTTTATTTTACTTGCAAATACAGTGATACCTCAGGTTACATACGCTTCAGGTTACATACACTTCAGGTTACAGACTCCGCTAACCCAGAAATAGTGCTTCAGGTTAAGAACTTTGCTTCAGGATGAGAACAGAAATCGTGCTCCGGTGGTGCGGCAGCAGCAGGCATCCCCATTAGCTAAAGTGGTGCTTCAGGTTAAGAACAGTTTCAGGTTAAGAACGGACCTCCGGAACAAATTAAGTACTTAACCCGAGGTACCACTGTACTTATCTTTTTTAAAAAATACACAAACAAGCCCCATACTTTTTTTAACTTCAGGAAATAAAATCTGTAGTCTGTGAGCAACATTTTATTTTAGATTTCTAAACCCTCCTCTCCATCTTTTACACTTTGTGTGTGCACGCGCGCGCGCACAAACACACTATTCACTCAATTTGCAATGTTCTGGTAAGAGTGTTGTTGCTTATGTAGTCAGGTTTTGTGGACCCTAAGGCTTGCAGAAGTACAACAAAATGTTAAAAGGTGGGGGCGGGGCTCCATAATGGTGATGGTGAGGGAAACAGCCCGATTAGGGCTAATCATAGAGGGCATGGAATAGTGATTTACTGCTTGGTTTGGTGTTTATTTGTTTTTGAGGGATGGGGGGTGCGCAAACAATAGAAAAGACGAAATGGAATGGAGCACTCCACATTTTGTGACAGATTCCCATTTATTTCATATATATTTTTTTTTTTTTGTGAACACTTAAATGGAACACATGGGTTTATATGGATTATATGTTTTTGTATGTTTGTATTAAAAAGAACGAAAGAAGAAGAAGCCCACGGGTGGCAGTTCATTAGTGTATAAATATAGTTTAACTTCCTGAATAATTACTAATTCTTTTATTATTTTTATAATTCTTTTTGCTTAGTTTGCTTTGAATAATTTTCAAAGTACTATTCCCAGTGGAGATCCCCAAGAGACAGAATTTCTGGCTAATATTTTTATTTTATTTTATTGCCATCCCAGAAGCAGCACACTGAGAAAGACCCCTAGGTTATTTATATCTTGATTTTATCTTAGAAAATTAACTAAAAGAAAATGCCTTAAAACATCTGATATATTAGGCTGTGCTTAAAGAGAGAGATTAATTTTAACAGCTTGGCAAGCCCAGTGGAGTCTTTGTGGTTTGGGGTACCAAAGAAGCTAACTTTCTAAAAATTCCTTGAGGACATTCTTAAATAAAACAGTCATAAAATAAGATTTTGAATTTATAACATGTTACATAAGGAGCAGAAGAAGCTGCCTTATGTAGATGCTTCTCTTAAATCCCACTAATGGGACTATGGGCACAGCTAGTCAACCCTGGAATGCCACTGCTGATCAGAATCAACAGTAATGGGAAAGATGGGACAATGGTCTGACTCAGTATAGGGCAGCTCGGTGTCTGCTGTTTCAGAGTGCTGAATTAAAAATAATATAGATGCACCATGGAACAAATCAACTACTAGCAAGCCTCTTTGCTATTTCTTGGTAAAGAAAGAAGACCATTATGCAGGCCAGTTCATTGATGGTATGCACTTTGTTTCACGGAGATAGCAGGAAATAATGACATCCATCAACAGCATGAAGCACCATTTGCTATTCCATCAGTTACACAAATGGGCGGTGAGGGCAGAAAAGAAAAGTAGGGTGATGGGGCATAACTTACAAATATTAGTGTAAGTACTTGTAGTTCAGCTTTAAGCTTCACACCTCACCATCTACCTCCTTGGATATAGTAGCCTTGCAGTACGCTGTCACACATATACACTCCCTGCCCTGGCAGTGCCTAACGCTAAAAGCAGCAAGTTTCAGATGCAAATAGCATCTCCAGAACATCAGATGTATTTCCTATATGCCTCAGACCTTTTCAGCTGGAGGTGCTGAGGACTGAACCTGGGGCCATCTTCACCTGCTCTAACCTGGACAGGGACTTTTCAAGGCACTGAAAGGTCTGCAGGAGAAAGTTCATTTGGAGCACCTCATGGCTGCTTCCCCACAACAATGTGTCAGTATCATCCCCCCCCAAAAAAATCTGGAAATATAATACTTTCAAAAAAACAGTTGTAGTTGACACCAGAATGTTAAGATGATATGATGGGGTTGCCATATTTCAAAAAGTGAAAATCTGGACACAAAAGTTAAAAAAAAATGAGCTTTATTAAAGGAAATTCGCCAATTTCTACACTTCTGACATGGATTGCAGTATGTCCGGATTTCCCCAAACGTTTCAGCGATTTCCGCCCGAACACTCTTTCCGACAGCCAAATCACGGCTATGTCTGGGAAATTCTGGACATATGGCAACCATATGGTATGACTAAAGTTAGAGAGAGTATGTACAGACACCGACCCACTTGTGCATAATCGGAACTTAGGTGTATCCCGTGTGATGTGTGTGGCAGCAGTGCGAGTGAGGAGTTGCCTATACATATAATGACAAAATACCTTCAGAATATTTTAAATGTTACCTCATCACCATTTTTTCTACTTTTCTTGTCAACAAATTCATAGATAAGATTATAAAAATATGTTTCTCTCAAAAGATCCCATTCTATGAATGGAACAGATAAAGATGACAGTCTTAACTGAAGCATTGTGAAACATAACTTACTTTCAATAAAGGCTAATTTGGAAAATGCTCTTTCTCCTTTACATTTTGAAATTGGCAGAATTAGATAAAGGCAGAGAGATATGGTAAAATTTAGAAAAGCTTTATCCAGATCCACACTGTAAATTATCTTCAAACTATTATGTGGATCAGTCTCAGATCCAGAACATCTCTCTGCAATATATAGGAAATGAATAAATTATTTTCATTCAGAGGACAGAGAAATTTGCAGATCATTTGGGCAAGCTCACACTAAAGCTTCTGCATCTCTTTCCAGTGTACCTTGATTTTAGGAAGAATGGTCAAGTTTTGCCAAATAGATTCACAACTTCTGTGTAAGCACAGATCCGTTTGAAGTTTACCTAAGATTCTGCAGCGTGTTTCCACCCTGACCTTTCCTTTTTCCCCATGTTAATTTGCAGTTAGTTTTTCCATCTGGGAAATGTGATTTGTGTCTATGAGCTGTTGATGTTTCATCTGACTATGTGGATTCCACTTGACTGCTCAGTTTCTTGCCTCTTCAGTTTTTCTGAAGTTGTTCCTCATGCCATGAGGTTGATGAGGGAAGGAAGCATTTTCCTGTAACACAACATCTATGCCTTCTTTTTTGTAATATTTTCTCAAATTTGTAAAGGCCTTTATGCCAGAATGCTGCCATTGAAGATATTTCAAATGTTTTCATTTTCTTTCCTAAAGAATTTACTTCTAACTTAGTCAAAGCTTCAAATATAATATAGTTTATTATATTTGATGTAATTCCTCCTGGCTATATCATTAAAAAATCTGGCAGACCCATAACTCCCAAGTCAGGTCTGGTGCATGGATCTGATGCACAATCTCTGGATTGTAGCCAACGTATTATATTCCTTCCTCATTCCCATTTTATAGTGTTAAGGTTGTTTTATTAATTTAATTTTGTAATTAAGCGATACATTTAACATGTCAGATTTCATCCTAAATTGAGTCAGCTAAGACTTTCTGAACATCTGAGTTTAAAATTGGCCATATTCTCACCATCACCACCACCACCACTCCAAAACGAAACTTCCTTTTGCTTTTTCATATTAGAGATTTTGTATTTTTCTCTAGCAAGGGTTTTGCTGAGTGAGCGAAGGCACTGCCTCTTTAAGTGTTTAACAGTAATTGGTTCTTGTCCTGGTGTTCATTGAAAATCCTAGACATTTCATGTAAAATCTTCTTAATGAGGGGATGAATTTTTCATTCACATTAGAAAGCTCACTCTGACAAACAATTTCTAAATAAAACTTTAGCGGTATGACATCCCATATTGGACTTGACAAAGAGGACAGGTGCATTAGAATAAAACTGTATGGCGATCCTTCAAGCTGTCAGCCATGAATATTTTATTTCTTAATGAATCATCTTTGCAAAATGAACTTTCTTGTTGTAGTGTCAGTGCCATTTACAACCAAAAAAAGTGGGGGGAGAGAAAGAAGCCTTGCTCCTTTTAAAAGGTGAACTCCTTAAACATGCTGATGCCAGCACAAAATGCTTAACCCTAGACATGACAGGTAAGAAGTAGCATGCATACTTTAGTGCTCTTCCCACCCCTCCAAAATGTTTGAATGATAATGTCACTGCATTTTAAAGGTAGATTATCAATACAGTTGATCATTGTTTTTATTAGTGTTGACACAAAAAGTCACAGCACACCTGCCTAATTATTCCATCAGGCTTTTCCTCAGTTAAGTTAATTGAGTGTTCATAGACGGTGCAAGATTGACATTGCTGGAGACAAGGCGCTGTACTTAGTCATAACTGTGGTATAGAAGAAAAAAAGTATAAACTGCAACAGTTCAAATTATCCCTCACTTTCCTGACATGATTGACAGGTCTCGCCATTAGTGTTAAGAAGGGTTACCATTTACCCCCTGCAGGTTCCGTTTTACACCTTTTGTCGGGAAATTGTCAGGTATGTGCCGATTCAAGTGGTGGTTGGCACAGTTGCTTGGCAAGCTGCTCTTCTTTCAAAGCTGCCATTTTGCCTCTTTTCTCAAAATATCTCAGATCAGAATGAAACAATTCACTATAAGTTTCTCATCAAACTGATAGCAATACATTTTAAACACTCTGTTGTGTTTTGATTTATTTTCACTTCTGAAATGTTTTGAAGCATTGGGGATCCAAGAAAGCTGTCTATAGTTTGTGGCTTGGCAATCCAATTCCTCATGCTCTACATGAGGACCCTCTTATACCTATTAGAGGCAGTGTCATCTCCCATGATAGTGAAGAGGTCTTGTACCTGAAGGAACAAGGGGGGCTTGTTGCAGCAGGAGGGGGAGACACTCATGCCTTTCAGCAGCTGGACTCATGTCTTTCTCTTGGCATCCCTCCTCCCCTGCTTCAGCTTCTGCCTCCTATTCTGGACTTCTCTCTGCCATAGACTCCCCCAGCTCACTAAGCCCTGTTACCACTTCAGCTTCTGATACCTCCTCCTCCCAGTCTTCTCCCTCTTCTCCTCTGATCACTCATTGCTATCCCACCACCAATAACTGGGCTCTCAGCCTTTTCCCTTTGGGGGTTCCCCAGCTGGTTCTTCCTACAATTCCTCTGCATCCAACCAGTCCATGACATCTACACATAGCTGGCAAACTAAGTCACTGAGATGTGTAAGGGTGATATTCTAAGTTTTACACAGAGTAAACCTACTGAAATTAATGAACAGAAGGGGCATTAATTTCAGTGGGTTTACTCTGAGTGAAACTTAGTTGAATACAGTACCACTCAATATTCCAAGGCAGGCTTCCTCAAACTCGGCCCTCCAAATGTTTTGAGACTACAGTTCCCATCATCCCTCACCACTGGTCCTGCTAGCTAGGGATCATGGGAGTTGTAGGCCAAAAACATCTGGAAGGCTGAGTTTGAGGAAGCCTGCTTTAATGTGTAGTTTGCAAAGAGGTTAGCACAATGACTTTCACCTGTGCAATGGAACTTCTCCCTCTCTAACCTTTCTTCCCCTTTGCCCTCCCCGTCTCAAATATTTTATGGGGTACCCGCAACCCTCTGGCACAGGTATGGGGGGACATATGGGGAGAGGAGAGGAAGGACAAGTGGAAGTCCCTGCACTAGCAGGATGACTTTATTGGATACAGGCGTGGGGAACCTTTGGCTATTCAGATGTTGCTGAACTAACAACTCATCAGCCCCAGCCATCATGACCAATGGCCAGGGATGATGGAAATTGCAGTTCAGCAACATCTGGAGGACAATAGATTCCCCACACATGTATCCATCATAGATGTCACTGCTATAAGACATATATTTGATTATTAATTGATTTCTTGACCACCATAAGATCCCAGGTTTGGTCACAGCAATTAAAAAAAGTTCTCTCTCCAAATATGTGGCTGGTCTACCTTTATATGGATCTTCACAACAGTATCCCAATTGTGCACCTTAAGACCTAGTTTTGGAACAGTAATGTGAAAATTGGCCCCAGGTACTACTGCTCCCCCTCCCTGCTTCACAGGTGAATAGATAGGTTTAGCATGGTTTTTCTATATATATGTAATAGTGGTCTTTATGACATTTTGGACATCTCTCTGTAATAAGCAGCATATTATTTGATTTAATTTATATCCCCTCTGCTGTTTCTAGCCTAATGTATTTATTAATATTATTTTTTGCCCACCAGCCACACAAAGGGCTAATCAAATGAACTTGTAAAGGTGGTCCTTTATTGAATTAATTTTATAATGAGTTCCTGTTATGAAGGAATACGGTGTTAAAAAGGTGATATCACTAAAACTAATTAGCATAAGGCATGTTGGATTGATAGAAGTGACTGGATCTTAATCAATAGCAATATGATTACACCTATGCAGCAATTATAAATTATTTAAAACAGTACCCTTAGGTTACAGACTACTTGCCTTTAAATTAAATTTCCTGTCAATAATTGATGCAAAGAATTAATCTGAGAACACCTTCAGTTACTGAAAACTTTTTTAAGGTGGCATAAAATATTGAACTGTTGCCTGTCATTAGCAAGTAACTTGTCTCTTTTGTGTAACATCGCTCTTTGTTAAATTGGCCAAGAAGGACCTCCAGAGCATGAAAGATGGCTAATGATTCTTCTGAGGGTGTTGACACAGAGACACATCAATTTCAAGTAGAAGAATAATGCCAAAGATCTGATGGATCTGGAGGTTTTTGAACAGCTTAAATCTATTGCTCACAAATGCATTTCTGGGAGCCATGTTCACTTAATTCAAACTGAGGTTCACTTCCCCAGAATCCATGTTCAGCTTTAGAGCTTGGTTTGTGGGCATGTGAAAGAATAACATGTGTTTTTGAGCATGCACCAGGTATATCACACAGTAATTGCATCCCCGTCTCATGTATCTAACATAATAAGAACATTTGTTTCTTATTACATTTTCATTGCTTCCTTCTTTTTAACAAAAAGTAACCCTAAACGACTTACAGCATAGTACAAACATTAGAACCAAATAAAGAAACAAAAGCATAATAAAAGCTTAAAAGTACATTCATGACATATATAAAAGACAAGTCTAATACAACAAACTGCCTCACTTAAAATTAGGTAAGGAAGAGGCCATAAATATACCTAAAACCCACCAAATTAAGGCCCCCAAATGAAACATTTTTGGTAAAACATTTTTGGCTGCTGCTTAAAGCTAGATAATGATGTTGAAACATGTAATATTAATGTTTAGTCTTCTTCTGGTGCTTCTTTTAGAAGAGTTCTGCAGAGGGTGATCTACTTTAGTGGAAGTGGAAGCCCTCCCAGTAGTATTGGTGAATCTGATCTATCCTATTTATATAATGTTCTCCAACTCAATCAGGAAACATGGAAATGGATTATTACTATGAATTTCTGTTTACTAGTTGAGTTGGAGGACATTCTGCCCACCCCTATTCCTCTGAGACCACTGTGGAGGGGTTTGGGGTTCAGTCATGTTGTGTGATGCTAGTACCTGTCTTGTCTTGTTTCTGTATTTTTCCTACCTCCTTCTGAGGCTGTTGTTGCCTTAGTTTTTTTCAGTTCAGAGGTGGGGGGTATGGGAATTGAGGAATTGTAGGGTAGGGCAGAAGGAGGAGGCAAAGTTTTGAAGTCCTTGCCTGTCATGTCTAAAGAGAGGTGTCAACAGTGATTCTGTTCATAAAATGGCCTCTACTTCAACCAGTAAACAGAAATTCATGTCAAGAACCAATTTCCATTTTTACTTGGAAGCAAGTTCTCCAGTGTTCAGTGGGGCTTATTCTAAAGGAAGTATCCACCAAATTGTAGCCTGAATCTCTCTTTTGTGAGTACAGTACTGTATAATAATATATAGTTTAAAGGGTATATTTAGATATAAAGGCCAGTCATACCTATCTAATAGACAAAATAAAATCAGTTTCGGAAATCCTCCAGTGAATTTTATGATTTAACTGTTATGGTTAACAAACTACCCACTAGTTTCTCAAGCATTATAAAATCCGGTTATAAAACAGCAGTAGCTATTTTGGAGCAAAGGTGTTGACTCAGTCAAGATAATTAGTCAGCTAGGTGTCTACACTAGTTTCTACCATTGGTCCCTCTCCCCCCAGTCATTAGCATTCCTTTGTCATATACCCAAACCCAATTCACAAGCAAAAACTGGGGATCTGTGCTGAGTTTGCATGTGATATTAAGATAATGTGGTTAGTTTGCCATATGCCTGGATTGTAACTTAACCTACACATACTGTAAAACTTCTGTGTTGGCAAGAAAACTGTGGTTTCAGATATATGCTTGGTGTGTGATACATGAGTTGTTTCACAAATGTCCTCAAATGGCATTAGGTCCTGTAGGCTCGTATTCCCAACATACAAATCTGGTAGTGGAAACTGTAATCTGTTACTAGTTGGATCCTTCAGCAAAACACAATATGAAGTTAGGTGTTCTTTTTTAAATAAAATAGACATGATTGAAAATTCTAAGACTTCAGTGCCAACTCAGGAGCTAGAAAAACAACCTGTTATGGATGTCATAGCACTTCCCTTAAGGAGCAGCTACATAGCGTAGGGTATTCCTTGACTCACTCTTGAAATTAGAGGCCCAGGTGTCTTCAATGGCAAGGAGTGCCTGTTTCCAACTGCAGCCATTTCTAGACCAGGATAGTCTGGTATCAGTAACCTCATGTTTAGATTATTGCAATATGCTATAATGTGCCTTGAAAAAGGTCCAAAAGCTGCAGCTAGTACAGAATTCAGCTGCTAGGTTATTAACTTGGGTAGCAAGATGAAACAAATGTGACATTCTCCAATAAGATACCTGTTTCAAGGTAATGGTTTGTAAAGCCTTAAATAGCTCGTGACCCAAGTATCTTCAGCACCACCTCCACAAACACCAATTTGATCTTTAAAATGGAGGGGTAGTGGCGGGGGGCTCTGCTCATATGAGGATTTGTGATACGGGGATTCATAGAAGGGCCTTCTTCTTATCTCCCCCCCCCCCAACACACACACTTTTAAGGGACCTAGATATCAAGTAAAGATGTTTCTGTTTACTCCTTATTTGTCCTGAACTGAAAATGTGCAGATTTGTGTTTTTAATTACCATTACCTTATAATATTTTAGTTCTGTGTATTTGTTTTGATCATTGATGTAATTTTGTTGTCAATCTTTTGTTATATGTTGCCTTGTTGACCTTTTCCATACAAGATCCTGCAGCTAAGAATTATGTTTCCTTAATCTCCAAATCCCTATTGGTGAGGATTGCAGGGCCCTTGTCTTTCACATACCACTTATCTCAGTGAGTCTTCAGCCAAGTTCAGAAGCATTATCTAAACCATGGAAGATTTGGAACACATATGTAACCAAAAGTTTGTCTTATGCTTTGTGGCTTGTGCAGAGCTAAACTGTGAGTCAGGTTTCGGACAAAATGTTGAGCCAAACCATGGCAGTGACCAAGGAGGAGTGACGCAGCCGTTAGCTCCTTCCTGAGAGCATGCACATTCATGCACATTCATGGTTTAGCACAGTATGTAAACCAGTCTTTAGCAAGATACCATCCAGAAATATATATGAGAGACTGAATAGATTCCAGGTGTAGTAGTGGTATTTATTTTCTGAAAGACATTTATACATAACTCACAACTTATGGTTATCTCTGTGATCCAGTTTCACTGCTGATGCTCATTTTTTCACATTCTCTCTGCTGTAAATTGGGCTCTTTTGAGTCTTCTCCAGTCTTAGAGAACATGGCCGTGAAGGCTTTTTCTCTGTTTCTTAAACCTTGGTGTGATCCTGTGGGGGACAACAGAGGAGAAGCCATTGTAATTAACAGAAATTATCTTAACATAGAGGAAATGAAATTGTAAAAGAGGTGTCTCTCTCTCTCTCTCTCTCTGTGTGTATCTCTGTTTTGAGGAGCTATTGAAAGAATGCATGGTAAAGTTTGTGCTGCAAAGGAATGTACTTTTTTTGAAACTAGTATTTCACACCATGCATGTTGATGCAAAATCGATGACTAACTATCTCCAAGATCTGTAATGTAATTCTCAGAACTAATCTGATTAATGGGTCTCGTTTCCATTTTGTTACCTCATAGGCACACACTGTTCTGAAATGTGGGTTTGTGACCAAAACGAAAGTCCCATCAACAGCAGAATCCTATACCCATCAGCAGCTGTGGCCTAACCAACTTCTTCCCGTAACTCAGGTCTAGTGTTAGTTTACAAGAAGACACGGAAGCATGCATCTGCATGTGTGAGAAAATATATGCGTCTCATGTCAGCTTCTCTTAACTTCTACTTAAAGGTAGGGGAGGTGTCTGGCTGAAGTATCATTTTAAAGATTATGCCTGTTTGTTATCAATTGACATGCAGATTGTATGGTAGTCATTGTCTAATTATGCATAATCATTAAATGGTGCTGGGTCTCCATTTCTTAGAACAAAGCAGAACTAGTGGCAAAATTAGAGTTCGATAAATGACAACTGAAGGAAGAAGTCAGAAGAGGAATCTTTATTTGCATCAGCCACTAGCCATAGCAATAAAATAAAATAAAATGTACTGAAGATAACTATATAATATACATTTGGGAGGTTTACATCAATAATCAAATAAAAGATTTTATTCTAATTGTTCCTGCTAAAAACCTTGCAGTTTTTGCTGTCACCTGATCATCTTGATCTGCTAGAAGAAAGGACGCAGTAGCAATGGTTGAGCGACCTGGTATGGACAGTAGTAGAGGGGTAATAATCTTACTCCTCAAATCTTTATAAAGAGTGCAAGCCAGAAGCACATGAGCCACTGACTCAATACTGCCATTTCCACATGGACATGACCATTTTTCCAGCGGAATTGAAGGAAGAAGTCCTTATAAGTCAGCATATGGTTATTCGGGACATATGTCATTTTACTAGAATGTGCTCATAAGATATTTGGGTTTGAGAAGAAATAGAACATCTGTTATGAAGAAACAAGGAGAATGAAAAAATAAGGGTCATGTACAACACAAGAGCTTGTGCATCTTGCCCAGTGCTGGTGTGAGAAACTGGCATCTGTCAAGGCCTACACTCTTGTAGAAGTGCCACTATTGAGTACTACATTCCCTGGTCCCTGCAGTTCCTCCTTGATGTTTTCTTTTTTTTACCTGCCTTATCCAAACAGTCAGAAGAATGAGAAATGGAGGAAGATAATAATAATAATAATAATAATAATAATAATAATAATAATAATAATAAACACACACACACACACACACACACACACACACAAGATTGGGTTAAAAATATAAACAAATAAACAGTAACACTTGACCACTGTGGGGATTCAGAGTTGTACAAAGTGAATGCTGGATCCCAAATCTGTTGATAGGTCATCTTTACTAGAGCATTTGTTTTCATACTACCTATGACACTGTTAGCCTAGAGGATTAGAGGATGCATTAATTGCTTAGAAAATGGCCGTCAATGGCTCTTTCTGCACTGATACTTATTTCCAAATGAGCTTTCTTCCCTCCCCATTCCCTCTTTTTATCTTTGGGATTCTGCATCTCCGGTTTTAAAGCTTTTATCTGTTCTGTCCCTAAGGAGTTATTTTAGAATAACAAACCAATATTAAGAATAAAATCGTTTTATGTTTGTCCTGTAGACATCAGAAAACTAGTGCATGGTCTGTTTTATCCCACTGGCTTTCTAAGGTTCAGGTATTAACATAAATACAGCCCATTAACACTTGTTCCTCTCTGTCAGGACATAAATTAAGTCTGCAGGTGTTCCATGAAGCTTTACCCTTGGTACTAATTAAGCCTTGATAATTAGGTTTGTTAAATTCAGGCCTTTAAGCTTATATTCCCTATTTGGGTTGCCAAAATGGAGATTTGCAATATACAAGGCCCATTTCTGCTGGTGTCCCCCCCTTTCCTATTTTAAAATAAAACTGCAATCAGAAACGCTTTCATGCTCACATGGCAGAGAGTATCCATCTGAAATTGCTTTCATGTTAAAGTTCATTTATATCAGTGTTATTCTACTTGAATAAAATAAAATAAAAGATTTTTGGACACACATACAAAAATGTAGCTACTGGAATGGTAAATTATTAGGGTATTATTCTAAATAAGCACACCTCTCATTTGGTTTTGCTTTAAAAGATTAGAACACAATATTAATTTGACACATATACTGGCAGGGGTGAAGATAGCCATGCCACAAAAGGGGAACAATGGAATAGCTTTGCTGCTTTTCCCCAACTCCATAGATGGGGAAGGATGGGTAATGTACATGTATTATAGCACTCCCTTCGCAAGGGGAGGACTGGCACAAGAGTTGAATTCAGTAGTCAAGATTAACAACTGGAGTGAATAAGAGATTCTCTAGACCTCAAGAAAGTCCATGGACAGGTGGAGCAGTGGGTCAGTGGGTCTGGCTGTTAACCAGAAGGTTCGTGGTTCGAGCCCACCCAGAGACAGCTGTGGGCAGGATTTCTGCATTGCAGGGGTTTGGACTTGATGAACCTCTGGGTCTCTTTCCAACTTACAAGTCTATGATTGTATGATCATGGCACATCTCAGCTTCAATAACAAGAACATAAGAAGAGGCCTGTTGGATCAAACCATTGGTCAATCTTGTTCTACATCCTCTTTAGTAAAATTTAAACCCCTCCCTTCACCATCAAGATCTTGGGGCAGTCCACACCAGTAAAATACAACACTTAATAAAATGTTTAAACAAGAAGACTATTACACCATTCAAACTACAAAGCATACCCTTGCTCCACACAACACAGGCTAATGCTGGCACTGAAAAATAATGAGCATTGGCACTAATCATACATTAGGGAGAAAGCTGTTCCATAGCCAGGGTACTGTAACTGAGAAGGCCCCATCCCGACTCCCAACCTCACATTTTACATAGTTCTCTTTCCAAGTGTAGACTAAATACACAGAGGCAACTGAAAATATATGCCACAGCAGTACTCCTTTAAGCTGCAGTGGGCAGGGCAGGGGCACATAAGGGCTACTCCATAGTAAAATAAATAAAACTGAATATAGAACTGCTGGGTGTAAAAAAAAAATGCATGCCAGGGTATAGGGTTCCTACCTAGCCTTTTCTCTAGTATATTAGTTTTGTAGAGGTGGGAACCTTTTTGTATGTAGAAGAGTATGCCATCTTGTGAGCACCCTCCTGAATCAGAAATGTCACATCCCATCCCACCTCCCAGGTTTGCCTTTGCTGTCTTCTGTTGTTGAAAAATAACCTTCAAAGGTGGTATACATTGCAGTTGTCAATACGAGAATGAAACTTGAACTGTGTGCCCTCTTTCTCTTGCCCCAGCCCCCCTTTTTTTGCCCCGCACAAGAGAAAATATATATATAAAGTGTGTGTATGGGGTGGGTGGATTGGTATTATGCTGTTAAGTAATTTACTTTTTTAAAAATCGCTTTTTAAATTCCAGCAGAATAGGTTCCTTTGGGGATTTCTGCTTACTTGTAACACATGCTGGAACATGGAGTAGCCTAATCGGAATGGATTTTCTTGCTAGTTAATATTTTATTTATTCCATAAATATGTTTCCCATAAAATCACATGTTTGATAAATGTCATTTTTCATCTAGAATAAATTAAATCATTGAAATGACTCTATTAGAGGCACTTATTTGTAGCATTCATGCTAACTTAATACTAATAGCCTTTCATCTTTTCTCTCCTTTTTTCTTCATTTGTGGAATAGTAAATGAAAAATCAGAATTTTAATCACTGGAACTTAACTATAAAAATAAAGGGGGGAATTAAAAAGTCACTAGGGACTTAGAGCCATTTTAGTTTTTCATCTTATTAACTATAGTCGCCTAGAAAGCTAACCATTTGGGGCTGTGTTTTGAAGAAAGCTTCTTAATAATTTTGTCAAAGAACAAAACATATAACAGGATCAATAAGCATGACTATATCCAGCTGGGGGCCCAAATCTTATTATTTATTGCCATTTCAGTGACAAAATGGATGCTGTGCACACACAGTTCCCCTTTCCAGCCCAGACGCCAGGGCTGCCCACGTGACACTATTTCAATCGTGTGATTTTTCAATCAGTGATTTTAAAAGTGGAACAGGGGAGTGGATTCAGTCCTGCCCACCCTATTCCCTCTCCAGTCATGCTACTAATCAGCAGAATTGTAGCCATTTTTGAAAGGTGAGAAACAGATTGTTCCCTGGTAAGCTTCCATAGAGTATGCAGCCCTAAGAACATGGCTTACCATGGAGATAGCTTACAAGGACCAAAGAGTTTACAGTGGTACCTGTACGCTTCAGGTTACAGACTCCGCTAACCCAGAAATAGTGTTTCAGGTTAAGAACTTTGCTTCAGGATAAGAACAGAAATCGGGCTCCGGCGGCACAGCGGCAGCAGGAGGCCCCATTAGCTAAAGTGGTGCGTCAGGTTAAGAACAGTTTCAGGTTAAGAACGGACCTCCAGAATGAATTAAGTACTTAACCCAAGGTACCACTGTATAGGAAATCAACATTTAAAATGGGCAAATAATATGTTCCCTATTGTACAGCCAGCTCAGGCAGGAGTAGGCCCCATTGACTATAGTCAGTTATTTCCCAAAGTATCCAATACAGAATTGTATGTCCACATATTTGGGGGACAAGTGACACTGAACTTACTGGGACAGTGTGTCCCCTCCCAGTGCTATGTTGTACCCCTCACAAAGCATTGCACTGTAGGAGAAAACATTGTTATAGCAGTCTTTACTATCTTAACTGTCACTTGGAACCAGCCTCACAAAAGTTACCCCTTCTCTGCTTTGTATGGCTCAGTGGCAACCATCTCCCCAAAGCATGAAGGTTAGAAAGTTGATTATTTCTCACCTGGCAGGTTTTCCTAGGAAACATCTCCAAAAACAAAAGCCTAGCAAAAAAAAAGCTAGCAAAAAAAAATTACATGAAGAACAAGTGTGAAACTTCACAGTGCAATACCATAAATACAGTTTATAAGCTTTCCAGTATGTAAACATACATAGAAGGCAATTATTCATGTGGGATCCGGAATCTGTAAATTAAAGAGAAGTTCTTTCCCTGTTCAATTCTTTGAGTTTTTGAGAGACTTTAAACCAGCAAAAGCAAAATGGGAGGTGGTGCCTTGAGGGCACAAAATTGGTCACAGGCAGGAGTGGGGACAAGGGTTGCATGACAAACAGGCAACTTTAAGCTTCTGTTATCTCAGCCATTTCTGAATGCATTTTCCCCCTAAAATGTGGCCAGTTTATAGCTTGTGCTAGGTAGATATTTCATTCCACACTTGGGAACTTGGAACACATTGTCTTGATTATACAAATAAAAGGCTGCTTAACCTTGATAATGGTAGTCCATTTTTGACACTCTCAGCCTTACGTATACAGGCACTCCCATAATAAATGTGAATATCCTTAAGAGCTAGTTTTTGTAGCATCACTATTTGCTCACACCCGATCCATGCACGCATTGAGATTTCACAAGCTGTTTTCCCTGCCACATCTCTCCCCTCAGCAATCCCCCTCACTTGCTTTTTATGCATGCCTTGTATTTGTTACCGTCAGTGCTTAGTAGATCAAACCTAAGAAATGCGGCCTTCCATAACTAGTGTTTCAGGAAGCATTATTAATGAACCAGCGAGTCACTGCTGATTAATTACCTCAAGGACAAAGGGATAGCAACTTCTCCCCCTAACTCTGTACAGTGAAGTCTCATACTGCAAGACTCACAGCAGCATGTGGGAAGAGAGGCTGCTAGGGTTGAAAGGTGGATGGGAAGCCAAGGGTTAAGGCATTTCAAAATGTCAGGCAGCTTGTTATATTGCAGTACATCATTCTGTCCCTTGGGATGACTGCTGAGGTCTAGGCCGAATCTACAGAGAGAGCAGAGAATTTGACACAAGCTTCCATTTTCTTTCTTTCTTTCTTGAGGTCTCCTAGGCCACAACCCATATGCCATGGTTAAGCCATCAGGCACTGGTCCATCGAGACATTAGGACAAAAGCAGTCAGTGTTTCTGACATAGTGAAAACTGTCTGCTCTTTTTCTTTTACAGAAATGTATTTTTCTCCACCAAGTGCATTCCTGGAGTGGTAACAGCATTTTCTATTCCACTTGAAAACACGATTTGATTTTTGCATATAAAAAAAATCTTCCAATTGGTACTTAACTTACCAATAAAAACACAAGCCACATCATACAGCATGCTCTTGGGGTAGGGGATACACCTCATTTTGGTATGAATAGCAATTCCATTTGGTATGAATAGCAATTCCAATAGCATCCATTAAGTGCATGCAAATGATAGTATATGCTTAAAAGCACAGCATTTTAGGCAGAATTGTTCTTTTTGGAAACAACAGTAATCAAATGTGTATAAATGCTATACATACTTCGGAAAGCCAAATCATAAATTTGAAAAAGAGCTAAGTAAATGTGTACAAATATGCTTTGGACCTGTGCTTTCAGTAGCATTATTTTACAAATAATAAAGTAAATGGTGTCTTTAGGCATATGTACTGTAGAATATTGTCCCTGCGCCAGTGAGGAACCACAGTCAGCTCACACATAACATCAGTGGGGCCCTCTAAAACAAGCAGGAAATAAGCTCCAGTGTTTCTGGCCCCATCATTCTGAGATTTCACTTCTCCCAATATAGACCTTGAGAAAAAGTCTAAAACACTGAAGCTTTTGCCCAGACCCTAAGATCCAGCAAGTCTCCTCTGATAAGCCATGCAGTCAGGACTTGATCCAGCTTTGAGGAAGCAACTGGCAAAGAAATGGAGAAATTCAATTTTATTGTCATTTTAATGATAAATTGCCTAATTCAGATTTCTCAAACTGATACATGAACTGAAGAACATAAAATGCATACATTAGTGAAACTAACAGGCAAAATACGCAATATATTAGAGAAAATTGCTTACCTATGGCTCAACTCTGCATGCAAAAAATTGTATAGTAGGTGAAATTTGCATGCTAATGATCATGGAATTGCCATGAATACTTTAAAAACTAATATCAAATTGCTGCAGAAACACACAAAATTGAATTCTGGATTGAGAAAAAAATTAAACCTGAAAGAAACTGAAATTAATAGATTCATCTATCACTAACCAGCACATACCTGAGCCTTGGTAGACCATCTTACCTGAAGGTGTTTTAGTGGTGTCTTGGACTGTTTTCCTTACATTTCCCAGAATGCCCTACTGTTTGTGTTGCTCCAAGTCATTATTGGAAATTAAGATGGTCTTGGCTGGGGCACTGCAGGGCATTGAAGGAAATAGCTCCAAGTTGGCACCACTGCATTTATGGGCGTCGTAAGGCTGGCACCAGCAATGGGCTCTGCCAGGGTGTTAGGCTTCAGCTTCTGCCCATGGCTGCTGGATACTGCTACCAGCACCACTTAATGGTACTCATAGCATTCAGAAACCTGGATGAGCCAGGCCAGATTGCTGACTAAATGCCTGACTCATAAATGTGTTTTATCCTCCCTTTATTTTCTGTATTTTCAAAGGCACTAGACTGATACCCACATGTTCTATAAATCTTGCATTTCTTTGTCAGCTTGGTGGTACATGTTCATAAAACGGTGCCGTTTATATTATAAAATGACCTATTTATAATTCTTGTTCATCTCGTATACGTGTACCTATGACGGCATTAGAAATGCAGCACAGGCTGCTGTATAGTATTGAATGGAGATCAAGCACTTCTGTTTACCTGTGAAATTGCCTATTAAAATTACAATGAAACCATAAAAATGACTTTTATGTCGCTCCTCTGAGAAGAAGTTTCAATTTACTGGTTCAAGCGAAAATATCTCACACTTAATTGTAAAATATTTTTAGGTAGATTTACTCTGATATTACTTGGTGTGTCAAATTCATTGAAGAACTGTTAGAGGAGAATGTTAAAGCAACACTGTCTATTTTAATCTTTATGTTTATTTAAAGAGGGGGAACTAGAAACAGAAAAATCAGTGACATTTGTCTTTTTTTCTGGATATACAGTTTATTCTGTTTTGTTTTGACCTCCACCTCCTCCTGTTCTTGGTAGAGTGTGTGAAACCATACCGAATGGAAGGTATATTTTCTGGAGTTGTTGGGACAGAGACATTTAATACTATTCACATGAGAGGTATATCAGATTCCATTAACAAAGGAAGGAGATAAGAATTGTGTTTCAACAGGGAAATAAAAGTCAGAGAAGGTCAACAGCTACACTCTTCCTCAGATACTATATTGGAGATTGGAATTCTCTGACTCCCCCATGGGTGGTCATGGTGTGCAGTTGACATCCCCTGTCAAAAAGGCCCAATATGAAACCCATGATGTGAGCATTGGTAGCCAACATTTTGCCTTCCAGATGTTGTTTGGTTACAGCCCCCATCATCCCTGGTAACTGGCCATGGTAAAAACATCTGGAGGGCACTGTGTTTCCTGCCCCTGATGCAGCTCCCTCCCATTAGCTCCAGCCAGTACAGCTTGGGATAGGCTGTATAGTGCAAACAATTTATTGGCAAGGGAATGGGAGATTGACAGAAATGTTTTCTCAAGCCCCTGGAAGACTACTAAATTTGTGTGGAATTTGGGGGTGGGACTTATTTTTTTCACTTTAGATTCCAGTTGGTAGTGCCCCAGCTGCCCTAATAAACCATCCTCTACTGGTGGCACATACTGCTGCAAAGTATTACACCCATGAAATCCAGGTCCTGTTTTATATAGAAAACCCTCCCACAATTGTATGCTCACTGTTCAGCTGTTAAGATTGCTATTAAACTTTATGGACCATAAACCCCACAGAAACAAGGAAAGTGAACAGCCCTTCTATTAAAGGAGTATCAAAGCAAGAAGCATATTTCATAGCATCAACATCATGTATCACCTGCCATGCACACAAAATCACTTCCTGGTTGTCACAAGCTTACATGCTTATTCGATATCTATAGTCAAGGTGCTGTTGCAAGTATTGACCATCAAGACCAGCATTTTAGTCCATTTTGCTAAAGCTGGAAGTTGGTTCATAAATTGTATTCCACAGTTTTTGTATCAGAAAGCAAAGCATCTATTTAAATATTTAAGAACCCCTGATCCAGGAGTCTGCTGGATCAGGCCAGTGGCCCAACAAGTCTAGTGTGCTGTTTTCACAGTGACCATTCAGATGGGATCCAAGTGTATCCATTGTGTAATATTTCCTCTTCTGTATTTTCTCATGCAGATTTGCTAATTTTAAGTTTAATTTTAGATTCTCACCAATAAGAAGTTCCAAATCTCATGCTTATCTAGGACAGGTGTGGAACACCTTTAGCCCTCCAGGATCTTTCATTCAACTAAGTCCTGCTCAGTGTAGACCCACTGAATATAATGAACATAAGTTTGTCATGTCCATTAACTTCAATGGCTCTACTCAAATAGCATTGAAGCAGCCCAGGATGTTGCTTAACTGTGGCTTCCAGCACCCCTGACAATTCATATCTGCTGTGGCTGAAAGGCGCTGTAGTTCAGCAACATCTCGAGAGCCAAAGCTGTCCCATCTTTAATTTAGGAGAATGTGGTATTTTGAATACCCCTGAAATTAACTGTCAGAGCTGGGCCATGGGCATTTCTCTGAAGTGAGGCAGGGGATGGGAACCAAGGGCTATAGGCTAGAGCCACAGTTGGGACAGTCCAATCAAGGAAGGAAGTTCAGTAAGAAAGCCCCAAATCAGGAGCGTGCCAAAGCTCAGGAAGATTTTGTGGCTTAAGCAAGGCTTATCTGGAGTAGGAAATCCTTTTACTGTCTTGCCTATCCTGGCCTGCGTCTTGGCCAGGCCTGCATCCTGCCCCTAGTTTGGAGTGAGGCATCACTTATTTTTAGTTTTGGAATGACGTGGTGGTGCTGAACTCCTAGAAATTCAATGCTTCAACTTACAGTTCAGTGACTCACTATAAGAGGCAACCACACACAAACGCCAAGGCTCCCATTTTGTGCCTCAGCAGCTTCTGAACTTGTAGATTTATTGATAATAGTTCATCCTCATCCTCTTACTGTTTGTTTTGTGGGGTAAAGAGGGAAAGGATTGGCTGGTGTGAAGCCCATTAGAAGCTTGGCCCAAACTATGGTGGAGTTGTAGACTTGGTTTGTAATGGGCTCAGACGCTGGTACAAATCTTTGAATTCCCCATTATATGCCAAATAACTGAAATTCATATGTATCACTGATTTTGCAGAATTCTCAGTACCCATCACTCCGTTTTGTGAAGATATATGTCATTCACCTTCATTTCTTATTACTTTGTTTTTATATATAAGAAATAGTCTCTCTTTATATTTTACCCAAAAAAAGAGGAGTTGGAGGTGGGGAGAAGAGTATATTATTCCCCTTATGGAAAATGAGGCCAACCTATTCAGTTTTCTCTGCATTTTGCCAGGAGCAACATAGAACAAGGAAAGAGAAAAGTTATCACTTAGGTGTTTATGAGAAATAGTCACATGGATCACATCAGAGGGATCTTTCTTACTGTGAAACTGAAGGGAGGGAAATACTCTTTGTAAGGTAATTGGTGGATTTTAGTAATTATTAACACTTTCCTAGAGGTAGGTAGGGAAGGAGCTGTGTGTGTGTGTGTGTGATTGAGTGTGAGAGAATGCAATGCTCAGTTTCATATCTATTGGTTTTAGAACTTGGTAATTAGATAAAAAAGGGGATACTGATCTTATGTCTGTATCCAGCCTTACAGTGCAATCCTGTGCATGTTTACAGAAAAGTAAGCTCTACTCTGATTAATGTGACTAAGGAAGCGTACCCAGGCTTGCAGTGTTTGTGCAGTATGAATGAATGATAATTGTTGTATTTTAAACAATCAAAAGTTGTATTTGAAGCACAATTTGTAATATACCAGAGCACACATGTAATGTCTAAACCATAGCCCCAGAATAATTCTGGAAAGGATGACAAAAATACCCTTTTAAACTATGCTTTTAACTTAGTATTACTATACAAACAATTCTTGATGAACAATGTTTGATTGAATAGGGACCCTTTTCTGCCCCCAAAAGATTCTGCACTAATATTGTTGTTGGCATCCCTCTATCGCGAGAGACAATGGAGTGTGTCTCCATGGGGTGGGGTGAAGTCAAACCACTGGAGAATCACAGCGCTTGCTGTGGCTGTAGAGCTATAACTCATAGCTGCTGCCTCTTGCATTGTATTTTGTTACATTAGAGCACCAAAGTGACCTCCCTGGGCACAAGCCTGGGCAGTGTGTATGGAGGTCCTGGGCTGCCCAAAAGACAAGACACCCCCCCACCCCCAGCCTTGCTGATGTGGTCCATAGGAAAGCAGAGCAATACACTTGGCACCAACTTGGCTGCAGGAGTTGCCAGAAGGAGGCGTACAAAACACCATCCTACTATCTTAAGGACTCCTCTCCAGATTTGTGTAGGGTTTATCCCTTAGCCTTTTCTCTCCCTGGTTGACCCATCTGCCCCTCATTTCCCTCTGCAGCAGATGCAGCAACTACCTTATTGACTGTTGGACCCCGCTATTGGTCTTGTTACTCCAGTTGTATTTTATCATGTAGAGTCATATAAATAAATATAATCTGAGCTATTAGTCTTCATGTATATATTGAACCTCCAAAGTCTGAAATAGTTTACCACCGCCAGCACTTCCTGGAGAGCAACACTAAGGGAGGGCGATTCATAGTGGGCTTCCAGAAGGCATCTGAAAGCTGCTCAGGGTTGGGAGGAGGATGCATGTTTAGATATACTTTTTGGTCTGATCCATCAGGGATCTTCTTATGCTTCTTTTGACCAAAGTACAAGAAGGTCCAGCTCTCTCCTTAACTATTCTTGAAAGGAAATATAGGCCATGTTTGTAACCAATTTTTGTACTTTTCTCCCTCCATTCTCCATTGTACCTTCCAGCAGAGATTAGCTTTTTAACATCTTTTTGAAGAATGGTGCTCTTTAAAAAAACATAAGAGAGGTTTTTTTTTGTGTTTTTTTTTTAGTTCTCCAAAGACTATAATGAGGGTGCTTGCCTCTGCAGGCAAAACACAGCCATTTGAACAGACATTAACTGCTAAAATGTGCTGTGTCAAAAAAGATGCAGGCAGAAATGAACTGAGGGGAGGGAGAAATATTTGTTTTAGTGTTTTCTTTTAGTGATTAATGTTATGTGCTAATGAAAGGCCTACTTTAAAAATTGGCACTCTTTCGCATCTTAAAGATGAAGAAAAGCAATTGAGGTATTTAGCACAGATTAGAAGTTTTTTATATATATATAAAAATAAAAGTACCGGTAGTTCCTAAAGGAAAAATGATTATTTTTATTTTATATTATTTCCTCAAATAAAAAAGTAAAATAGATACATAGCCAAGAAACAATAACCTACAGCATTAATATAAAGAGGCAACACTAGATATAGAAGAAACTTGTTTTTAATGAAGTAATAAATGGTTTTAAGATAACTAGCAGTTTATTGTCTTAGGCAAGATTCTTTTTCACATCTTTAGCCCTTCCCCCAACTAATTTGTCTACAATATGGGGCTTATCCATTCTACAGAGTTGTTTTAAGGTTGACAGCAAAAAGTTAGAAGAAATGCTTTGAGCACTCAGAATGTGCTATATAAATGTTAAGTATCTTTACTGGTGTGCAGAGGTTTGGGTGGAGATGATATGGCCAAGTTCTGAAATACGCTGCAGATGCGGATATCATTGTGGTGCACACAGACCAAAGTCCAGAGGACCTAAGGCAGATAGCATGGTCAAAGGTACTCTAGAAATCCATTTCTGGAACAAATAAAGGAAGAGCAAAAGGAGAAAATGTGGTTGGAGCCAGGTTGGTACTCAGATTCCAAATCAGTCGTTCAAGGTAAGGCAGTCTACATGGCTATTCAGTGAAATAAATTGCTCAGATTGCGATTTATATTGTTAGCCAAGTTCCTATTGGTTCCTCAGTCACCTGGTCCAGCTGGGCTGATAAGCAGCAATATCCTTCCTCTCCATTTTATTTGTGGTGCTGCAGCACAGGCCTGCCAGTTGACTCTGGGGTTCACAGAATAAGACATCTCCACCCTGCTGCCTTGATTCCTGGTTTGCATCATAACTTCTGTCCCTCTTTTCTTTCTTGTGCCTACACACACGTGCACAAACCAAACTTTGTTTCATTGTTGAATTGCAATAGTTTCTGGTCCCTTTTCCTTATTTGACTGCAACAATGCACAGTGTTCAAAAGCTTGAGCCATTGCAGACATTTGCAGCTCTGCAAATGGTGGACTGTCTGTGAGGGATATACGGTACGTATTAGCACCAACGCTCTGGCATTTGTATTTGCTTGTTATGCTGTTCTGACTATGGTTCAAGATACTGGTTTCTTCCTGTTCATTGTAGGGCTAGTTAGCAAAGCCTTTTGCTTCCTCCAAGAAAGTGCTGTTCTCCAGGTACAGCAGAAAAGGCAAGGGGAGGCTAATGTAGTCATCCACACCCCCAGCCAACAATAATCTTGCTACTGCAATCTGCATCTATTGATGTAACCATAGTGAACAAGAATCCAAGCAGAGGGCTAAACAGATGCATTGCAGAGACTGAGTGAGAAGAATTTGGTCAGGTTTCTGTTACTGGGATGGGTTTTACTGCATTTTCTATTTGACACATAGTTTTGATTTTAGAGCTTTTGTTTCACATGTAATCTTTAGGGCAAGATGGGATATAAATCTAAATTGTAATTCTTTTTTAGAATTTATGAGCTGCTTTATTTGTATCTTTTCCCCACACAGACCACCCCAGTGCCATAGTATACCCCTCACAAAGCATTTCACTGGGAGAAGAAAACATTGTCTTAACACTGTCGCTTACAGCCAGCCTCCCAAAAGTTTTCCCTGCTTTGCTATGTATGGCTCACTGGCAACCATCTCCCCAAAGCATGAAGGTTAGAAAGCTGATTATTTCTCACCTGACAGATTTTCCTAGGAAACGTCCCCAAATACAAACGCCCAGCCAAAAAATAACACTGAAAAATTAAATTACAGCATGCTCTGTTCACTTAAAAACCTAAATACATATTTTCCATTGTTGTAACACAATGTAATGAAGATCTTATTTGATTATGACTTATTGATACCTTTCTTTGCAGCCTGTATTATGTACCTTTTTAAAAAATATGTCCCTGAAAAGCAAGTGTCAAACTTCACAGTGCAATATCAGATATATAAGCTTTCCACTTTGCTTGCTTTGTCATTAAGCTGTGGTTAAGCATGACCAACAATCTGTGTCCAGGGTTTTTCATCTGTTCCTTTTTTTAGCAGTGATAAAACAAAATTGGTGTATACACATAGTGGAAAAGAGTTGTCTTTGTCTATTAACCAGGTGCACTGTTATAGATCTGAAAATGCAATAAATTAATCACAGAATGTAGATACTGTTATACTGAAAACAAGAGTCATACTGGACAGCACAATGGGACATGGTACGATTGAATGTCCTCAAGGTTTTTACCAAGGTTCTGGTGGGTGGCTGTAGTGTCACACACCAGTGGAGGGGGTCATGACTTAACAAATATCTGTACAACACTGTGGGTTTCTCTCAATCCCGGGAACAGTGTAGCATAGATATAGACACAACTCTGGTCTGCATTCAGGTACATATATCCATATGTGGTGGGATTACCCCAAAATCCAATCCTTTTGGACAGCAATCCTACAAGAAATACACACAATAACAGGTATTGGAAGCCACCTCCAAACTAGCCCTATTGAATATTTCCCAAGACTATAACACTCACTCACATTATAAAGAGCTTATAACCCACCTACTCTAAGCAGCCAGAAGCATCATAGCTGGACACTGGAAAGACCTCTCAGGAGTGAGAATGGGCCACTGGTACCAAATCGTATGGGAAACAGCCTTACAGTACTAGAAAAGCTAACCAACAGACTGAAACTGACACGGGGATAAAGAAAGGAGGATGCCTTCACCCCAGTATGGCTCCTCTTTATTACATACACAGCCCAACAAGACAAGAACAATAACTCACCAACTGCATACAAATCAATATGACTAACTTGACCCAACAATTCTGCCCCCATGCAAACAAATCTCACTGCAGTCAGCTAAAGACAACCCTGTTGCCCTGTTCCTCCAACTTCTCTCACTGACAAGAAAAAATAATAAATGAACAGAAGGAGAACCTGCCTAAGTGACGCTGACACAAAAACCTCACACATGCACTAAGTAAAAGAATGTAAGTTTACCACAACCCCTCTCTCCTCCCTCTCTCCTTCCCAATCTTATACTGCATACAACACTGATGTCTCATATTGAATGTAACTGATTGGTAGAAAAAACTCTACGACCTGAAAATAGAGACAATGCACATACTTTTGTAACCCGATAGGCTCTTTAAAAAAATCAGGAAGGGGAAAGTATAGAGTTAAAGCCAAGTCTGTTTTTAGATTTTAATTATGTTCTGTACGTGCATTCCAATTCATGTTTCAAAGTAAATATCCTCAACAAGGCATTGTAGATTTGAAAATCCCTAATTGCTCAGCTTCAGCCAATGGTGTGTGTGTGTGTGTGTGTGTGTGTGTGTGTGTGTGTAAAAAAGCCCTTTGTCCTTCCAACATACATATTTACATAATGTATTCTTTATATTTGTTTTTCATTAAGCCCAGGAGTGTAACAGAGATATGTCTGGACCACTTGTTTTGCCTGCTGTACATTTCCCCCTAGAATCTTTTAACTTTGAAGCAAGTAACTGGTTTTGCAGCAGCTGTCGTGGTGCCGTTAAAATAATTGTACATACACTTCCCAAATGTATGAAAAATGAGAATTCCACCGAAAGGGTTTTGACATCCCCTGAAGAGATAATAATGGTGTAGGCTAACAAGAAAGGGGGAAATATACATTTCCCCCTTCAGACTGATCGCTCACTTTATACCTGTACATTACTGTTCCTTTTAATATTCACATATAAAACTCAGTTTAGTGCTCCTTTTCTTAAGGGCTGCAGGGAAATTTCCATTGAAAAGTACCATAATAATGAACTTGAACATCGGCTTTCCCGATCAAAGAAATCATTACATTTTGGCTTTTGTTTTGCATTTTTATTTCTTGAAAGGGCAAAAGTGCCTCTTTTAGATAATGTACTTTTTCAATCAATATACTGGGATTTCTTCTTTCACATTACAGTACAAGATACTCAAATAGCCAAGCTATTGGAAAAAAATAAAAGACATTATTAAACAACACTTGCATTTATTTTTGTTTTTAATAATACATTTCTTCCTATGTTTTACAGCTATAACTTAAAACAAGAGAGAGAGAGAGAGAGAGAGAGAGAGAGAGAGAGAGAGAGAGAAACATTTAAAATACCACTCATTTTTTTTAAAGTTGTAAACTGCAGTATCTTATTCTTGCATTTAATTTTTCCTAATAGATCCTCAATTTAAAAGGTTCCAGATCCCCAAAATACCACATGCTTAAATGTTCTGTTTTTATGTATTGATTTCCCCCATCTCTGCTTGCTTTGTTTTTGCAAGAGTGGCTTATAAAGGAGAAATACAGAAATGGAATGACTTTAGGAGTGGAAGTAATTAAACATCCTCTTTAAAATGAGGTTCGACACAGTCATACGTTTTAAAACACACATCCACACCCACACACATAAAACGAGAGTGGATGGTGACAGGACTTAGTCCAAACAAGATGGCCAGCCTTTGAACCTGCTGTTCACTTTTGCTAATTTAAAGCATTCAACTGTACCACTGTTAATCTTGTTTCATTACCAATAGTGCTCAGAAGATAAATGTCTGCAGTTAGACTAAAGCAAGGAGAATTGATGCCTTTTCTCTTCTAAACTTCCCCAACCAGCAACCACAGGGGGCTCTCAGGTGCCATTTTTGCTTCTCTGACCCCTTTCTCAGATTATGAAAGCTGCTTCAGGGAGCTTGTATCACTTTGACTGACACACCAGGCTCCAGGAACTAGCAAACTGAAGGACACAGGGAAGGAAGTGTTCAAGCACCCCTGTGTTAAGAAGATATTTGGCCCTCTTCCCTAGTGGGACTAAAATCAAGCTGTTGTGTTTGATTGTAAGTGGCAACTGTTGTTTCCACTTGATAACGTGGAACATGCAAAATGCATTACAAATCAGTAAAAGGATGTATAGCTGTTTTCATATTTTATTTTCTGTCAGTTATATAACTGGGGGAAGCAAAGATGTTTGTTTATGGGTAAGCTTATTATTAGATGTTAGCAACTTCCCCTCCTGCCTCTCCTGTATCACCTTTCTGCCATTTCCATTATCTATGCCTTGGATGACCTAGATTCTTTTGTAATTATGAAGCCAGTTACCTGGAAATCCTTCAAATTTCCTAGACTGTAGCCTCACCCAGGGCTGGGGGTTGGACAAAGCATCACTAGGCACTAGCTGAGGCCCATGTCCTCAGTAAGATGCTCACTGTCAGAACCCACCCACAGCCTCCTCACAAGTGAAGGCTTATTCATGAGAGAAATTGATTTGTTGATTGATTATATTTCTTTGCCACTTTTCATTCAAATGAATCCCAAAGCGGCTTACAAACAATAAATAACAATAACATGATCGGACACAATAAAACATCACAAATACAGCATAAAGCATACAGAATTAAGAATTCATCAGCAAAACACTTGCAATCTATGAAACACTGTTATCATGGCAGCAACTAAAATATAAGCTAAACATCACAATTAAAGCAAATGTCATGGGGCATGATTAACAGATCAATACAGCGTTTAAAATCTATAAAACAATATTGACAGCATTAACAAAACAGCAACTGAAAGATAAACTAAGCACTGTTAACTTCATACACACCCCCTGTGCACCCCCATGATTCATAATATTTCACTTGATTCAGCTCATTAAAATATACATACACATAATGGGTACTCCCCATCAGTCTCCACTGCCAGCCCCCACCTGCCTGCCTTCTTTCTTACAATCAGTCAGGGTAACCTGCCAGTGTTTCTGGCTCCACCTCCTGTTGTTCTCACTGCCTTCAACCCTACCAACAAACACCACCTGGCCCTGCTCTTCCTTTCTATTGCTGCTTGTTCACCTGTCCTCCCTGAGCATGCAAGTGGGTTTGCCATGGCATAGCATCACCCACATTTCTTAATAACATAACAAGAACCTTGCCGGATCAAGCCAAAGGGCTATCTAGTCCAGCATCCAGTTCTCTCAGTGACCAGACATATATCTTTGGGGAGCCTTTAAGCAGTCAAATGGCACTCTCACCACTTGTGATTCCCAGTATTTGGAGGCATACTGCTCACCTCCAGCATCTTCACCTGTTGGCTTGATCCAGTACCATCCCAACATTGATCTTGATACAACAAGATGCTGTTTATGCCCAGCTATATAAAGCAAAGTCAGAGGCTTAATTGGGATTTAAGATGAGTAAGACTTCCGGGCAACATTTTGCTAAAGAGCTCTGTTACTCAGTGTTTTGTTTTTCCCCTAAACAGTAGCTTTAAGTTTCATGGGCTGCTTGGCAAGGTGCCCCCTTCTACTTTAGTGGGAGCATTATCAGGGTACTGGGACCCCAGCAGCAATGGAAGCAGCCCCTCCTAAATGTAGCAACAACCTGTGGGTGGATAAACTCCCTTCTGCTCTGTTTGTGAGTCACTGTTTATGAATATATATTTTTTTAATCTTGCTGTAAGTTAAAGAAGTTAAGAAAACATAGTCTGTGCAACACTTAGCAGAGCCCATGATAAAAGTCTTTGTGATGCTGTTTACTACTTGGGGTTGGGAGGCTTCACGAAGCTTGATCATGTAAGCTCTGGAATAGCACATTTTCATTTCCCCCAAGCCTTGGACATATCATTAGATTTGTCCACTTGTCTCTGGAGTCATTAAAACCAACCAACCAAAAACCTTTTGGGGTGTTTGCTTAGCTCTGTGTGAGCACTAACATTTTCTACAACTTTGACTAAAATAGATTTACGGTAGGTTACAATCTCTTTGCATGTGCAAAAACATGTTATCTATTTCAATCTGAAGACTATAATGCTCAACTCATATTTAAGGTTAGCAGAATGGAGTGACGAGTCATATTTCTGAGCTAGGAAATGTGAAATCCAACAACTTACCTATCAAGGACCACTCGCTGCATTTGCATGTAATGCTAAGCCAAACCATTTCTCCTTCTTAGGTTTTTTTTAGCTCAGTTGTAGCAGCTTAGTCAAAGTTTACCTTAGTGTGGTGTCCAAATGTGGGGTTGTGGTGAAGGTCTCTCCTCCTTAACCAAGGTTTGTTTTTAGCTGGAGACTATGGCTACGGAGGAGAGATCTAAACCATGATCCAAAGTGGCACACTAAGCCAAACCCTCACTTTGTTGTGGTCCGGTGCTGAGCTAAAAGGCCAGATGCAAGTTGCTCTCTGGGAGTCAGTGCATTTGTGTGGTCCCAGTAAACCATACTTTGGGCTTACCATGATATGCAAAGCAGGCCACAGTCGGTGAATCAGAGGTTGGAAGGAGCCAATGTGTAACATTTCCTATCAGAAATGCACCATACCATTTTAATCTCCTTTATTTTGATAGAGAATTCCAGAGAGGATAAGCAATACCCTTTAGATTATTATTTTTCTTGTATACATACATGCATGACCCACCTCTTATTAGTTTACCAAGGTTTGTGGGTTCCCGTTGCACACAATGGAAGTAAAATAAATATGCAAAGCAGTGATAGACTATTAATGGAGTTACCGGCTCAGTGTTTTCTCCCCAGAAACTGACCTTGAAGGGTCTCTCTCCCCCCCCCCTTATCTGCACAAGTCAAAATATGCAAATTAAGAATGGCACCTCAGAACCTTCAAGCACACTATTAAAAGTTATCATGAAGGCCATGGAAATATCACATTTTACAAAGGTCCTTCATCAGCATCTGGTGTTTGGGAGAGAAGGATATTAAATATATGGGGGTACCCTAAAATTGACCTGGTGATTTGAGCTGAATTCACATGTAGGGAAATTAAGTTAAATAACAAGGTTCTGTGTGATTATGCAGCTGTGCTGTGGATAGGGCTTGCAACTGTGTCCTCCACCCCCCACCCCATTTTCAGAGTTCAGAAACTAGCATCCTGGATTGAATAAAATTCTTTACAGATGAGGTATATATATTGTACATTTGTAAGATGATATGTATAGATAGTAGGGATGTGTACAGCACCTCCCCACCCCACCCCGCATTGGGACACCTCATTCCTCTAATCCCAGGGGCGGCAGCATCAGGTTAATATGCTCTGTGTTGACTTGGGACCACCACACTGCCCTAGATCTGGTCCCAAATAGGTTCGGGGAAGGGGCTAATGTTTAATTATGATTTTGAAAGCCCCAATTAAACATATAGCTGGGACATGAGTGGAGGAAGGAGACCTTGCATTGAGGGGGTGGTCCTGGGAAGTGATGCTCCACAAGCAGCTTTCTCATGCATGTTACAAGATCACTACTGCAGAATCAGATAGGTCTTAGCTTATCTGCAGAGCTTTCTCTTTCTGCCTGATGCCCTGCGACCTGCCAGCTACAGGTTGTTTTAGGCCATCCAGCCCAACTCGTAGCAATCCATGGTTGGCTGAACTTGACTTTTCTGACACCCTAGTCCCTCTGAATTAGGGTTTGTGACTTGCCACAAAACATCACCGTTTGGAAATTCCCCCCAGATGTCATTTCTGCCTTTGAAATCCCAATAATGTCTGGGTTAATCCAGACGTATGGCAGCCCTACTCTGAATAGGCCTGAGCTCCTCAGCTGAATCTGGTGCACAGCCCTAATAGATAGATAGATAGATAGATAGATAGATAGATAGATAGATAGATGATAGATAGATGATAGATAGATAGATAGATAGATAGATAGATAGATAGATGATAGATAGATAGATAGATAGATAGATAGATAGATAGATAGATAGATAAATGATAGAAGGCTATGGCTGTTTCTTGCCCACCAGATCAAATCTATCATCTACCCAAGTTTGGGATGGGAAACTTGAGATACCTATAGCTTATCTTGCTATGTCCTTCAATGCCATCTTTTCACATACAACCTAACATATGGGTTATTTCCCTGTGAAAACAAAGCACACAAGTCTCTGTTCACAAATCTTACTGCTTTAGAAATAATTATGAATTTGTCCTGATTCTATTAAAATACATTTTCTGGTTCTGCTAATATATTACAATTAGAAAATTTTGCCGAGAGAGAGTAGATAGACATAGATATAGTACACACACACACACACACACACACACACACACATATTAGATAATAAGTAAGCAGCCATATGGATATCATATAAATTCAATTAAAGACCACATGCCTTTAGTAGATAGCTGTCTTGCACTTTGTTATAACCGTACAGAGGTAGCACTGGGAATTGGAGGCAATTGAATGATTAGCTACCGCATTTGGCATGAAAACCTCTTTTCAAAGCATTCTTGCCAGTTAAATGAACAGATACTACATCAAGCTGGTGAACAGAGGAATATAAGGATGCCTTGATCCTCCCCGCTGCCCAAATGAAACTGTTCTGTGTGTGACTGGAAAGAGAGGATTCAGGCAGAAGCCGTTCATTATGGAACTGAGAATTAGGCACATGCTTCAATTATTGCCATTGGTAGCAAAAGGGACATTAGGGATAGAGGGCATGTGTTGATTATTTTTTTCATTGTGTTTATACAAGTTTCCTCTTTTTCACAGCTGTATGGCTATAACCAGAAAAAGCCCCTGAGAGAGAGTTTTAGATGCTGTTCCTCTGTAACCGCATCATTACCTCGCTCTGAACAAAGCCCCCCTCCTTTTTTCCCCTTGTCTTGTCAATAGAGGATGAAAACATTATTGGATTCAGGGGCTCATAGTAGCCCTGTATGCAGCTAGGGACGCAGAGGATAGATTTATGAAATGGACCATTTCAAATGGCATTATCTTCCCACAGTGAGGAACACCTTTCATAAATCATGGGAGTGTGTTTGGAAAATAGAACATTTGTTATTCCTGCTGTATATTGTACTTGCATCCTCCACAATATAATCTGGCAAATACCAAGGCTGGGGGGGGGGCGGAGAGAGTGTGAAAGAGTAGAAGCTTCAGTTGATTTTTGTTGTTGATGATTTTCCTATTGCTTCAGAGCACAGCATTTTGCTATTTCCATCAGCAGGAGGAAGCATTAGAAAGCACCAGTCTATAATGTAATACCTTGCAATTTTCCCATTAAGTTTTGATTTTTTATACTGCCATGAGTAGCCAGCCAGTATTGTTATTTGCTAAATATGTTGGCCCAGTTTGCACATACAAGAATGAGTTTGTGCTCACCTATTCTCTCTTCCCTTCTACGCCAGCATGGCTGTGTTAGGATCAAGGTAGATAGCAGTTTAAAAGTAGAGGCAAGGACCATATCCTCCTCTATTTGACTATGTAAAACCAGAGCATGCAGTTTGGAGTGGATCTGTAAGGACTGCTTTTTATTTTGTAGCTCTCCAGACTATGCACTTGGCTGCATGAAATACATTCTACATGTAACATATTTTTGGAAGGATTCTCACCCACCAATATCCACCCACTCAACGATCCCTTGATAATGTTGTCTGGCCAGCTGGTGAAACTGCACTGGTCCACCACCTCAAGAAATCATGGAGGGTTGAGATAGCCTTGCTTGTTGTGCTAAAATAAATAAGCTACCTTTCCCCAGCCCTAAACAAACAAACAAACAAAACTTTGCATATTTTCACACATACACTTGATTTTTGAGGCCAAATCTGCCAGCCTTCCACCCCGCCCCAGTTTGCCAAAATAATATCTTGTGGCAAACCAGACAACAGTTCTAGAATGTGTTTGACATATTTTCCTTTGTTTGGCAATATTTATTATTACAGAACAACTACATTCAGTTATAATGAATGAATTCCACACATAATTTGCACACATCTGGAAGTGTGACAATAGGTATGAGGACCAATATTTTCTCTCCCCTTCATCCTTTTATTGGTAAAATTCCAGAGAAATCATTTAAACGTATCTAGTCTGGCTGAACTTTTTGCTGAAGAATGTTAATTTTCATTACAGAATGCAAGAAATTGCAGGTTTCTTTGATGAAGGCATATGAGGCATACAAGGTCTGTGAGGGACCAAACAAGTGTGTGCTGTGATCAGATAAACTCCTGTTATCATAATGAAGCCGGTGGGTAATGCTTTGCATTGTTCAATAATGTAATTGCTCTGCCCCTTCACTTAGCCTCTTGAGTATGGCAAAGAATAATGTTGCACCTTGCTGCTATTTATAACACTTTTTCTTTCCACTGGAGTCTGAACTGGAAAGTCATTTAAGATCTATAAAGCTGGATACGTTAAAAACACATTTAAAAATGTAGCATTTGGCGATTCACAAGCATTTTGAGATGGAATATTTGCTTTTGTAGCGGTTTATTGACTGGGCTGTTGACAAGAAGCAAAACAAAACCAGACTTTTGTGCATGTGTTTTCCCCTCTTAAATTTTGTTATTACTTTGGAACATTCAGGGGAAGGTAGGGGAAATGATACTACTACAGTTATAATTACTATACTAAGCAATATTACTTGCTGCTGTTCAACACTTCCATGCCACACATGCATGGACATTGCTTGAGTTTTCTGTATTTGGTGTCTTCTGTGTGAACCAATTCTGCTGAAGAGTACTGTGTTGGTGACGTGACAGTCCGATTGTTGGTAATGAGTTCACACATGCAAATCATCATTTGGTGCGGCAGTCACCACCTGATGCTCATGTGAACTGGTTCGCAAGGTGCAACCTTTTTAGAAAATTATCCAGGGCACTTCAGAGGCATCTTGGCAGGATTAAACCCAATGGTTTTTCTAGACTCAGTTTTGTAGTGCCCTCACGTGATCATTTCTCTGCAGCAGCACACTTTGTAAACTGAAGGAACATTTTCATGCAGCATAAAGTACTCTAGAAATAGTAGCTCTGTGAAAGGAATAGGGCTCTCCTAACAACTCTCTGCACCTCTAACGAACTACACTTCCCAAGATTCTTTTTTGGGGAAAACATGACTGTTTAAACTTGAACCACAACCTGCCCAGGAACCACAATACCGTAGGTTATTTTGTAAAGGGACAAACATGTTGAACTAGACCTGAACTTTCAATGCTGTGATTCACACACATTATCTCACTAACCTTTACATCAACCCTGTAAGGTGCCAGAATTATTATCCTTGAACAGGGATATAAGTGCATTTAACTTTTGCGCATTGAGCTTTAAATGCTTGGCAAAAACCCCAAAACATTAAAATGGGACCAGGCATCTAGGAATAAAGTCTTTGGCAATCCCACCTGCAATTGAACCCAATGTGTTTTGACAACATGATTTTGGCTTTACGCACTGTCCCTGGAATGTAACGGCCACGTAAGTTGAGAGTCAGTTGTATTATGGGTGAGGCTGGGATGTAGCAGCTTCCCTTACGCAGCTGAGTGACTTACATAGTTTATGATGAAGTGTTTCACTGCTGATGGAATTCAGGCCTGGTTAGGTATTTTCACTACATATTTTAAAAAAGCATTTATGTAGGTCCCAGACTTTTGGAATGCTTACAATCACTGACAGGGCACTTCTAGATTGGTGCTGATGTTTCCCAATATGATGCTTGCAATTTTACTGTGGTGGCATTAGTATTTTAGCATAGCCTAATTATTGCTTTTCATGAACCCCAACACATAATGTTGTATGTCATGCTGAACTACTTTTAATTTCACAGCTGAACACATTTCTATTGCTATCATCCTCCTCTCCAAACCTCTTCTTAGCTTTCTCTCTAGAGGGCATGCAAGGTGTATGGCTCCTTCAAGAGGCAACGTCAGTAGAATCCACTGATCACCCCCCTGGGAATAAAATCTAATCCTAGATGCCTTTTCAAATATACCTGCATCACAGTTTTCTCTTAGCACTCTGCTTGTGTTGACATTGATCCAGCACCAAAAAAAAATCCTAATTGCTCATATCTCATGGAAGCAGGTGCCCTGG
The DNA here is from genome assembly GCF_951804945.1 of Podarcis cretensis. NCBI lineage: Eukaryota > Metazoa > Chordata > Lepidosauria > Squamata > Lacertidae > Podarcis > Podarcis cretensis. Next base: position 44,608,437 of record NC_137177.1, on the reverse strand, counting down.
CTGCATGGGGAACTGCCTTGCCATGTTGTGTGCTCTAGCACTGGAATGGGAAAGTGCACAGCCTTCAAACATAACTTTTTAAAGTGAAGAAGCAGAATGTTGTTGCGTGGAGAAGGATTAGAAATTGCTTTATTGCATGTTAAAGGCTAGATTATGACTCACAAACATCTATTTTAAAAAAAAATGTTCAGAGAAATCACAAGTAAGGACACTTCTTTCATGGCTCATGAGGTCAGAGGCATTATTCTTTAGGTTCACACACAGTCATCACATCACTGTTCTGGGCATTAAATTACTACAGTGGTGCCCCGCAAGACGAATGCCTCGCAAGACGAAATCTCACTAGACAAAAGAGTTTTCTGTTTTTTGAGGTGCTTCGCAAGACGAATTTCCCTATGGGCTTGCTTCACAAGACGAAACGTCTTGCGAGTTCTAGCGAGTTTGTTTCCTTTTTCTTAAAGCCACTAAGCCGTTAATAGCCGCTAAGCCGCTAATAGCCGCTAAGCTGCTAAGCCGCTAATAGCCGTGCTTCGCAAGACGAAAAAAACGCAAGACGAAGAGACTTGCGGAACGGATTAATTTCGTCTTGCGAGGCACCACTGTACATTCATATATAACCCCATACATTTGTGCAGGGGAGGAGTCAGTTGCAGTTAGTCACAGTTGTTGGTTTCTGGTAACAAATCCACAGGACATGACAAGGTCAAGGCTTGCTATACTGTTAGGCAGAGTGAGGCAGCCACCTCAGACAGCAGATGCTGAAGGGTGGGAACAGTGGGGAAGTATTGGAGGACAGAATTGTGTGGAACATGTGACCTGCTCCATGTTCTTAAACCAAGTCTGCTGCCTCTGGGTGTAGTGAAGAAAGCTGCTCCATTTTAAGTGTTGAAGTAAGATTCAGCTGCCAGTGGCATTTATACATGGAATAGAAATAGGCACCATCTCATCCAGTGCTCTTCGATCAGACTCAGGTTCTGGAAGATCTCCAGTGGAGACTCCTAGGAAACACAAGATAGTTCTGGCTTGGAGACAGCCCAGTCAGAGTCCTGGGTCATTAATACAGAAAAGCAATCAAATTGGAAGCAGACTGGAATCTTACTAGATATATGGTACTTATGCAATTTTTGACAACATTTAATGCTGAAGTCCATGAGTTATTTGTGATTCTAGTTTTTTAAAGTGGTTTTGAATGACTAGTGTCAGAAACTCAAATACTGTTCTGATCACTCATCCAGTCAAACATTTTTTCTATTTATCGTGTGGACAAACCTTTAAATTCCTATATGAGATGTTAGGCCTGCTTTCGAAGCCAATGAAAAACTCCAGTGATGCCTTTGAAGGTTATATGTTCAGCCCACCTTTTAAATTATGAATCCTCCTGATTTAGGCAAATGAATTGTGGAGTATATCAAATATTCACTGTGTGATTGATTAATCAAACAGTTGGCTTTCATGCAATCCAGCTGAGCAGAGCCAAATATTCACAGCAAAGTTCACATCCATCAAAGCACCTCACTTGGATAATCTGAACTGAGAAAAAAGCTTGCCTGGATTAAAATCAACAAATTGCTCTTTGGCATCTTAGTTGGCAACAGCAGAGTGCCAAGCTCAAATCGGGGCTCCCAAAAATCAAGCATTGTTGCCTTACCTCTAATACTGCTGATGTTGTTTCTGCTGTAAGCCTGGCAGAAGCTGAGTATTGTACTTCAAGGATCCATCTAGGTTACGGTGATAGCCTGCCTGACAATTTACTAAGACCCAATGACTGTCTACCAGGTTCTAAAAAGGTAGAGCTGTATGGTGATACAGCTTACAGTTCATTCCAATTAACTTATCTGTAGTGTGAGGAAACATCCTAAACTTCTTCTCCCTTCCCCTAACTGCTGCCTTGGATCTTGCCTTGCTTCTCTTTTTGGACCCTGCAGTTAGAGTGACAGTTCCCACTTTCCAGTTCCCATCCCTGGATAGACTGTATTGTTCCACGGCAGAAGAGGCCTTCCACTTATAATTTAGTTAGTGTGCAAGGTAGGCAAAGGGAACTGGTGGCTCTCCAGATAATGAGATAATTCCCAGGAACAGGGAAATGTGGCCAGGGGGGCAGGGCTCACTAGACACCTAAGTGATTAAATGCAGTGAAATGTATTCATTGCATTAGATCTCCTTGCAAATTGGGTTCTCTGAGGCTTTTATCAAACTGAACCTTTGAACAAAAAGCAAATAAGCAGGTCTAAGTTTCGGGTTTGAGGTTCCCCCCAGGTGTAGACTTACCTGGAAGCAACAGCTAGGTTCGGGAAGCTGCCTGTCATTTAAATTTCCCACAATGACTTGGGGCATGGTTTCCCAGACCTGTAGCTGAGGTCAACAGCAAACCTTACCCTGCCATGCCCCCCCCCACTGTGACAATGGGATCAGCTGTGCAGCAGTGCCAAAGCAGGTGTCCACAGCAATGGGTCATGCCAGAGTGGTTGAGCTCTGGAAACTCTTGCGTTGTTGGCTGGAAGACTTGAACTAAACATGCCAAAGCATGGTCATACCTAGGTCATACAGAATTAATCAAAAAGTTCTAAAGCGAGCCATTAAGAATCTGAAGGCATTGTGGAAGGTGCTGAAAAAAATGTGCTGATTATTTATGTAGGGAAAGAGCCCTTATTTGTGTTAGCCCAACCTCCCACGCCAACCCTTTCATATATGCAGACTAGGACAATGTAATCCTCTGGAGGCTAGATGTGGTGGCGTGGTTTTATCTCTCTTCCTGATTCAGCTTTCAACCTGAGTATAAATGCTATTATGATGACATTCTCTCTTCCATGTCAAAGATCACTGAAGAAACAATGGACAAAAACCCTGGAATATTTGAAGAAGTTTACACAAGGTGCTGGGCATAAATAGCAATGTTTTTTAATGCATATCAGATAGTCGGCAGCTGTGGGTCAAATTTTTAATTGGGGTACTGTAACCCTCCTGAGCTTGACATGTGCTCATTAACTAAGGCCAATTTTAAATGTGTCCCCAAAGGGCTGTTGTTGACTGCAGGTCTGTTTGCTGGAATTTGAAAGACTTTCTTGAAGTTGTCTTGTTTTGTTTGGGATTGATCAAACAAGATGTATGCTAGGGGATCTGGTTATTGGATTGTCATAAAGCATAAAACACCCCTAAAAGCTTTACACAACTATTATTAAGAAGCAACATTCAATACATATGCATTTCATATGATGACGTGATCATATCAAAGCTCCCATATGTTCTAAGAACAAAACCTGTCACACTTTGCTTTGAGCAGGATGGAGAGGATCAGCTGTGATTGTATGTGGATGCAGTAGTGAGACAATTGGACCAGGGTTCAAATTGCCACTCAGTCATGAAGCTAACCTTGGGTCATTCAGTCTCTCAGCCTAACCTACCTCACAGGGCTGTTGTTCACTAGCTTAAGCTCCTTGGAGGAGAGGTGAGCTCGAAATGTAATAATAAATGTCGGTCAGATGTAGAGAACATGTGATATAATTTCATGTGGGAGTGGAGAAGAGGATAGGGAGGAGAAAATGGGAAGAGGAAAGTGGAAACAGATGGATATATGGAAGGATCTTTATCACTCTGCAAGTGAGCCATTCAGTTATCTGTCCTTCTCCAGGCAGATAACTGGGCAGTGAGAAAGAGAGCGAGAGACAAGAGAGGGCTAAGGAATGTCAAAGAGAGGTAGAGTTTGACTCCACCCACTTTGGTTTTGACTCTGCCCACTTTATCATCTGGTTTTGTCCGCTGCTGGCATACAGCCCCTGACAGATTACCCCTGGTTACCATCCTGCCCACACATTTAATGAACATGCATGAAGGAGGCATGCATGAAGTAGGCTAATGTAAAGGCTGACCTCATGCTGTGTATAGAACATGTGTGGACACAGTAGACAAACATATTTCCATACAGGGTAATGGTGTAAATTGGTGAGTGCATGTTGGTTTGTTTTCCGGAACAGAAAAGAAAAAAACTCTCTTCCAATTGCCACTTGATCTTCATTGTGGCTCGAAACAGCATTCCTTTTATTTGGCCCAAGGCAATTTTGGTCATTTGGAAGAACAGACAAATGGTTGCATTAAAGAAATGTTACCACAGCAAGAATATGCTTAGGAACCATATTTGTTTTCCTTTTTAATACAAAGGTTTGATTTGTTTTGATTTGTCTGAGTTTCTCTTTAATTGTAACAACCCCAAGTGGCTGATAAAAAGCCGACATTTTCCCTGCAGCAGTATCTCATTGCTATTCTTTCATTAGAAGTGCCACTATGGGGTGGGTGATAGTAATATTGACTTTTTAATAGAGATCACAATGCACTTTATAGTGGCCAGAATTTCTTTAAAAGGCAGCACTTTGACACTTGGCATTTTGTCTTCCTCCTGCTCCCCCTCCTCCTCCACCACCACCTCTATGTATATGTATATGAGAACTGTATTTTCATATTTTCTTACTTGGGGTGGGGACTCAGGTGTGATTTTTATTTTTATTTTTGATTGTGAAGATTTTTATGAAGCGCTTATATTTATAAGCTTTTGTTTTATTTTGTGAATTTGTAGTTAAGCCACCCAGAGTGGCTGGGGAAACCCAGCCGGATGGGTGGGTTATAAATAACACAATTTTTATTTGTATTGGTATTAGTAGTAGTAGTATTAATGCATTTAGTTGATAGGGACTGCTTTTTTTGTTCAGTGCTGGAACTTGTGTAGTTCTGTGTTTTCCAAACTACCCCAAATCACTGATTGTTCCTTTCAAAAGGCTAGGATGCTAGTGAATTGCATGCATCAGGTGAAAACAACAGCTGGGCATGGTGGGTGATTGATTGGGAGGAATTGCACTTGTACCTACCAAAGGTTCATTCCACTGTAGCTGTTCATAGTTTCAACATCAGAGTAAGGTAGAGAGCTCTGCAGACTGAACTGGGATTTTGATTCAGATCTCTAAGGTTTGGGTAGAAGTGATAGAGCTCTATGGTGGCACCAGTGACTGCTTAGTTAGAAAGGTAGAGAATGTGAGGACAACAGGACAGGTTTTACTTCTGCACCTGTTGTAAAGGTACAAATTCATCTAGGATAATGTTTCTGTTGATGATAATTAGTCAGATATATTAACCCAGGAAGGGCATTCCACAAACTGCTCCTCTGCTGATTGTAGGGTCTGGTATGGTTGATATTGGGGGAGACACTCTTTTGCAAATAATTTTTTATTAGTTTTCCGATATTACCCCAATAATAACCCTATTATAACAATACCAGTTAATACCCAGTTAAGACATTTAGGCTCCCCGTGTGGTGGATTTGATGCATTCCTAATCTTATATTTCTGTGTTCCATGATTTTATTAATTTTGGTTACATTCCAGTTAAAATAGTAATCCCTTATACTGCGGCTGCATTCTTAATGATTTGTATTTGTATTATTTTACTTTATAGAACATCATAACGGTTATCGTTGTTCTGTCCTGCATATGAAGGCTGTTGTGTCCATGATGATTCTTTCTGACCATATATGGTGGTGTATCTTGCCCTTAATCAGCTGTTGTTGTCTCCCAACATGACTTGGGATGGAACTGTTATCCTGAGGCATCTTGAAAGTCTCTGCATCCCTCCACCCCATCATTCAATGTTTCCAAACATACAACAATCCACTCTGTTCCACTGGTTAAAGTGTGTCGCAGATCTTATCCATTTCTTCCTCAGTCTGGGAAGAGTGGACTATTTTCAAATGCAAGCTTAGATGATTTAATGCTCCTTTTCAACTCACAAGACCTCTGTGTCACCTTTTTTCCACAGCCCACAGTTTCCTTTCATCCTTACAGCTGAGATTTATGGCCAATTATCATTCAACTTAATCCTCTCAGTCTGCCCCCCCCCCACCTTCCCTGTTATAAAAAGTGGAAAGGGAAGGCATTCTTTTGAGGTACTTGGGTTCCAAGCCATTTAGGGCTTTATGCACTGGTACTAATATCTTGAATTGAGCTCACTAACTACACCCCCCTCCTCTCATGATGAAGTGTGTGGTGCACTTAATTGCTATCAAGGTTTTGGTGTAGCAGTGGTGATCTTCATTCCTGTCCTATTTCGTAGTGATGTTCTAACAATATTCTTCTATCCAAATGTGTTACTTAGTGCAGGGTCATGAACATTTTAAGGCCCAGGGCACATTTGTATTTTTGAGGAAGTGCTATGGACACCACAAACTCTGGACAGTTCTTTTTTACCTTCTCCCCAGAGTGTTACTCTTCCAAGCTCCTCTTTTCAGCCCTATGGACTTTTCCAGGGGGAAAGGGGAAATATCTGCACCACCTCATTACCTCAAGGCCACCATTGTGCCCATGAACACCACAGTGACAGTCCCTATTTTAGGGTGACAAGGAAGGAGGATGAAATGTCATTCGTTAGTGATATGGTGTCAGAAAGCATGTTCTGGAATACAGGTCTTGCATGCCCTCAACTTGTCAGCTCTGGGAATCCAGGTTTTGATATACACATGTCTCCATCTTTTATGAGGAAGAAAACCAAAGTCAGATTTTTCTCTTTCTCTTAAAATGACAGGAGTTTCATGCTACACACCTTTAATCTTACATCTTCTTTCTGTCTGAACCTTTGTCATTCATAACACAGTCACGTTGCTCAGGAGAGTCTCTTTAGATGGAATCTATCTCTGAGAGCTTAAGTCAAGGGATTTTCAAACAGTCACCTTAATTTAAGTATGTGAATGCATAGCTAATGAAGGGGGGTTGGGCCAAGGCTCTTCTGATAACATTAAAGTCTGGAAACCCTTGATAATTATGACTTGATAGCTATCCTTTGTGTTCTGTAACTTGCAAACATCATATTATCTGCTGCAGACAACAAGGGCAGAAGCAGTCTTCAGCAGAGGGAAGAGTACTGGGCCAAAAACAAACGAGAAAGGTGGAAAGAATTTAAATACCAATTTCCTTTGAAACAATTTATTTGCATTTTATTTTTATATACATTTATATCCTGCCTTATTGCTGAATCCTTAGATCAGCAGATTTGGTGCCAAAAACCTTGAAAAATACATAGGGCTGAAAGTGGGGAAAGAGCTTTCCTCTTCCCACTTCCTCCTGTTTAAAGTACTTTTAAAGGGGAAATATGTAGACATTCATGGATAAGTGGAGGGGCTGCAGAGGCCAAGGGAACTCCTCAAGGATGCCACTGCATCTATGAACACAATATTGGCAGTGGCAGCATATGATCGAGGAACTCCGTTGCCTTTTACGGAGTCAAGCCATTGGTCCATTTATACTAATTCAGACCACTGGTAGCAACTTACCAGAGTTTTATATAAGGGATATTCTCAGTTCTACCTGGAGATGCCAGGGACTGAACTTAGAACCCTTCTGCATGCAAAGCAGCTGCTCTACCACTAAGCTACAGACTTTTCTGATCAAGAGCCCACTGTGTCCAATCAACAAATAAAGTTTGCTTGGTTTGAGGTAGAAAGATAGTCTCAAGCAAGGCCAGAGTCGTAGAGGTTTGGAGATGTACAGAGAAAGCATGCAGAAAAGCATGGAGAGCATCCAAGCAGTAAAGTACCCAGACAGGAGACATGGGGCACACCTGGCAGTCATGAGCTCAAACGCTGCCCATAGTGCAACAATATGGAAGTGGTGGCTAACCTTTTGGAAACGTGGCACAAGTCAAGTAATTGGGGGTGGGGGGAGTATTTTTCTACAGACTATTATGCTGCATACCCACATACACATCCTGGTTTGGTTTTGCCTGTAGCTGACCAATCTAGAGAACAGAGGGCAGTGTGTTGTTGGAAAGACATGCAAAAGAGGCAATTTGATCCTATGCTATAATCAGGTCTGCAGGCACTCCTGCGCCTCTCTAGGAATGCAGCCTCTCTAGAAATGCAGCCTCTCTAGGAATGCAGCGCCTCTGCTGCCTATGCCAATTGAGACATCTGTGTTACAGGCTTACCATCATTTGCCTAGGAATCAGTTCCATGAGTCTCTAATGAAAAGTCAAACTCATTTTTTTCTTGTTATGAACCTAATCAGGGCCTGTATCCTTTCCAAGTACCCTGCTGATTGCGTCTCAGTTGCTTCCTCTTGACTCGGAGTCAAACTACATGTTTCAGTAGAAATGGGAGGGTGAAATGTAGAAGGGGGCTTGCCTTTAACCTTTTAAAAAAGTTATCTGCTAAGGATATAACTTGTTCACTAGATTCCCCTCCCCAACGTTAATGTCAGCAAATTTGATTTCCCTTTACTCTTTTAATTGCATATCATAAACTTTTGGACCAGTTCACTGGTGCATAAGCTACCTTTTAAATATACGACTCAGTTAATTATTTCTGTTTATTTAAAAACACACATGGGTTCTGTGAACTTTAAAAAAATATCTTTCTAAATCGCTTAAATAAACTCTCTCTCTCTCTCTCTGTGTGTGTGTGTGTGTGTGAGAGAGAGAGAGAGAGAAGCCTAAATGTTATTTGGCCTTTCTCCCAAACCATCATCAGTCATTAGGTGAGTGCAGCCCGTTTGCCTTTTTAAAAAATAAAAAATCCTTAGTCTAGCTGACTTAACATTCAACCACAGTTGCTTTTTGAGGTTTCTATTCTTTATTGAAATGGTCCTTTTAATGTCATCTTTAATTTAATCAGGTAATGTCATCAAAATAGCATTTACTCTGTTACTGCAAATTCACTGCATTATTAACTAGTGTAACTAGACAAAAAGATGGCATAAACCCCAATGGAAATAATGTACTCACAGTAAAATTGATACAGTTCATGGAGGTTATATATTTAATCTTGCAATTTCAAAGCATGCTCGCTCTCTCAAAATAATTTATGGTTCTGAAATAATTTACTAGAATCTATTATAGGTTCCTATCCATCTGTTTGTTTTTGATGCAATCTCATAATGATTTTAACAATGTGGTGACATAAAAGTAATTTTGGAACTCCACTTTCTCCTTGGGTTGGGATGACTGTTGGTTGTAACTCTCCCTGTGACTCCAAGACAAAGGGAAGAATGTGAGTTTGTTTTTAAAGGGTGATATCCAGTGTTTGTCATACACAGGGGAGACCCTCAATGAAGGGTGGTATTCAGTGCTAGTCCTCAGGGTAAACCGATTGAAGTTAATGAACATAATTTCAATGGGTCTACTCTGAGTAGGGCTTAGTTTAACACAGCTCTGTCAGCATGGTGTAGTTAGGTATCACCCCCCAAAGAAAGGATGAAAGGAGTGAGCCTTGTGCCATAATACTTCTGTTAGTCTTCAGGCTGCCACAGTAGTATTCGCTGCTTTTGCTGCAACAGACTAACATGAATGCTTAAAAAAGCATTCTAACATGAATGCTTAAAATCCCTCCAAAATGAGGCTATGAATATCCCCATGGTCACTACCTTAAGCTTAAGCTCAGTCTTAAAAGGAATGGTGGGATACAAATGTGGTGATCAGACAAACATAGGTATTTTTTTTTTACTGACATTGGAGAGACACTACCCGCCCCCCACTGATATCTCAGAGCCAAACGAATGTTATCCAGCCTGATGAAGAGTGCTCACTGTTTTGTAACATTTTGGTTTGTCCTAATAATTAATTAAATTTAGACACCACAAAATTAGCCTTGATCAGCTCCATATATAGTCAAAAGATAGCCAGCTTTGATTGATTTTTTAATATGAGAAAATGGCATTCCTATTTCATCATACAATGTTACGAATATAAGGAGAGTCCTGATGGACCGTGTCAAAGGTCCACCTCTTCCAGCATCTTGTTCTCTCAGAGGTCAGCCAGATACCTATGGGAGGCCTTCAAGTAGGATTTATACAAAAAAGTTCTCTCCTCTTGTGCTTCCAGGCAACTGGTATTCAGAGGCATACTGTCTCTGATACTGGAGGAAGTTCACAGCCATCATGGCTAGTAGTCATTTATATCATTATTTATTGCATAAAATTATACATTGCTTGATGGCTAAAAAACTCAAAGTGATTTACAAAAAGAATCATCCATGACCATGTCTAAGCCCCCTTGAAAAAAGTTCAGGTTGGTGGCCATCATTGTAGTTGCAAATCCCATAGTTTAATTGTGAAGTGTTATGTTTTTTGAAATTATTTGTAGAATAGTTCAAAGTTTGTGGAGAAGAGTAGAGAGGAATAGGAAGGCTGAGCATCTGTCTTACAGCCCTTGTCCTATCTTAAGAAAGTGCCTTTAGCTATCTGCCAGAACCTTTAAAGTGTTCTCTATAGGATATGTATTGAAAATAGAAATTACTCACCTGTAAATTGGATTTCCCAGCAGGTAATACACTCCATAAATCCAGACCTAGCAAATATTTTAAAGCTATACAGTAGGTGAATTTTGAGGAATGTCTTGCAGTAGTTTCTGCCCCAAACAGATTAATGTTATGCTGCTTTTATGCAGTCTTCTGATTAGACAGGTGTGAATGGTCAGGGTAAAAAAAGTGGGACTAGGGAAGGTGGAATGTTGCAATGTATTCTTACCCCTAAATAGGAGTCCCTGGTCATGGAAAAAGGGGTGAGTGGAGATCCACATCAGGAACAAAGGGTTCAGGGTTCCAGACATTCCCTCCAAGTGCATTCCATACTATGTCTCTTCCTGCTCCTGCGCATTTTCCATTTTTCTCTGCCAACTGACAGTCAACATTTTGTAATTACTGAGCAGTCTTCATTGTCTATATGTGTTCAAGGGGGGGGGGAATAGGAAACACTCTTACACGCACCTCCTATTCTTTCCCTTCTTCCTTTGCAGCCTGAACTCAGCCTGCTGAACTTGGGATTTGCAGCTGCCACTGATCAGCTGATCAGTGTCGGCTGCAAACCCCACATTGGAGGAGCTTAGTTACACCTTGGGGCTCCTGACTGCAGCCAGTCTGAGAGGAGTTTGCAGCCACAGCCAATCAGCTAACAGACACAGGCTTTTGACAGGGATCACTTGGGAGCTCTATTGAGGAGCTCCAGAGTGGAATCAATCCCAGTGGGGCTTGCATTGGCATCCACTTTAAAAGGTGCATAATGCAAACTGTGTTTACCAAGGAACAATTGGGAACACATTTTAAGGTTCCTAGTGGCTCCTTTTCAGCTGTGTCTTTACCTGCCTACACCTCATGCCACATAGGACATATCCTGTGCGGTAGATAGGCGTGACTTATCTTGCTCTTCAAGATATGGCAAACCCTACCTGTTTAGTCTCATAGGTAAGGGATTCTCCATGATGACAAATCCCTGTGCACGTGATCTTAAATTCTACTTGTCAAAATTTTCAGGAATGAAATTTATGAAAATGAATTCCTACATGTGTGTTGGCTGGGAAATGTGAGTCTCTTCTCTTAGAATAGCTGCCTTAGCATATGGGACAACAGCAGAGCAAAAGGGAAGGATCCTGCAAGGTGTGAGCATTCCCTGGTGCAAGGTGACTCAACTTCATTATTCTCTGGAATCTGCTTCCTTCTCTAGGCCATTAGTACCCAGGTCAAGATTTTCCCATTCCCATTCCCTGTCAGTCAGATTGTATCATTCAGCCATCACCAGCAGTAATGGTTTTGCTGTTATAAAGCTCATGTGTTCAGGTTATATGAGACCATTGACTCAGGGCTAGCCCAGGACATTTTGGCACCTGATGCAGCAAATGGTGCCCACCCCTTGGTGAGTAAAGATCTACATCAGGAACAAAGGTGGGGGGATATAGATCTAAATAGGAATCTGCTGCCCCTGCGGATCCTGCCACCTGGGGCAGTCACCTCACCTGGTCTCATGCATGGGCCAGCCCTGCATTGACTAGGAGACAAATATGCTTCCTGAATGATCCACTCAGGAGGCGGCTTTCCCAAAATGCTCTTAATGTAACAATGCAATGCACTATATACAGAATGCAAACACACACACACACACACACACACACACACACACACACACATATATATATATATATATATATATATATATATATATATATATCCTTTTAAGTGAAACCTGGAGCAAAGGTTTGGAAATGTATGGATTAGATAGGAAACAGATGTGATATATTTTCAATTGTTCAAAAGTATGTGTGAGGGCTCTGACTTTGGAAGGGCACAGGGCACATGCACCAGACCCCACCTCAACATTCCCATGCGTTCTAGATTTGTCCCTTGGCCCCAAATGAGCATGAAACCTTCTCATTCATGCAGCAGGATAGTCTGCAGGTAGAGTCTAACTACACCCAGCTAAACATAGGGGACCCCAGGCCAATATTTTGCTCATTTTGCAGCCTCTGTGCATTTTGTGAAATGAAATAAAATGGGGCTGAGGGCTATTTGCAACTTTATATTGCATGTATTTTGGCCTAGAGCAATCATGTAGTTGGTAAGTGAAGTGGTGCAGGAAGGAACTTAATATTGGAAGCAAATGTTCCTCTTTCTAAGCATGAGAAAACATGACATGCCACAGATTGTTTTGGTGAAAGCAGGTGCAGTTGGAAATCTTATCCAGTAGGCTTGACCTCAGCGCTACCTCTGGCCCGAGTAAGAGAACCTCTTTATTCAAGAGCTGTTTCCTCTCCCCACCCCTAATATATATGAGCTGTTTTTAAACAAGCTGGCAATAGCAGGTGTCCTCTCAAGCTGAAATAAGTTCAAGATGACAAGTATATTTAGCAGAGAATAACTACATATATACTGGTGGAATATAGACAGGAGGGGATGGAAGAGAGCTGTCATGTGGAGTTAGTGACCATTGCCTCATTTTATGGCATCCAATTGGACTGGATGGTAGTTGATTTTGCCAAGTGCAGTATTACTAGGAAAAACATTCTGCCTCGTATGCCATAATAGTTCCCCTATTAAGAGGAAACTGTTTTTTAAAACATTTAAGGTGGGTTGGAGAAATGCTAATCCTGTTTTCTGCATTTCTACTTAACGCCACTGCAGTCTTCATGACTCTAGTTTTCAAAGATTCCGAGTAATGTGTTAATTGTACCTTGTTTCTTCATGTTTTAGCTCACAGTATATTTTCACAGTGCCACGATCTGAACATATCAATGTGCTTCCATTACTGCATGTCCCAAAGCCCATTCAACTTATGCTGTCATACACTGAAGTCTTAACACACTAAAGCACTCCTTGACACACAGAGATCAGGGCAGTGATTGCTGTTTCCCTATACACTGCACTGCAGACAGTACACTGATGTTGCAAGCCTCTTCTCTCCAGGTGAAAAGAAACTGCTGCTTCTGCTGCTCTTAAAGGGGAGGGTGGTCAGACAAAGAGCTGTCTTGAAAATGCTCACAGCGTAGTTGTTTCTGCATCTGTTTTAACACCCATCATTCTAAATGAATGGAAACATTCCAAAAGGATTAAAAAAAAAAAGAAAAAAAAGTATTGTCTTTCTGCAAACATGGTAACAATCTTTGGCCCAGATAGGCTGAAGTCAATTGCAGAACTGAAGAGAGAGTGACAGAGGCAATAAAAATGGACAGATGTATAGGGAGAGGGAGATTTTGCTTCTTGGCATAACCCCCCCTCCAAATCCTTAAAGGATTTCGCCTGTAAAATGCATGGAATTTGCTGTAATTGGAATGTGTAAGTGGAATTTGTTGTAATTGGCTCGGGTATAAATGTACCATTTAAATTAAATAGTGAATGCTATTAAAAAGAAAAACACAAACAGATTTCTAGCATGTATCATACTATGTTTTGTTTGGTTTTCTTTCTTTCTTTGACTCCATTTAAATACACTTTTACACTATTACTAGTGATTTTATATAAATCTTAAATATTTGATATGGTGTATTTTTTCAAGTGTGCTATGAATGTAAATTTAACCTGTTACCAGAATCACAGGTTTGGACAGGGTCATGCTTTCTTTGTTATTTATTATTTTATTTAATTAGGACATTACAATTCAGTAGAATTTTAATTATTGAAAAACTTCAAGTTAGTCCTAGGAGCTTAAAAAAAAAAGCAACAAAAGTTAATGAGGACAAAGTCAGTGACCAGCTAACACACCCCAAAATACAGAAGGTAGGACATATAACACTGAAATTGATTTTGGGGGATTCCCTTCCAAATCATGCACAAAAGAGTTACTGACTTCTTGTAATAACGAGTCCCAACAACTATTTAGCCAAATCCCCCAGAGTTGCAGTAAAAAAAGAAAATCATTTGGGTAGAGGGGAAGGACCAATGGGAGTGTCTCCCTCCAAAACAGCCCAATGGGGTACTGAGCATTTTCGGTTGCCGCAGAATGTTAATTATTTGTTGGGGAAAACAGAAAATGGGGGAGCAAATAGAATGAAGTCTGCTGGAAGTGGGCACTGCTGGGCTGGAACCTAAACAGGAATACTCCATGCTGCAAGATTTTGTTACAGGTCTCACTTGTTTTCGTTGTTATTTTGCCTTCTGCAGTTGAGTCTTTCAGCTGTTTTTTGCTCTGGGATCAAACAGCTGTCAGTGTTGTTAATGACATCAGATTTTCTCCATTAAAATCTTTCAATTAAAAAAAAAGTGGCTGTGGAAAGCTCTTCCACATCCCCCTTTTGTGAAGCAATGAAAAATCCAACGAAAGATAGCAGCACTTATTACAAAACCACAGACCGGAGCTTCTGTTGATGGAATCTCATAATGAGTAATTAAGCTACTTTGCAGAAGTCAAGGCTGTCATGCTTATAACTGGGGGTATTTCCATTCTCCTGTGGATGCAGCCAGGAAGATGCACTGGGAAGGTGATAAAGGAAGGATAGGTAGACAGGATTGTTCTAGAAATAGCATTGTTCTTCTGAAGCACGCAGGATTCTCCCCCCCCCACCTCCCCTCAAAGTTGCAGCTTAAAAATTAGCCTAGAGAAATAACCTTCTCTATGGTGTGAAAGGCACTTTCTAAAAACATTCATAGTGTATCTCTGGATAAACTTGAGAAATGGCAAGCTGTGAGGGTTTGTTTTCCCCTCTAGCTGTGCTTCCTTATCTCTCAAGGGAACAACAGAGACCAGGATTTTTTGAAGCCTGGAGCTAAAACTGGATGTAACATGGTCTGTTTAGAAGTGGCTTCTAAATGTATTAGTATCTATTATTTATTATGTTATTTATTTATATCCTGCCTTTACCCTAGAACCGGGATGCAAGGCAGCTCACAAGCATTACAACAAACACAGGTATAGCACAGAAAATTTAAAACATATTTTTAAAACAGTTTAAAATGTAATTAAACGATAACAGAGTTAAAATGATATAAAAACAAATCTATAAAATCTAGTAAACAAATCAAGTTAAAATAGCACAACACTATTAAAAGCCCTTCCTTAAAAGCAGTCTTCCCCTGCTGATGGAAGGACAACAAGGAGGGAGCCAGACTCGCCTCTCTAGGAAGGGAGTGCCAAAATCTGGCAGCAACCACTGAGAATGCCCATCTGTCCCAGCCACATTCATGTCAAAAGCAGGATACACCAGGTCCAATTCTATGAGCGAAAGGGGCAGGAGGCAGTCCTGTCATTGAGAACCAGGTGCCACACTTTTTGTGAGATCAGAAGCACCTTCTCAGACAGAATGCACATGTCTGCATGCAGCAGACTCATAGGATGAGAGAGTCCTGCAAGTCAGCTCACCCGCCTCATTTTTAAAAGCTTGATGGGAGGAATGTCAACTGTTGGAGCAGCTTCATGGCTACTGTTTGTTTGTGAACCCCTGCCAGGAGTGCCAACTTGGCCCTGTCACCATGGGTGCCTGGGGCTGTGGGCGCCATGCAGTGTGCATGGCCCTGGCACTGAAATTTGTGGGTGCTTGGCCCCTTCATGGGGAAATGTGTGGGTGCTTCCCCTGTTCCTCAGGCTATGAATCTGGATTGTTGGGTTGGCCAGCTGTAAGGAGTGGACTGCCTTTGGTCTCTGGTGTGACTAGGGGAGAGGATGTTCATTAATGTCAGGCTTTGGGGAATCGGCTTCCTCCCCCATGGCCATAAATAAGCAGATCAAACGAAATGAATTCTTACCATTAGTTTCTTTAATAAACACAGCGAAGGACACAGCGAAGGACAAAAGAAAACATCAACACAAAATGGTGGTGTTCCCAATTAAGCTTACACCCCTTCCATCCCTATTAATCTACATCACCCCTACGTCTTGTAATCTGAGTTTGTATCCTCTGTGCTTTCTGTTCTGATACTTTCTGAGCTCTTTCTAGACCTTGGGCTGAGTGGAGGAAAGCTGTCCAGAGACTGTGAATCTGTTAACCCTCTCTCTTCAGTATTTCTTCTCCTAACTGTTCCCCATCCAGTATTTCCCAGCTTCTGCCTTCTGAACTATGCTCCTCTGCAAACCACTGTTCCAAATCTATACTGTCCTCCTGCTTCTGGGAAGATTCAGGAGCAGGGGGAGGGAGTGGCTCCCACTATTCCTCCTCAGTGCATCCCTCCTTATCACAGTCCCTGACATCCATCAGCATTTCAAAAAATGTTACAAGTTTGGTCTTCCAGCTTCAGCTTTAATTCCCACAACTGCATTGACATAGTGAGTAGAGTTTAGTGGCATAATGACCATGTTCACTATCTGCACAGCTTATAAGAATTTAAGAAGATAGAGCCAGTATCCAATCTAGTCCAGCATTCAGTTCTCACAGTGGCCAACCATCTGACTCTGGGAAGCCCACAAGTAGGACCTGTGCACAGCAGTGCTCTCCCTTCCTGCAGTTTCCAGCAACTGGTAATCAGAAATATATTGCCTCTGACCATGAAAACAGTGCATAGCCCTCGTGACTTCCATGCAACAAGGGAACAATTGTATGTACCTTCAGAAATATATACACAATGTACTCTGTGTTTAAAACACACATGCATGTGTGCACACATAGAAGAAGCCCTATTCAGACCTTCATATTTTGAATATAAGAAATAAAGGATCACATTTATATACCTGTCAACAGTCCAGATTTTTTTTTGGGGGGGGGAGTGGGGAGGAAACAAAGTTGGTCTAGATTCTTTGGTGTCAGATCATTGCCTAAGCATTTTTGCTGATTTTATAAATTCTACTCCCCACAGAGTTCCAATTAATTGGAAGTGATTCTGAATTCTTTGCTCTTTGTGCTCGTACAGTTTGTTTACTTTATTAAAAACTTAGCATTTTCCAAAGAGCTTTATAATTCTGTTTGAGGCAAAACCAGTTCTCCTACTTCCACTTACCATTACTTCCATTTATGTTAAGCATGTTTTGTTTTCATGTTCGTATTCTATAATAGCTACAATTAAATCAATATAAATTAAAGTAATCAGTAAATACAATATATTTTCTAGGAAATAGTAATTAAAACAAAATAAAACACCCCAAGAGTTCATAGAAATGCTATCAAGACATTATGCATTTAGACTGTTAAACAATACTAGACAATATGGAATTATGTGGCCCACCTTAACTAAATACAACAATGATCTTATTCTCTTAACATGTACCAAAACCTGCTGTTACTGAAAGAGACTATACTACCCCTGACTTTTTATGGTTTTCCTTATACTTTTTATCCGGAAAATCTTATTGCCCAGCATCCTTGTCGGGTTTTACACACCGTGAAGCTTGAAAGGGGGGGGGTGTGGCAGTGGCCCAAAGGGCCACAATAGATATAATCCTGTGTACCCCTGTACATCCTTGAGTGTGCTTCTAATAGAGAAGTTATGATAGCCTGTTATTTTATGAAACTGATGATTTTGCAATATGTGCCACCCCATTGGGACAGAAATACAGCTAATATATGTAAATCACAAAGATACAGCATGAAGCTAGAACATAAATTGCAACATGGTGCAAATGGCTACAGTAGCACAGGTCCCAACATGCACACTAACACAATGTAACAGAACATGGTGGGAATAAGAACATGATCAGCAGGAATTGCCAGCGCTTATTGCACATGTGGGGACGCAGGTGGCGCTGTGGGTTAAAGCCTCAGCGCCTAGGACTTGCCGATCGAAAGGTCGGCGGTTCGAATCCCTGCGGCGGGGTGCGCTCCCGCTGCTCGGTCCCAGCGCCTGCCAACCTAGCAGTTCGAAAGCACCTCCAGGTGCAAGTAGATAAATAGGGACCGCTTACCAGCGGGAAGGTAAACGGCGTTTCCGTGTGCGGCTCTGGCTCGCCAGAGCAGCGATGTCACGCTGGCCACGTGACCCGGAAGTGTCTCCGGACAGCGCTGGCCCCTGGCCTCTTAAGTGAGATGGGCGCACAACCCCAGAGTCTGTCAAGACTGGCCCGTACGGGCAGGGGTACCTTTACCTTTACCTTTTATTGCACATGTGTGTAAAACATGAAATGAGGTAATGATGTACATGATTGGTAGAAATTGAAATGCTCTGTTTGAAACTTTATAAATACCACCGCCTGGACCACTGGGCATGGTTGCAGTTTTGCAGAATGATCCAACTGTAACCTATTGCTTTGCAATAAATAATGTTGGACTCCTAACTCCTCTCGTTTCTCAGGAGATAAGCTATTTTCTGGCTTGCTTCAGTTGCAGTGCCATGACTAGGCCTGACACCAGACTAGGATGGATCCAAACTGCAAGTTTTCTCCAAGCATGCCTAAAGCTAGACAGCCACCACCTTGAGCATCTTACTGCACAGCGGCTCTTGCTCTGCTGGCTTCCCAGCAAAGCGGGATGAGGGATGGAAGGGGCTCTGTAAGGGCTCCCTTCCGTTCCTCCTCCCGCTTCGCTGGGAAGCCAGCAGAACATGAGGCACTGCGCAGCTCTCGCTCTTGCTCTGCTGGCTTCAGCAATAGCTGCGCAGCCTGCATGTGCTCCATAAGACGCACACACATTTCCCCTTACTTTTTAGGAGGAAAAAGGTGTGTCTTATGGAGCGAAAAATACGGTAGTTGGTAGCCAGTCCTATTGAGCCATGTTTGGTGTTACATGCTCAGATGATCTTGCCCTGGTGAACACCTCAACTGCCAAATTCTGCACCAGCTACAGTTTCTAAAGCATCTTCAAAGGCAGCCCCGTATATATCACATGGCAATAATCTAGGCTAGATGTATTACCAGAGCATAGACTACAGAAGTTAGACTATCCATGTTTTTAAAGCATGGATAAGTTGAAATGAAAGTTCCTAAGTTGAAATGAAAGTTCCTTAAGTTTCTGACAGAAAAGATACAAAATTGGTGCCTGACAGATTTCTGTGGGGAGAGCATTCCAGCACTGGCCAACAAGGCGCTGAACCCCATCATTTTGGATCAGTTTATATTATTGCAGTGTGCCCTGAAAGCTGGTTAGAAACCTTTTAAATTAAATAAAAAGAGCTTACAGTTTGCTCTCTTAACCATAACCCTACACAAGCCTTTGGTAAGATAATTTATTACTTCAAATCCTTTGTTATCTCAAAGGTTTGCATTACACTAAAAGTGGTTGTATATTCAAAAAGATTCCAGTAGTAACAGCCACTGTCACCTAGCTCCACATGAAAAAGATTCCTTCTGTGCCAGTCTGTTGGAACAACTCTGCACATTGATCTATGGATTTTTCATTTGCTTCAAAATAGCCCAACCTGCATGCCTGCAAATTGTGAATAAGCAAAGTCTGAAAGGTCCTAACTTTAGAGGCATGATTTTGAGCAATTACCTTGGGGAGTGGGGGTGGGGAAATACACTTCTTTTTGACTAAATAGATCTGTCAGGAAAAGCTAGACTGCAGTATGCCATTGCTGAAATACATGTGTGCGCTAGTAAACTGGACCCAGCCAATTAAACATCAAAATGTTGGCTGCATTCAGTTCATTTGAAGACTTATGTAAGTTCATTTTCATAGCGTGTGTGTCTGCGTCTTTAGACTTTAACTGACAGATTCCCACAGTGAATAGACTAGGGAGTTATCAATTATATGGTTAGCTGTGCGCTGCAATTGTATGCTCTGTAGCTTCTTGACAGAAGCAGGCAGAAAAAAGATAGAAGGAGTTTAATTCCCTGCTTCAGCAAGACTGTTAATATTTTAGACTAGAAGCCTGGAATCATATATTTTTAAAAGTCTGAAAAAGTGATCATTTTTAAGCCTGCCTGCTAGAATTTCTTTAGCAGGTGCCAAATAGCAATAACACATTTGTCCACAAATAACAGAAACTGCCTTTTGATGTTCTTTGTCAAACCATGGAATGCAACATTGCATGTTATAAAATGGAAACACAAACATCAATAGCGACAGAATTCCTACAGTGTGGGTTGGGGAAGAGTCAGTCTACCTAAGGGAGGAGGTTAAGAGAAGACTTAAGAGTCAGCTAGAGAACAGGGTGGTCCAACACATGGCCTAAGGGCCACATGCAACCCTCAATGCCTGTTTGGGCGGCTCTCAGCAACATTGCCTGCCCCCCCCCCCATCTCTTGTGCTGCCTAGCTTTGGCAAGGGGACATAAAGGCTCTGACAGGTCCTAGAGCCCTCCTTTTCCTTCTCAAAGCCTAGTTAGCACTTTCCTAGGTTTGGGAAGGAGATATGGAGGCTCTAGGACCTTGCCAGAGTCTTGCACCTCCTTTCCAAAGCCCAGCACCTTGCTTAGCTGGCTTTGGGAAGTCAGTGCAAGGTGTCAAGTTTTGGCTTCATTCTTCCTCTCCCCCACACAACAAAGCAGTGTGTGGCCCATGGGTTCCATTTCCAAATACTCTTGCAGCCCACTTGGTAAGAAAAGCTGGACTGCCCTGCTATAGAATTACAGGTTGGTGGCATGCAGTGTGCAATGTTAGTGCCCTGACCTGTGTGAAGCATAATAGTTAATGGCAGGCTCAAGGGAGATGCTGGTCTGGCTCACCTTTCCCCAACCTGGTACCTTCTAGGTGTTTTTGTACTGCAACTCCCATCATCCCTGACCATTGGCCCTGCTGGCTGAAGTAGATGAAAGTTCGAATCCAGAAGCATCTGAAGGACACGAGGTTTAAGAAGTCTGTTCTGGGTGATGCTGACATCTTTGGCATACTAAGTCATTCGTCTTCAGCTAGTGGGTTGAATCTTACAACTGGGTTGCAATAACCTAAGCAGCACCACCAATATTTTAATTTTCTTCTTTTACTTAGGTGTTTACTGTGATAAATAACAAAGGCAGGGTCCAGAGGAAAATATGCAGATGTACCGTATTTGTTCTGATTGTGATCATGCAGATGTATTAGATGTATCTGATTCTGATCAGCATTGTGATAAAGATATTAAAAACAGATTAGGAACACAAAGGTAGCAAAAACAAAACTGCCCACCTCACAGACACTTTTAGACATGCCCATCAAAGTTTGGACAACTAAATTATCTTAAGAGCTTTTTAAATAAGCTTGACCCAATCTGAAGCATAAATGACATGGTCAAATAAATGTGGCCCATTTATGCCCATTATTTTGTGCAAAAAATATACATGGTTCAGATTAGAAACATCTGAGATGCTTTAGGGTATACTTCTGCATAACACATTTATCCCAAGGTGCTCTTCTCTGATACACACACACACACACACACACACACACACACACACTTGGCCCTTTGAAAGATATTATTGAACCTCTGGCTCCTAGCCCTTGTCCTTTTGCTATGCCGCTTCTTCAGATGAATGTTATCAGAGGACGTCTGTAGGAACTGAAGTAAATGGGCATGCTCCACAGTGGACCCTGAAAGGTGTTTAGAGGTGGTCCCTGTCATTCTAGAAGGGAGTTTATAACAGAGCATTGGCTAAAGGCTTTGAAGACTTTTCTCATACAGTGTTGGGGGATTTAGCTGTCGCAGGCGTATATAAGAACCAGGGATGCTTTGCCCTGTCGAGGACACACACTACTTTCCATTAAACGTCATGGGCCACTTCCTCTCAAATCAGTGAAAGTAGAGGGGAGAGGTGACTCTCCTACTTGATACCCCATTTTTGACACTTCAGGGCCTACAGATAATAAGAATGGATTTATGCTGACAGCATACAAAACGTATAATATATATTTAAGACCACAAGGTTTGTTCCCCCTCAGCGAGAGAGAGATTCAACTCCAGTAAACACCTTACTCGCCTAACTGTGATGTATTTCTTGGCTACTATTTCTCCCTCCCTCTACTCCAACCCCCACTCCACATTTTGTCCCTTGCATTGCTACCCCTGGCTTATAATTTGTCATATAAATGCAAAGTTTTCTTTTGGATTGGAAAATGTAACATTTTGTAACGGCGGAGGTGGGGAGTGCCACACGCTGAAAAAGACATATCTCCCACCCCCCACCCCCCTTTCCTGGCATTACAGTTGATAATTTTGCAGAGATACTGGCGCTAACTTGCAACGGTGAGCAAGACACAGACAAAGGGGGAAATCGGTTTGTTTGCAGTCAGAAGGTGGGGAGGCGGAATAAGGTCGCTGAAACTTTTACTGTTTTGAAAAAGCCGGCGGGGGGGTTGGAGAGGGAGGTAGTAGAAGAAGGCCCTGAAAATTGCTTTTTATAATTAAAAAAAAGAAGAGAATCTCAGATGTTTTATATCTTGAATATTTACAATAAAACCTTCAAGTGCTTGTCAAGGGGGTAATGTGTCATTAGCAGGAGCTTCTGCGCCGCTTCTTCTCTTGGACATGACAGTGCAGCAGGATAAGAGAAGAGTAATTATAGTTCAGCGGGGCTGCCAGGTGTGATAAATGAGTAATCAGCCCACTGGAGCCCCAGTCCTCAAAGGAGGACTATTACAGCGTTATCAGCTGCAGGCCTGGGTGTACTGTGGCCTCAAACCGAGACACAGACAGGGGCCTTTGCTTTTCTTTTCAGGAAACGCTGCCTGGGAGACCTTTGCTGTCTTTTAGGCTTGCATGTCGGCCTCTTTGTGCTTCTGTCACAGGGATGGGATGAAGGGGTGGTGGGGCTGGAGGAGACTGCAGTTTTGGCTCTGCCTTTGGCTAATATTTAATGTCTTTATGACCTGGATCCTACTTCTGTGCCTTTTTTTTACACTTGCATATGACAATACAGCAACCCTAGTCTGCAATACAGCAACCCTAGTCTGCATTTTATTTCCAGTTCTCCTCCCCTTTGGACTGTTATCCACACCTTCTTCTTTTCCTTCTTCATCGTCTTCTTCTTTTCTTTTCTTTTCTTTTCACGTATCCTGCAAGGAATTCAGTGTGGTATGCATGTTTTGCCTTCTTTTTTATCCTCCCAACAACCCAGTAAGGTAAATTAGGTGGAGGGAGAACACTACTGCCCTAAAGTCATGGCAGAGTAGTGATTTGAACTTGAATATTTATTTATGGGGACATTTTTATCCAGACTTTCTAGTGTAAATACACCACTCAGCGTAGCTTACAGCATATTCGATGGGAATTTCATAACAAGAGAACAAAGTGATTACATAAGATACAGGGTCAGCAGGTAAACATTCATTAAAACACCTACTGCCTCATAAAAGCCTGCTGAAATTAAAGTCTCCAGTAACCGGTGAAAAACAAGGAGAGGGGACACCATACTTTACAGGTCAAGGTACTCCATAATTTGATACCCTCCACAGCATTACTATATTTACAGTGTAGGACAGGACTTAGGGAGATCCGAGTTCAGATTCCTGCTCACAAGTAGCAGGAGGAGACATGCTTAAACAACACACATCTTGATGCATCAGCCCATTCAATTCTACCTATTCAGTACAGTTTATGTAGGACGCTTCCAGATCATTAAAATTTGATGATCAAGTAGGTGCTTACTTTGGCTTACCTGGAATTAACAAAGGCAGGGGTAAGGTAGAAGCGGTTGCACTGCAGTGCTAGGTAAGGTATGAGATTATAAAAGGATCCCAGGACACAACAATAATCAGCTGAAACCAAGAAGCTTATCAGTCATACCAAGACCTAGAGCTCAATTCAATGTTCTGCAAGAAATACAATACTTACCAAAACAGGAGACAGGTGTGCTTGACTACCCTCTCTCTTCTCTCTCTCTCTTCAAAAATAATTACTATTATTTAAAGCAAAGTCATACAATGGCTGCCGTGGTGTATGGCATAACACAAAATAGTTGACATGGAGGGCATGGCTTAGTGCAACATGGCTGCTGTAACACAAGTAGAGAGAGCATCACACACAATTAGAAAGAGTACAGCCATTACTGCTTCCCCTTGTGCTTTGTACCCCCAAGCAAGGCAACTTCATGCTTGCTATGGGAAATCAGCTATATTCTGCTGGTCCTGATTGTGGAGAGCACATAGTATTGATACCCCCAATGCAATGTTGTTGCTTTCTAATAACAGGAAGCATTTCCCAGTACCCAGGAAAATATTCATGGTCACTACACCACACTCCCTCTCTTTCTGTGTCACACACACAGCACATGCATACATTCATACCACAGACATACATGCATCACTCTCACTCTCTCATACACATAAACACAGCCGTCCCTGCATCCCCTTTTCCCCGTCTCTCTCATAAACACACAGCCACTCTACATAGATCTCTCACCCTCTCACAAGTCACACATACATATTTCCCTCTCTGTCTCTAAGTCTCTCTCACTGACATGCACCCCACACACTTAATTCCCTCTCACTGACCACACAAAAGACAGACCACACAGTCAAACCCACATGCCTGAATCTCTTACCCACACTTACTGTACATACACATGTCTCTCAGTCGCACCCTCCCCACATTAAGAAAAGCACCTACATGGGTGAAGAAGTAATGTGTGAAGCCATTAAAGAAGACGAAGAAAAACCTCATGTACACAGTTCCTGTACATTGTTGGCATTTAACAGATGCTTAATAAATAATAACAAGAATTGAGTAAAACAGTTCATGAGAAAAACAATTAATCAAAACTAAGTCAACCAGATGGGAGTAATTCTCTTTCCCCAACAGTGTGTATATAAGGTTCTGTATCGCAGTGCTAAGTAATTTTCTGTAGTAAAGCCTTATGATCCTACTCTCCTTGATTCAGTTGTTTATTATGACCGGAAATAGTTATATATCAAACTCTAGTAAGCTCTTTGATTAAACTTAATCAAACCCTAATTCATGCAATCAGTTCAATCATTGATTTTCTGTGGTTTCCATTCAGTGCTGCTAACACAAGTTTTATAAGAGATTATATTTGAAAACAGTGTTAAAATTCTTAGGCGTTGTTGTTGCTATAACTTCCTATACCTGGCAGTGAGTTTCTCTGGAAAAAAACATTATATTGTATTTAAAGCAAATATATGCTTCTTCTTATTCCATATATACACACATACGCACCTCCTACTTTTTATCATGGCATTGTATTTTCTGCTGGAGTCTTGACAATTGGCACCCAAAAGTGGGGCGGGGGGATGTCTCTAGTATGGAGCTACTTATCAGAGGAATGCAAAGTGAATGGCCCTGTTGTTATCAGAGAGATCAACTAAAAGAAAAAAGGAAAGGAAAAGAATATACAAAATGAGGCATTTTTTTGTGAGCAGATAACCTTGTAGGCACAAACTCTCAAACTCGTTTTTTTTTAAAGAAAGGATGTCTATGAAATAATCCGTGCATAAGTGCAAACAGGTCAGGCTGTAATAGACAGCGGGGGGTGGAATAAAAAAAGGGGGGAAACTCATTTCATCACAGTTAATGGCAAGGAAAAGAAGGCAGGGAAAGACTTTTCTTTGGAGCGGAGCTGTTTCGACAAAAGACCAGGGCCTTGGTATGTCATGCACCATTTGCTGTTGTACTAGTGCTCTTTTCAAGAGCTGTGAAGCCATTATTGTAATGCGAAAAAGTGGAAAGAAACACTCCCTCTTGGTCACTGGAAGGGCAAATGAAGAGATGTAGGGTGTTGTGTGTGCGGGTGCGTCTGTATGTATTTCCTTCCTATGCTGTTTGTTCAGGGCAGTTTGTACATTCCCTGTAGTAAAAATCCACCGGGATCCGGGAAAGATCACAGTGCCCTTATAAACAATACTTCTTGGCAGTGTTTACCTTTTTTGGTGACTTTGCTGCCTGCAAAGGAGGACAGAGAAGCCGAGAAAGCTCCAAACACATCTTCTCCCTTTTGTCTTTTGAGAACAGTGACCTTAAGAATAACCTGCTCGAAAGTTGCGGGGGGTGGGGGTGGGGGCTTGGCTAGTTTGTGATTCTGAATTAAACAAAAGCCCTGAACAGTTCTGGGTTTTGATGTTTTCTGCTGGTTGTAACCGATTCTTCTAGTGGAAATAAAGAATCGTTTATTCAGCGACATAATGGGAAAGTTGCCTTTGAACATTTCTAATTTGCAAACCCAAGTGCTTTGTAAATTATGGAAACCCAGTTATTACTTGGAGGCTGAATAAAAATGGGTCATCTAATAAGTGGAAAGATGAAGAATGGTGCCACAAATGTTGTTTAAATAGTGCACTCTCTGTCTTTATAACATTCCACACACACCACATCTTCCCCCGCACACCTCACACAAATACCTTTCAAAAGAGCTTGTTCTTACCATATTTATGGGCCAAGCAAGATTGTGCTGGCAGCCCTGCAGCTGATTCTCAGGACTGCTTAAGTGTGAAGAGCAGGAGTGACATTCTAGTCTTTAATAAATCACTATAAAAATGTTTATGAACCCTGCAATTTACCGTCTTTTAAATGCAAATGGAAAGGAGGCGTCACTGCAAGTGTAAAGGAGACCTGCAGTGACCTAAAAGAGAGTGTGGGAGAGAGGGACGAAATTATAAAATGTGAGTCAAATTGTCTGATCTTAAATGTTTGAGAAATAATTTGCGCCTACTTCTGTGACAGCTTTGTAAATTTGTTACCATGATCTCTGAATTGCAGTAAGTTGGTGTTTAGATAGCATTATGGTTCCACCGCTTTTTAAAGAGTTGCATCTTCATTTGTGATGGAATAAAATGCCAAAGCAGTAGGGAAAGCACTATCAGTTACATTGCTTGTGAGACAGCAGGCTGACAGGGATATCTGATACCCAACTTCTCTCTTTGATGGGCCATCTAGTCTGGCACTCTGTTCTCTCAGTGGCCAGCCATATGCCTGTGGGGAACCCACAAGCAGGAACCAAGCACAAGAGCATTTTCCCCTCCTCTGGTTTCCAGCAATTGGTATTCAGAAGCATATTGGTTCAAATATTGTTTCGGAAAGTGCAAATTAGGGAATAGTAACAACAACAACAACAACAACAACAACAACAACAACAACAACAACAATAACAACAACTTATACCCCTCCCATCTGGCTTTAAATGTAAACTGAATGATTTCACATCTCTACTGGTGACTTGCCAGTCTCTTCAGTCTGCTTTCTGGGTGCTAATTATTGACAGGCAGCTTCAGCAACCCCTTCTTTTGATATTTGGTATTTAAACTGGACTTGGACTGAACAAGCCTTCAGACAGAGGACTGAAGTAGGGCACAGGGCCACCCCTAGAGCATGCTTGGCATCCCTCCGCTGTTTGGATGAATTGTGGGGCACAAATATTTAAAAGAAATGGGTAAATCAATAAACTGAGGGAAGCAGATGAAACAAGCACATACTCAGACTTATTTTATTTATTTCATAAAATTAATATACAGCTTAAAAGAGGCGGGGAGCCCTCAAAGTGGTGGTTACAATGCAGGGCTAGGTTTTAAGGTTTAACCTTTCATTCCATCAAATGCAATTGTACAATGCACATCAAACCAACGTGTACATGTTCATTAGCGGCACTCTTGATTATAAGAAATGTACATAGCATAAATTCATTTAAGAAGCATGTATGAGCTCACCTTAGCAGCTCTGTGTTGTCATTGGGATTTTGTGCTATGCTACAGCCACACTTCCTGTGTAACTCTGACCTCACACTATTTGGTCTCATTCTGTTACTTTGGTGGTGAAGCTTTTCTGTCTCAGAATGCGTCTCTGCTCATGATTACCCTGCGAAAGCCACTATTCAGCACCAAACACATTGCGTAGGCGCAGCTTCCTTTTTAAACAATTATATGATGTGCATTGCACAGTAGAGAAAATGAGTCTGAGAACTTAAAAAAAACACCCTCGGGGATTACTGTAGCTGGGTTTATTTTTAACTAAGGTTTGCCCCCTTATGCTCTAAGGTTGTAATAAATCACTTGTGTGATAAATTACAATATATTACACAAAAACAAAACAAAAGGGAAATGTCAAGTGGAACAAATGGCAGAAGTGGTGGAGTAATAGAGCAAAGAAAGCTGCTTATGACTTTGAGCTAGTTTACACAATCAAGATTCAAATCTCTCTCGCTCTCTCGCTCTCTCTCTCTCTCTCTCTCACACACACACACAGCTGTTTGTCTGAGACCCCCTTCTGTCCACATAATTTCAAGAGATGTACAGTACAAGGTAAAAACTATTTTTTTAGAAAAGAAAAGAAATCAATACCTAAAGCAATGAACTTGAAACAAATTTAACTTTAGATATAATAAAGAGTAAAACAGCAGCAACATAATAATCAGGTTTGATAAATAACAGCCATTCCATAATGAGGGGGAAAAGCTCTTTGATACAAAAATGTCTTCTGATGTCTGTTGAAGGTTTGTGGAGTGTTTAGTTTACAGAATGCTGTCAGGTTTCTGCAGAATGCTGTCAGGTTTCTGCAGAATTTTTCAGAGAGGTCCCCAGATAGACATCACTATGCAATGAGTTCCATGGTGGAGAAATCCCTGTTCTGCACTAGGTTACATTCCACTTGATTTCAATAAATAGAGGATCTCATGAGCAGAGTCATGTCTGCTGATCTCAGGGTGAAGGGGTTTCCATGGCTCTTACACTGCAAAGCATTCTAAAATAAACAAATAAAATTAGAAGACAACAGCCCTGCTTGCTAAGATGCTGATGCTGTAAAATAAAATAACAGAAGAAGAGACCTGCTGGATAACATCAAAGGTCTATCTAGTCTAGCATTCTCTTCTTACACTGTCCAGCCACAGGTCCATCAGAAGCCCACAGGCAGGACATGAAAGCAATAGCAGTCTCTGGCATGATCCACAGCGAGTGATATTAACTGGCATGCCACCTTGGAAACCTGAGGTAAAATATAGCCATCATTACTAGTATTCAATAGCCTCTTCCTCCATGATTTTGGCTAATTCCCTTTGTTACAACTTTTTTCCTATTCTGGGACCTCAGAAGTTTCTCTTTTTAGGCAGTATTATGTACAGTGTAACTGATATACATTTGTTCTCACTTTTAGTTCTAGATAATGATGAACAGCTGTAAAATCATATGTTAAGTGAATAATGTCTAGCAGCAAATGCTTCTGAGGCTTCATTTTCCAGTTTTATACTCCCTTAAAAGAACCTCTCTCAACTCCAGTTCTGTCCATATGTATTTTGTTACTAGACAATCTTATGCATGTTTACTAATAATTAAGCATTCCTTAGCTACTCCTAGATCAGCCAGAATGTCCATGGCACAGATTTCTTAAGAAGAAGAAAGTTGCCTCTGAGCCTGTGCAGTGTTTCCCCCCCTGAACCATTGCAAACTCTCTCCCCTCCCCCCTACACACACCTCCAGTGTTTGCTGCTGGATAATGCATGCAATCTACTCTTCTCACATAAAAATCCATTATTTGTTTACTCCCATGATTTCCTGTATTTCCTCTAGCCACTTTAGCAAGCGGTATGAGAGAGACTTGTGCCTTCTCTCACCACACTTTCAGATCACATCTGTGGGGTAGATGCGCATTCTCTCTCTCTCTCTCTCTCTCTCTCTCTCTCTCTCTCTCTCTCTCTTTCTCTCTCTCTCTCTCTCTCTGGACCAAGACAACCACCACCTCTCCACAAGAGGTCTGTTCATTGTCCTTTCTTCGGACAAGTCTCCAAAATAACATTAAACTGTGAGTGTTTCCATTGTGGCAACACACACTACATGGGGTCAAGATTTAAAGCAAGCTCCTTCAACTTCCAGAATTCAAAAGTGTATCTTGAATGTAACTCATTTAAAAAATGAGTCAATATGGTTTCTGGCCCTTCAGTGACTAATATTACATTTATGGATTGAAGTCCATGGGGAAATGTTAGCGAGTCTTGCTCTGGCTGATGCAGGCAGAAGAGGTGGGGGATGTTATGCTTGCAACTTTTTCCCCTCCACAGATTGCATGATTATTATTATTTTCCTCCTGCATATACATTTAGTCCCATGTGAAAATATACAACTCTTCCAAGTGGATTGTAAGGTCGTCAAGGAGACCATGAAGTACATTTGCATATCCTCCTAATGATAAACATTTCTATTCTTCTACCCACCCCATTTTTGCTGTGATCCCCATTCATGTTCATGATTGGGCCAGCTCCTCAGTGGACTGAAAATAAACAAACTGCATGTCATGTAGTAATCTTGAAGAGGGGAGGATAAGTTGTTTTTCCACAGATAGCTAAAAAGCATATGGGAGTTATCTGAAGCAAAGCAATTGTGAGCTCATTTGTTATTTCAACAACCTGATTCCTTATGATTAGTTTCCTATAATAAATGTGCAGCTGTTTTTGTGGGTTGCCTAGAGTATTTTTTTTAAAACCCGTTTGATATATTTAGTAATGACCATTTCTCCACCCTATATGCGATGGAGCATTCAGTGAAAGTCCTTCTAGCTAGCAGGTCCTTTCCTAGTCAGCTCGCCCCCCACCCCCCACGTTGGTTTACGCAGCGGCAATAGGCAATGGCACTATAATATAGTGACACTATAATAGAGTTTGGCATGTAGAACTGGGACCTGTCCACCATTTTAATTTCCCAGACAGAGTACCATTTTCTTACAACTCAGCTTTGTGTTTTATGGTACTGTAAGAGGTTTTTTCCATGTCATCTGTCTCTGAGGAAGTTTAATTAGAATGGCAGCTCCCAAACCCCAGTGGAAGAGGTACCATTTCAATTCACCACAATGATCCAGAATGTCATGGCATTGGTGGGAGGAGCAAGGCAGGCAACAGTGGTGGGTTTTGTTGGAGCACTTTTGTTCCAGCATCTGTCTGAAGATGCTGACTGTTGCATGCTAACCATGAGCCAGTTCTCCACCCCATTGCCAGCAGTGTTCAGGCATGTGGGGGTCAGGATGGGTGGGTTAGAATGGATCAAGTGACCATTTGATTTACTTTGCATAGTAGCTGAAGTTCTTAGCTGAATAAATACAAATATATGTTGTAGTAAACACAGTCATACTTAATGATTCATTGGACTAAGCCATTTATAAAATGTTTTCAACACCATTTCTAAGAAGATTGCAGTGTGCATTTTCACTGTTTATTGGACACTTACATAAGGTTTGTGTAGGTCAGTTTGGGTGTGGTAGAAGATTTAGTTTGAAAAGCAGAATTTGGAAGTGCTTTGCTGCATTGAAATCCTATGTTTTTGTTTTAATCTGCACATAGATCTAAAATAGCAAGCTATACTTGTGACTTTGATAGCACACATATTTTTGTTGTTGTGAATATATCACCAGCTCAATACACTGAATTGATTGCATGGAGGTGCTTTTAAGTATGTCATTTTTCTGTGAAAAATCACAAGTTTTGTGCAGAAATTTCCCCAGTTTGTATGCGTGCATGCCACAGCTGCTCATGTGATGAGCCACAAGGCACCATACCAGCATGCACTGTGCTCCCTGCCTGTTTCAAGGCTCACACCTTTTTCGTTTCTGCCTGTAATTCAGCACAGAAAATCATGCTGAAAAGGTAAAGCTTAGAAGAATGGTAGAAGGTAGAGGAAGAAGGGCAGTATGGAGGAATGACATGCATGAATGGCATTTACTACAACATGGTGATATAGCGGTTGAGATTTGATGGAACAGGCATGTGCAGTGTGAAAGGAATGTCAGGGAAAAGGTCAGAAGCGCTGGCCTTATAATTAGTTAAACTAACACAATAAACCCCTTGTGTGATAGCAGCCTCTGATGGGAAAACTATACAGTTAAATATTGCTTCCTGTGATGGGTTAATTTCAGCTACCTTGCAACACCCTAGCTAAGAGATGCATGAATCCCAGATCTTGAGATGAAGGTATATTCCTCCCTCCAATAGGATATGAGAGAGAAGTCCACTTGTCTGGGATGCTTCCATCCCTTTTTACCTGCAAGGTGCCCCATGTCAAAAATGAATACTGTAAATGTTTTCCAATAATTCAAATTATGTCAACGCAATCAATGGGAGAATAAAAGTTTCCATTAAAGAAAACACAAATACTGTTTCTGAGTAATAATGCTGTACTTTTCTATCAATATTACATGGGGGAATCTTGGAAAAATGTCACGTGGCCTTTCAGCATGTAGGCATTATATTGTAATCTGCTTCTTCACCAAGATTTTGCATCTTATATATTTACTGTTAAAGCTTTTCAAGAATCTCAGTTATGAATTCCATTTAGAGATCTTCTACCTATCCCTTAAGCATAACGCTTTTTGTTCATAAAATACTGTTTTTTTTCTTTTGCATGTAAGAAAGGAAAAGGAACGCTGCAATGACTAGTTTCTGAGTTTAAAAGTAAATACTTTTCAAATGATCATTTTGGAATTGGTATTCAAGTGTTGGATCAGGACCCACAACTGGGTCACAGCCAAACCTAAAGTGAATGACACTTTTAGCAACACCAACATTTATGTATGTGTTTAGAAAAACAACAACAAAGCAACAAAGTATTATTGCATAAGCATTATGTACTTTTGTGTACTTAATTAAGAACCTGGCAAGATTTACATCTATGTGGGTGATGGGGCAGAATAGCCAAATTAAAAACAACAATGTAAAAAGAGCAGTGCTGGATCAGCCCAAAGATCCCTTTAGGCCAGCATCATCCCCCAGCCCATGGTGGTCAAATAGATGCTTCTTCAGCTTCTACTTCTACTGCTTCTACTGCTGCTGTTGCTTCCCAGTAACTTGTTTTCAGTGTCATACTGCCTCTGAAAATAGGCTTGTAGCCAACATGACCTAAAGCCATGCCATCCTTGATGAACTTGTCAAATCCCCTTCTGCAGCCATCAAAACCAGAGATCCTCAGCACACCTTGTGGCAGTGAATTCAGTGTGTCATGTAAAACAGGCTTGCATTTGTCTTCCAGGATCTGGCTGGAAAATACTGACCACATTGTAGACTCTCGTCACCAGAAAAACTAAGCTACAACAAATCTAATTGTTTTCAAGTTGCCATGAAAGCCTCATTCAGTAATTCCCACTCACAAATAACAACCCCGTGGAGAGAGACATGGGTGTCTTGCAGGAATTTTTCCATGGCGGGGGAAAGGTCAAAGGACAAAGTCCAGATAAATAAAGTCCCAAAGAACTGAAATGTTGGAGCAGGCAACCTTTTCACAAAACAAATGAGAATACAGTAGTATGCTTAAAAACTTACTCTTTTGTTTTTAAATGAAAGCTGGGAATGTGGAGATTATTGTTCATTTGGTGGGACAGCGCTCTGTACACCCACATGTTGAGGTGGCATTAGTAGGGGTCTACTCTTCATGTATAGGTTTCTCCCATGATGTGGACATGCACATGTTGACAGGGGAATTTATGTATATAGTCCTGACTCATTTCACAGATGTGCCAACAATGTGTTGTGGTTGAGGGCAGCAGGCATGGCTATGTTTCCCTCTTTCACATGATTACATTCAGCGTAAGGACCTTAGCTTACCTTGCATGCAGAAGATCCCAGGTTCAATCCTTCATGTCTCCAGGTAGAGATGGGTAAAGCTCCTGCTTGAAACCCTGGAGCAGCCTGCCAGTCAGAGTAGATAATATAGAGCTTAAATGAATGAATGGTCTGACTCAGTATAAGGCAGTTTCCTAGGTTCCTGCTGTGTGGAAGACAAGGAGGATAAGGAAATCATGGTGTATGTGTTTTACTGCAACAAGCTGATATGGCTATCATTTTGGAAGTTTTTATTTTTTTATTTTAAAAGATAGTTGTTCAAGTGAAGAAAAAAGGAGATTGAGATAGAAGTGGAAAAGACAGAAGAACAGGAAGCTGGGCATGTGTGGTTAAAAAAATTAATTGGGTCCCAGTTTTAATTGTGTTTAAAGTTAGGCCCCCAAGTGGAGAAAGTTGAAGATGAAAGGTTGGGCTTTTTGCCAAATCAAAGTAATTTCTTTGCCATCTTTGTTGATACAAACAAACAAACAAACCTTGCTTCTTGCTTTTTTTGTCGATGTAGGGAAAGAGAACTTCCTGTTGACAAAGCCAGTCCATGTTTTGGACATTGGCTTGCCCTCCCCGCAAAAGCAGCACCCCTTGCAAAGATGCTATTTATAAAAGTGGATCGCTCTGTATGGAGATCAGCATTAACCAGAAGCCCATGAATAAGTAATGGAATCTAATTTTCCGTTATTACAGCTCTCATTTTAAAAAATGCATGTCTGGCAGGACATTGTAATGATTTTGTATTACTTAGGAAAACTTTTTTTTACAATTCTTTCTCTCCCCACCCTAGTTACTTCATTACTACTTCATTAGATTTGATACTCTCCAGTGTTTGTAGAGCTTCTGAAAAACAGTTAAAAGTAGCTGCTTTTCCCCCTCCAAGCCTTTGAGACTGCCAACACTTTAGATATTTCTAATGCCCCCCTTCCTCAAATACTCTCAACATGTTATGCTTTGGCGTCCACAGCAAAACCCATTAGCTGTGACAGGTTAAGACGCCTCTGCAGACTTCACCACAAAGGAGCTGAATCTGTGCCAGCTAACTATGCACACTACTGTACTTTTGCCATGTTGCAAAAGAAGAAGGCCAAATCTGTACCCCCCCCCCTTTCGATTTCCTGGGAGAGTGGACAGTTTTCAGTATTCTGAATAATGTTTGCCATTTCAGTTTGGGGAAAAGCGACCCTAAAAAATAGACAACTGGGGTATTTTGTGAACATTTAGCTGATCTTGTACCTGCGTTGCATATGTAATTGTTAGGGGGTTAGAGAGTAGTTGTAGACACTGTACGCTGGTTAAATTAAAATGCATTGATCACAGAAAGTTCACAATCAATATACCCCACTGTGTGCTTTCTATAATTCTGAAAGGCTCAAGGCATGTGCTAACAACTCTCAACTCTCTAATACGTGCTCTCAAACTTTCATTACAAGCTTTAATGTCCAAATCATTGTGAGTTTTATGACAGAATGCTTTACATCCAGAATTAGCTTCTCATATATCAAAATCTAAAAATGAATTAGCATGAGTATAATTTGTTGAGTGGGGAAGGTCTATGACTTGTAACTACAGGATGATGACTTACAACTGAACCCCAGACACCATTACATGGTGCTGAAGTGAAGCAACAAGAAACAATGGGGATTTATTGTATTGTATACATTTTGGAATTAACTTCTAACTAGTTGCTTTATTTGTCCATTTAACAAAAGCATCCAGTTTCAATTGTTGGACTCTAAACCAAATTAAGAACATCTAAAGCTGAATTTCACACCTCTTACACAGAAAAGATCCTCCAATGTGTTACTGCTCTTTGACCCAGATTTGGCTACGGGGCCTCCCCTGTAGATCTTAATGCTTGGGAAGGTCAATATGAGAGACAATTTATCAGATATTTCAGAGAGATGTCCTCCCCTGCCCCCCGATATGTGCGTCCCCCACTTAACAAAAAAAGGTAATTAATATGAAATAACAATGAGCTGCAGTGTCTTTCTGTTTGCTGATGCCCAACCCTCTTTATTATTTTTCTAGCATCCATCCACCACAATAAATTCTGATTAGATATTGAAACATCATGCTGAAAGAGAGCTCTCCCTGTACTCTTGCATTACTTACACGTTGACACATCATGTGATATGTCTGATAGGGGATGTCAACTAGGCTCTTTAGCAGTGAAATTCTGAGAGGCGTTTTAAGTTCTGATATCTCCTGTACAAATCCGAAAGAAATGTTGACAGATGTACCTTGTACATTGGGCCTCTTGCTTTTAAAGAAAGTGATATTTTAATTATCTGTCCTGCAAATATAATAAATGACCTTCTCAACTCTAATTCTAATATCCTAGCATTACTAAAAAAAGCCAGTTAATTTTAATTCCATTTTTCAAGTCTAATAGCACTATGTTACCTGCCATAAAGGGATTATTTAGTAGCATTAAAATTATACTGCTGATATTAGCTTCCTGGATGTGGGCCCTGGTTTTTTGTGTGTGTTTTTCAAGGATGGCCAAGCCAAGCTTGAATTAATTAGTGTACTAAGCTTTTTCAATTAAGCCTGAGCCAAGTGGCAAAGAGACATTGGAGACTGGTCTTCCCAAAGTGATAACCCCTTTGTGTGTGGTCATTTCTGCCTGTGAGCTTATAGAGAGAGGTTGTTAAGCCTGATGCATGACTGTGCAAAGTCTTGATTTCAACCTCCCTGCATGAGCATGGCTGCTCCTTCACATATTACTCAAAGGCAGATTCAGGTTTTCTGCTAAGTATACACTCAGGCACTGATTGGTTCAAAATTGGGAAAGGAGTACGGCAAGGCTGTATATTGTCCCCCTGCTTATTTAACTTATATGCAGAATTCATCGTGCGAAAGGCTGGGCTGGATGATTCCCAAGCGGGAATTAAGATCGCTGGAAGAAACATCAACAACCTCAGATATGCAGATGACACAACCTTGATGGCAGAAAGTGAGGAGGAGAAAGTGGTCTGAAGCTCAACATCAAAAAAACGAAGATCATGGCCACTGGTCCCATCACCTCCTGGCAAATAGAAGGGGAAGAAATGGAGGCAGTGAGAGATTTTACTTTCTTGGGCTCCATGATCACTGCAGATGGTGACAGCAGTCACAAAATTAAAATACGCCTGTTCCTTGGGAGAAAGGCGATGGCAAACCTAGACAGCATCTTAAAAAGTAGAGACATCACCTTTCCAACAAAGGTCCGCATAGTTAAAGCCATGGTTTTCCCAGTAGTGATGTATGGAAGTGAGAGCTGGACCATAAAGAAGGCTGATCGCCAAAGAATTGATGCTTTTGAATTATGGTGCTGGAGGAGACTCTTGAGAGTCCCATGGACTGCAAGGAGATCAAACGTTCTGAAGGAAACATTCTGAAGGAAATCAGCCCTGAGTGCTCACTGGAAGGACAGATTGTGAAGCTGAGGCTCCAATACTTTGGCCACCTCATGAGAAGAGAAGACTCCCTGGAAAAGACCCTGATGCTGGGAAAGATGGAGGGCACAAGGAGAAGGGGACGACAGAGGACGAGATGG
The DNA here is from genome assembly GCF_951804945.1 of Podarcis cretensis. Taxonomy (NCBI): domain Eukaryota; kingdom Metazoa; phylum Chordata; class Lepidosauria; order Squamata; family Lacertidae; genus Podarcis; species Podarcis cretensis. Next base: position 44,571,370 of record NC_137177.1, on the reverse strand, counting down.
TTGGACAGTGTTCTCGAAGCTACAAACATGAGTCTGACCAAACTGCGGGAGGCAGTGGAAGACAGGAGTGCCTGGCGTGCTCTGGTCCATGGGGTCATGAAGAGTCGGACACGACTAAACGACTAAACAACAACATACACTCAGGCCTGGGCCCAGGTGATACCTGGCCTATCATGCTCTCTCCATTTATTTAAGGATACAAATAATTCCAAGGTGCTTCTAAGCCCATTCTTTAAAACCACAATGAACAAGATCAACATATAAAATCATTATGATCTTTTCCATGTGGCAGCTGGTGATAGACAGCAGCTCCTTCGCCGTTGATGTCTCTTGGCCCTACATACACTGAGGCACTCCAGGCCTCCCCTCAAAATACACTTGCAAACCCTCCTGTTTACAAGTCCTGTTCTCATGCTCTCAGAGGCTGCAATCAGCAAAATGGAATGGCTGCTGTCTGCTAACTCCTCCCCAAGTCACTTTCTGGCTTCCTCTCAGCAGAAGCCTCTCCTCAGACCCTGGGCTCTAGCAGAACATACAGCTCCACCCATAAACAATCTAGAGTACTGTATATCATCTATACTGCTAAGGAAGTGACACCAATGTATTCCAAATAATTCTGCATTTATGTGCAGGTTTTTATAGTAAGCTGCTTTGGGAGCCAATCGTGGTTAACTCGTGGGATATAAATATAATACATTTCAACATAAGAGAAATATTAAGAACATATCAGTCTTGTCAGGCAGACTTGTGCAGGGGCTTTGGAGACAGAGGAGAGTCTTGATGATAATTTTTCTTGCATTCTTAGACTAGTTGAACTTTAGCTTTGTGTTGTTGAACAACCAGCATTTGTGGACAGCTGTGCTGGGTATAGGGAGCAGAGGGGGCTTCAGCTCCCCCTATATTTTTGAGAAGGGGGCAGCGCCCCCCCCCAACATTGAGGGTACTGCCACCATCACCCACTGCCCCCGGACACCCTTTGCACAACCCAACCCTAGCAGCAGTCCAGGAGCCGGATGGCAGCTGGGATAAGCAAGCGCAAATATAACTCTCCGTGCATCCTGCCCTCATTCAGGGGATGCCCAGTGTCATTGTGTGACTGCGGCCCCTCAATGTGGGGGGCAAGTCAGAGCCCCTGTTTGTGGATGCTTTAGAAGACTTTGTGGTTTCACCACTGATGAAACAGATGGCCTTGTTTAATCCAGCTGAATTCTCCAAGCCTATGTTTACTGATAAGAATAGTGTAAATAATTAAATTATTATTATTATTAAAAGGGAATAGGCTTCAGATTTGGAACATCTCAGATGATTCTGAAACTATGTGCTTGGTTCAAGAGAAGTTTGTAGACTAAAGGAATCATGTGTGCTAAATCCTTGACAGGAAATTATATAATTGATAGATTCCAGAGAGGTAGCATTTTTAAGATACAGATTTTCATTCTTTTGAACATGTTATTAATAAATATAACAATATATTCCTGTGGCCTTGCATTAAGTCCATGCCAGGTGATAGAATTGCCAGAAGCCATATAGTGATTCAGATTATCTCATGGATACCAGCTTTGTGCAGTTCATGAATCCTCATCACAGGCTCATGAGAGCTGTCTAGAAGTTTACAAGGTGCGAAATATTTCTCACAACATATATGCCAAGAAATATGTTTGAAGATAAAAGCTGCTGCTGTTAAATTGACCTTTGTCAGAAGAAACACTGTGAATAAAGATTAAGGTTCATTTCTGCTGACAGCAAGAGCTTCTACCATCAGAGAAAGGCTCCCTTTATAAGAGAATGGAAATCTTTGCAATAAGCTGTTACATTGGGCCCTAAGTGTTCAAAGATATCACCATGCCCTCTCATCCAATTTTCCTTAGAAGATATACCAGGGAATAACCCACAACTTCTTGTATCTTCTGGGTGAATCCTTTCTGCTTGTGTTTCTATCTGTGGAGCCTTTTACCTGACACCCAACTGTTACCCCATGAAAACATGCTCATTAGAAACATGTACCACCATGTGAAAGTTCACATAAAACCCAGAAGTGATATTTAGCTAAGATTTGTTCAGCGTAGATACAGATGAATGAATGGACCTAACAGTCATACTCATTAATTTTCATGGATCTACTTTGAATAAAACTTCATTGAATATCACCCATAGTCTTAAATGATATCTTTATTCATCTTCCTTCATAATGAATTATCACATGACAATCCTCTTCAAAGGAGCATTATAGATCATTTGTCTTAAAGCCCCCATTGGTCAAAGTCAGCTGGATAAGAGCCAAGCTATAACTGAGATTTAAACACAAGTGTGACTGGGTCAGACAGCCATGTTAGAGAAGGAAGAATGGGTGGTCACACGTGCTTGTGGAAGAGACCCTCTGAGATTTGGCAGGATTAAACAATCCATCCATCTCCACTCTGCACCTTTCAATGGCTCTTCACAAAGGGCTCCAGTGGAGTGAGTAGATCCTTCTGATTTGAATTGGGTGGATTCTGACACACCCTTCAACATCTAAAGACAAAAAGAGATTTGTGTTTGAATTTTCTCAACTCTCATACTGGTCGGACTGCCATACGTCCAGAATTTCCCAGACGTAGCTGGGTGTCAAAAATAGCATCCAGGCGGAATTTTCAAAAAACGGCTAGAATGTGATTTTCACTTTTTGAAATATGGCAAGCCTACATACTGAGGACTTCTTTTTCCCCCTCCCCTTCCCTTAAAGAGGCTGTTTACTATCTACTATATTGCTTTACACCATCCCTCATTAATGAAAAAGCCGACAGGGCATCAGTTCTTTTGCTTAAAGATAATTTCAGAAATACATAACTGTCCTACAGTCAGCAGGTCAAAGTATAACTCATGAGCTAGTGTGTGTGAAAGGACAGGCGCTGTGCTTCTCAATGCTTTAGTGTTCATGTGCAGGCATTGATCTACTTGTCAACTATACACAAGATGTATCTTAGGGGCTGGGAACCTGCAGTCCTCCAGATTTTGGTGGACTCCTGATTCAAGCCAGCCCCAGCCAGCATGGCCAATGGTCAGGGATGATGGGAGCTAACATCCAGCACCATCTAGGGGGCCCCAGGCTTTGTCCCCTCTGATGTATCTGTTCCACTAAGCTAGTTAACGTCTAGAGATCATGGGGAGCAAGCTAAACCCTTGATGACTGACAATTCTGACTTGCAGCATCAAATATTTTTGTGCATGTGCACTAGAGACAAGAGGAATTCATCTCTGATTCAGAGATATAACTTCAAGAGTCCCTGGGGAGGAAGCTGAACCTCAATAAATGACAGTTTCAACAACAGCTAGCAACATTTTAACATGGCATATCCCATTGGCAAAAAGTTAGGGATGAAAAAGGGATAATAATTTGCCAGGGATAAGAAGGGGGGGGGAGAGATACTGTTTCTATTTGTAGGGACAATTGGGAGTAGATGCTGACAGTGTCCATTGCCACAAGCTTTCCCCATTAGAGCATAAGTGCAAGGCCATGTGACTTCCATGTACTGAGGTGGCAAAATCTGTTTTGCAGCAGGATCAAACTGTCTTCCACACCTGACCTTTTGCTTCTTGAACATGGACTTTTATTGACTTTATTTCCTAGAAATAGCAGCAAGTATGCCCCCCTCTCTCTGCCAATCAATCTCTATCATTTTGCAAAGAAGCGGAGCATGCTGTTTCTGAGATTGATTTACACATTATTTATCGTATTGGCCAGCTTGAATTGGTCGGCCTGATCCCCTTTTGGATGGTGAAAATAATAATGTCTCCAATTACTTACTCAATAAACTGTGGGTTTGTCTGTTATTAGTGATCATTAGTGTTATAATACAGCGTGGAAATTCAGAGCAAATTAACCACATATGCAAGCTGCTGAATACATCTGCAGTTAATCATACACATGCTGTTTAAGTGGGCAGAGCATTGAGCAAGAATCGTCCAGCAAGACTTTGAGTGGAGGGGGAAGTAAGATACCATCAGTTTTGTTTTCCTTCCTCCCCACCCACCCCTTCTTTATTCTGGCAGTCCCAAATGAATGTTTATCCGAGATGCTGTCAATTGCTGAAAGCACAAAAAAGAATTATAGCTCAAATTAAAATAGCTTTTAATGTCACTGATTCCAGGGCACCAAATCTTTATGGCCATAAATAATGAATGGACAATTCATGTAGGTACATTCCCTCCTCCACAGCCTCCCTTCTTTCCATACATGACCTTCCTCGTATACTAATGTGGTGGAGCACCTTTTTATCAGATGATGACACATGTTCTTGTGAGTGATCACTTCCAGTCACAGTTATTTTCCTATGAAAATAATGGCTTCCAGTTACTGAGGGTGAGCCCGTGTTTATACCAGTACAGATTAAAAATAAGTGCTTGTGTTTGTCCCCACATACCTCTAACAATTTCCACCAGATAGCAGAACGTGTTTGCTTCAAGATGTTTTCTGAAATTGAGCTATTTCCATACAGTTGGTTCACCATGGGCTGGTGCTGAGCTAAAGTTGCTAGTTGATCTGTGACATTCATATGGGGCCAGGGCTAACCTAGGCTGAATTGGATGTCACTCGCAGCTGATCTACAGTGTCCACACTGGATGAATCTGAGAACTTGTGTAGGGGCTTTAAGAAACTGTTGGTGGTAGAGCTGAGCAGAAATTTCTCAGAAGACATGTGCCTGAAAAACTCAGATATTTTTTTTCCCTTTTTCTCAACCACCCACCAGAAAAAGAAGGCCACTTTGCATAACTTTCACCACCATTTACCGTGGGGGGTGAGGGTGGTTGTTCCACCACCCATCCCACAAAGCCTCAGCTGAGTTGTTCTGCCACATTGTGAAAGATGCAAAAAGATTGCTGCTGCGACTATTTGGAGAGACAGTAGCAGCAGAGCAACAACAGCACAAAAAAGAGGAGTGGGGGAGAAGCTGTGCTATTGCCACTGCAGATGGTGAATCCCCATCCCCCGTGAAAAATTGGGAGAAATTCACTTTCCCATTTCCTTAGTTTCTAGAAATGTTAAAATTTGAGAGGTCATTGGTGCACAGCTCTGGTCGGCAGAAATCAAGTTATTTCTTTGGGCAAAATGACCACTTCCCAAAATACAGACTTGCTACCAAAAGCTGCTCCTCTGTGCTGAAGTCCCGCCCCCCCCCCCATTGTAATTAATACATACTCCAACTTGCCCTGCATCCAAGGTGTCATTAGCCTATGTGTTTCCTGTTCCAGCTCCACTTGAGCAGGGGAATGCAAAAAGGTAAAGAAAGGGAGTGGTGCCATCAAGGCAGAAGCTTCGGGCAGAAGTCCTACTAAGCAGAATTGGCCACAGGACCTGCAAACACAACAGGGCTGGTTTTCCACATTTGGGAGAAAGTGAACTGATATCCCTCTAAAAATGAGCAGCATCATTCTAGAGTCTAGCATTCCCTACCTGAACCCCTGTTTGGGTGAGTGGGAATTTCACACAGGACCAACCTTCTCTTTCTTGTATCCTTTGTTAGGGGACAAACTCTCTTGCCAAACTGGTTACCAAACTATCCACCATCAAGTTTCTGAACCAGAATCAGAAACTTGAAAAGAATAAATCTGATTAATCTGAACTACAGTCAAAGTCTTTAAAAATAAATAAATCAGCTCCATGGTTTTCTTGAATTTGGAGGTATCATTTGCCCTGCTATTATGTAGGACTCCTGGCTTAAAGTGTAGGGGAGTGTAACACAGTGTTTCTAAGGCGGATGGTAGCCTTTTGCTCCAGGATCTCCACCTCGCTCCCACACGCATGCTGGTGCACCTGGAAAGGAACTTTACCTGTTTACAAATTACCCCAATTTTCTGCTTGAATCAGCAGTAACTGTTCACCCTCCCCCGTGATGTAATTAGGCCTTCAGAGTTCACGTGTGCTTATTATGATCTCTCTTGTGCTTTGGTCTTTTTTTCCTTGTAGCTGTAATCATATATATATCTATATAAGTATTAAATTGTTGTAACAATGGTTCAGCTAAATTATGCACAGTGGGCCATACTAGCCCTCCATTAACATAAAGTATGCTAAACAAAGTGTTTTCTTTCTGATAATTACACTCTAAAGCATCTACTGCTTATTAATTTGCTTTATTTTCCATCTAGGTTCTCCCCCTTTATTTCTCTAAACTTTCAGCTGTCTTCACCGCAATTGACACAGCCCTTCTGCAGTTTGGAATAATGTTACACCCTCCCTTCCCTCTTGCCGCCTCCATACACCTTGCAGCAGCCACAAAGCATACCTCTCTGTGCTGGAGCTGTGTGCATCACCCCTTTTACAACTATTATTCTTTAAGAATGCAAAGTCAGCAAAAACAATGTGTGTTCTGCATCCCACAGTTGCATGCATGCTCACAAATTATTGCCTGTTAGAAATCAGGTGGGGATGTCTGAATGCATTTTTAAAAGTGTCCTCTGGTGGGTCCCATCCTCTGCCAGAGGGCCCTTACAAATATGGGAGGGCAGTAGCAACAGCCTTGTGGGGAAGGGCCATAGCTCAGTGGGAGAGCAACTGCTTGGCCTGCTGAAGGTCCTAGGTTCAGGGATGACATCTCCTGCTAGGGAAGAGAATATCCTCTGCTGAAACTCTGGAGAGTTGCTGTTGTCAGTGTAGACAATACCGAGCTAGATGGATCAATGGTCTGACTTGGTACAAGGCAGCTTACTATGGTCAGGGCAGGGCAGCTGAATTTGAGCTGTCATCTTAATGTAGTGCTGTCAGGGAAATTCTAGGAAATGAAAATGGTGGCTCAGACCCAACCACTGACCGCTGGGGACCCAAGGCAAATGTAAATGCAGCATGTGAGCCATCTTGTGAATCAGCTTCCTGACTGTGAATGAGGTCAAGTCTCATTTCTTTACATCTGGTAGCCTTAGGACCTCTTGGCCAAGAAGACACCTCTCTTGTTCTGCTGTTTGCTGTGCCTCAAAGCTGGGGCCAGAAGAGGGGGTTACAGTGGCATGTGACTTCTCCTTTACCCAAGTCCTGTTCTTTAAAATTATTTCTCTTCTTGTGCCACTTAGGAATATATGGCACAGGTGTATCTCATTGGATGGAACATTTACTCAAAATGTCAGTTCCAACTAGAGATCAAGGGCATTAGCTTCATTATCCCCAGTTTGGGGGTGGGGTGTGCCTAGAATTAAAGTTCCCCCTGGAGGAATGGTCAGCTGCTTCTAGAGCACTCTTCTGTCAACTACTAATCTTCTTCCCCAATATATGGGTTTTCCTTCTAGAAGAAGGGAGAGGTAGTAGCATACAGCAAAGTGCAGGGTTTCGATAAGGCAGTGGATTGCTCATGGTGAGATGTGCCAGCCTTGATTCTCCTTACTTGAAACTGAGCCAGGGTTCTAACTAGGAATGGAGAGAACATTTGAACATCTGTTTCAAATGTTCTCTCTTTTCCTAGTTAGTTTCCGCCAAAATGTGATGGTCAAGCATTTGTTTGTGGACATATGAAAAGCAGGAAAATGCTCCTTCTCTGCAGGCTTTTGCAAAATGAAGCCAGACAAAATTAAAGTGGAATTCACTGCAGCTTTTACAGAATGAAAGTATCCAGGGATGTTTACCGAGTTGTACTTTTCTTCATAGTTATAACAAGAAAGTCAGTCGGCTTTCGTTTGTACACTGAATCTGAGACTTAAATTTTCTTCAGTAGAATTGGGGCTATTGTAATACTTGTGTGTGTGTCTCGGGAACAGGAAGGAAGTGGGTTCTCATTGCATGCCATCATTGGAATGTCTGTTCAGTGCCCCAAGTTGAGTGTGAACGAATATCTAATTCATTTTTGGAGCGAAACTTGAGATTAATTAGTTTTTCCAATTTGCACAGCAAGGTAATGTAGATGTGTTGCTGCTGCTGCTTGACTTTTTGCTTAATCCTTTGAGTGGATATTTAATCTTTTTGTTATATATTAGAATTAGAGACTTGGAAGATATGAATAATTAATCTAATTATGCGCCTATCACTTTAATTTCTTTAATGTTGTATAGAATACTTTTTAAAAACACACACACACAATCCAACTTCACAAATTGGTTTAGGATAGGAAACCCTTTTAAAGGATTTTGTATTTCATCAAATAAGTGCAATTTAGTGAAAGGAAGTACTACATTAAATTTAGAGTTATGCAAATAGAGTTAATCCTAGAGCGCTTTGGACCAGCTTTATAAGGTGTGCTTCATGCATTTGTAACTTGCATTAAGGAAGTAGGAATATTATAAGAGCTGTTGTGTTCTCTCCAGTTTACTCAACCTTCCAAGCTGGAAGTCAAAAGGCTTTGATGAGAGGGACAACAGTAGGGTAACTAAGGTAAAAGAGGAAATGCTCCACCAAAGAAGAGGACATTGATTTGCTTTACATTTGCCTGTGTTGTTAATATATATAGATGCAAGTTTAGTGATCATTACTGTGATTTCATACAATAGGTTGCAGCCAACTAAGTCCTACTCAGAGTATACCCACTGAGATTAATGAACCTAAGTTAGTCATGTACATCAACTCTGGGGCAAACTTTGGTCTTTCAAACTTCAGTGGCGCCCTGTGCAAGCCCAAAATTTGGCAGCCCCACCTCTCACCTCCCATTCACTATGTCATAGTTGTGACACCCTATGGCATCCCCTAGTTTCAGTGACCAGTGTGGCAGAACTGGTCATGCTGCCCTAAATCTGCCTCTGATTAACTTGAATAGGCCTACTCTGAGTAGAATTAGTATTGACAACCACCCAATACATCTCTTAGTGGGAAATTCTTGTCAGTCTGCTGTTAAAGTGCTAACTATTGATGGGCAACCTATTCTTTCTTCTGATTAGTCTTTATTTTTAAACCAAACTTGGATTGGGTAGCCTTTACACTGTTCAGTGTAAAGCAGGACAAATGTCTATCCTAGAGGAAGGGGTTGCTTTGGCATTTCACCTCAACTAACAACAACAGCCTCTTAAACATTGGACTTCAGCTAAAATTGCTTTTATATTTGGGGTTGCTAACTTGTGGCTCCTTAGATGTTGCTGCTCTAAAATCTTCATGATCCCTGACCACTGGCAGGCAGGAGTTGAAGGCCAAAATCTGAAGGACCACAGGTTAGCTAACCTTATTTTACATGAGCTGCTCTGGCCCCACCTTCTTGCTAGTTGTCCTGGCTCCCTTGCCCTGCTGTGGTGTACTTTGGTAAATTAGAATAAGAGCAGGGGTGGGGAATCCCACCTGGAAACCAAAGGCAGCCCACCAAGTTTTTTCAGACTGTGGTGGCCTAAACATAAATAATAAATAAATTAGGTCTTTTGCATGTATATAATATCCTACTCACAGTTGTTGGGGTTTTTTTTGGGGGGGGGGCTTCAATAATAGAAACGTATTTGTCTTCTTAGAGCCATTAAAATTCTTCTTTAAAAAGCTAGCAAGTTCTACGCGAAGCTGTTCCTATGGTGAGCTGATAGTTGTATTTTGATACCCAGGCTGAACCCAGCATGGGAGCTGAACTGGAATAGAAATCAATGAAATAGCATTAGGATGCAATTGCCACTCATTATCAGAAGCAAAAGACCACTGTAATTCACAAGCTGAAAACATTTTACCAACTGTTTTCGCAAAGCATTAGTTTTGGTATGTTTTCAATTTTCATGACTCTCTAAACCACTTGGCCTATAAAGACCATTATTACCGTCACCCACAAATTTGTGGAATTAAACCTAAACAAATTCTTCAAAGCTTTTGCTGCTTTCTGATTTGATCTGCTTTCTCTCCACCCCTTTACTCTCCTGGTCACTGTTTTTAGTGCTTTTTTTCAGAGTGATAAGTATTGTGTGCCTCAAGGACAACACTGAGCATCCTCACACCCTGTTATTTTAGATTGGCCACCCCATCCCAATATAAATACCCCTTGCCATTCAGGCTTTCTTGATTTCATCCCTTTGTGTCATGGCACAAGGTCAGTGGTGGATTTCCACGAGGAATTCATCTAAGGGTATGTCAAAATATCTCTGCCATCATTCTGGTTCATTTTTACCCACTTTCCTGACAAAGTCACTCACCCCAAATTTTGCTTTTATTTCTTTCACCCTTTGTGTTTGACAGTTTTTCTGTGATGCTGTTTCCACATGCTATGCTATAGTGACACCGCATCACCATGCTGTACATATTTAATATGATTTCAGAGTTCAGTGATATGAAACAGTTTAAAGAAGCAGAAGCAATTGAGCAGACAGTCCAGTTCTTGCAGGGAAAGGATGCAGGGTCCAGTGAAGAGCCCATATCAAGCAGAGATTGTAGAAGACCTTGCACAGCTCCAAAGGACCCTGCTGCTGGGAACAAGAACCTAGGCCTTGAGTGTGGCAGGCACCGCCTCTCTGGAGGGGCTGGCTGACTTGCTGGCTCTTTATAGGGCCCTCGCCTTATTTTGTAGTTTGGGGCTTCCATGAGGCTGGAGAGAAAGAGGTATCACTGATGAAAGGGGTGACCTCTGAGTTGGAGGGTGATGGCTGAGCTGTGCACTGGCAGTTCTCCCTCTGAAGAAGTATCTCATCCTCATTGGAGTCCTCCGCCAGGCAAGGTCCCTGGGTTGAGACCAGTGACAATACCAGGCAACAGACAACAACCAGGGACTTCTTGTATGTTGTTGTGAGGAGAGAGAGAATGAAGGCAGATGCATTTTCTGGGACCAGCACTTTAGTACAAGTCTAGTAGCAAACTGGAGGGGCCAGAACATCTTGTTTAAAATGGTTAAAGGTTTCCTGAAAAGCTTCTGTGTCAATCCCTAAATCTCCATCTGAAATATAAACCCAATAAACCCAGTAGTGACAAAGTTACTTGAAAGTTCTCCCTGCCACCTCAGTATATGACTACCTGGACCTTAATATCCTCTTCAGAGTTTGCTGATCTCTGAATGCCCCTGACAAGTGAAGTGAGTGTCTGCCAGTGAGAGGTCTTGCAGCTCTTTGATATCTTCACTGGAGTCACCTGGTACCTTTTCTGTGGTCTCTCAAACACCAAGTATATACCTTTTTATTTACCCAGGCTATTTTATTGTGTTTTAAATCCAGCCTGTTTTATGAAGTATCTGATGTGATGAAAGTGTTGCTGCTGCTTTCTCTTGGTATTTTTTGCTGATTTTAATTTCGATATTTGTGTATTTGGTGTTGTTTTACTCACAAGCTGTCCAGGGTGAGTGGCTCTATTCTTGTCATTTATATTATCACAGTGGTAGTTGTTTCATTCTTAAAAGAACAGCAAAAGTAGAAACCAGATTACAATAACATCTTTTATTGAAATAATCTGAGCTTTAAAGACACCTGCTTCTCCTCCCTTTAAAAAATAAACACAGAATCCTGCTGACCATAAAGTGTTGATCAAGGAACAATGTGACAATCACAGCAGCAATACTACAGAAACAGCATTCCCTCTGGTTTAATAAACATGCAGATAGCTTCAAAATGGCATATGCCTATAAAATAGGAAGTCCCAGATTTCATTGCTTTAGTTTAGGCAATTATCAGATGGGCAGTGTTTAGTGGAGAGGAGACACATGATCACTTACAAAGGGAGGCTTAATGAATTCCAGCCGCAAGTATTTTAGGCAGTGAAATGATACATGATTGGTGAGTGCAGTTAATGAATAAGTCTGTTAGGCACAAACTTCTAATTCATGGCAGAATTGATGAATATCTTTTGCAGGCCAAATTCAAATAACAAAAATGCCCAGGTTTCCTCAGCCTTGCAAGGTAATGGGTTCCTTAAGCATCCTGCTAAGATTCAGGAAATTAGTCAAATGGGATCAAGCTTAGGCCAAGCTAATACTGAGAAGCTGAATTTACCCAACATTATCTGTGGGTATAATTGGAAACAAGAGTTTTTGAGACCAGCTGTGCAGGTTGCAAAAGGATAATACGAGGGGCCCAGTCTTACCATGTCAGATTGATAAATGTTTGTGAAGTGACTACATAATCACATGAGCACTGTTCTAGAGTATTTTTCATTCTCATGTATATTATATTTGTTCGAAAAAAAGATAGGTTAATGAAGAAATTACATATCTTTCTACTTACGAGTGTTGAACTAATTGGCTGATGAAGAATTCAACAAAACAGTAGTTGTTATCTGGAAACATTGTTCAGCAGAGTTCAGAGTTGGACATCAGAATTGGACATTTGCTGATTATACAAAGCTTCACAGCTTGTTCTCCGCCAGGTAAAGTCTGGCACCGTGATTCATTTAAGGAATTTCAGAGATTTATTAGTTTTGATGTTTTGAATTATTTCATTAAGTTTTCCACACTGGAGCCAGTGTGGTGTAGTGGTTAGGAGCAGTAGACTCATAATCTGGGGAACTGGATTCGCGTCTCCGCTCCTCCACATGCAGCTGCTGGGTGACCTTGGGCCAGTCACACTTCTTGAAGTCTCTCAGCCCCACTCACCTCACAGAGTGTTTGTTGTGGGGAAGGAAGGGAAAGGAGAATGTTAGCCGCTTTGAGACTCCTTCGGGTAGTGATAAAGCGGGATATCAAATAATAATAAAAATGTCACTGTTTCTGGACATCGTGTTGCTTTTGATATTGCTGTGAAGAAAACTGAACTGGGGAGCTTGTTTTGACCAGGTTTTGACCAAGACTGGGAGACTTGTCCCAAAAGCCAGCTTAATATATTGCACAGGTGAAGCTGCTTCAAGACAAGCCTATCTAAGAGTTAGAAGCCCATCTAAAAGTGGTCTGGAAGTTGCAACAGAGTGGTGGTGTTTGATTCCATGTTAAGGAAGCACAACTAAAGGAGTTCTAGAGCAAAAAGGCACATGTGAGGTAAAGGATAAGGCAATATGTCAGCAAAATGACTCAGATATGGCTTGGCTTAAGATACAGAGGGTTATACTGTATGACGTGCACTGCAAAATAGAAATGAGTTAGAAAGGTAGCCAAGATTTGAGAGTAAGAATATGTCAGTTTTGTGCCATATTCTTCTACTCTTAAGTTCAGTTTCCACGTCAGTTTTGAAATTTCCACATCAATTCACTTTCTTTTCTTGTTTAAAAAACAACAAGGGTCCTCATGAAATTTCATCAGTATTTTTGCATGAATTTCTCTTAATATGCATATTTGCATGGAATTTCCCCTAATGTACACTTCATCTTAGTCTAAAGCAATGTTTCTATATGATATTTTCAATAATGAATTCATTATTATGGATACTTTACTCCAGTCTATGCATTTTTGCTGGAGAACTGTACTGCAACATTCAAAGTAGTGCAAATTTTGAAGGACAGCTATGTTTCAGTTTGCATAGTGTTTAGGAAAGTGTGAATTTAGTGGGTTCACCTTTAAATACAAAGTGAATCAGATTTATCCCCCATCCCTACTTGAGAGCAGAGGCAGCCTTATTTAAATCCCACTGTGCCAAGAAGCTGCCAGTCAAATCTCAAATGGGCAAGGTGATGATGTGACGATGACCCAACTCCAGGGATTTATTTGTGACATTGATGATCTAGACTCAAATTTATCTTCTGGATGAGTTTTGAGACACAGACAACCTAATCACTCTGGAAGATAATCTACCCAGGACAAGTAGGAGAGTCAATCCTTATTGGTTCTGCTGGACCATGGTATCTACCTGAGCCGCTTGGCTTGGTTTTACAGTGGTTCTGTCCTCCCTAGAGGGTGATGCACCAGACTCTGACTCAGGTGTCCCATAGGCTTCTATGGGAGCATGGGAGGATAAGAATCCTCCCTTTTATTTAACATCTACTCTATTTAACATCAATCTGGAACTGTCAATGGTACAGCAATGCAACCCCAGCAACTGAAGTGCACCAGTGGAGGCTGGCTTCCCATGACAGGACCATGGCAAAGAGGAAAAAATGTAAGCTTCCCTTCTCTATTGCCCACAGTCTTTACATAACAAAAATGTACACATTAAAAAGAATTTGTGGGATTTATATAACATCTAGTTTGACCCTAAATTTTAGAGCTAGGATTAGAAGGGTCAGGGAAAGGTATCTGTGTGTTGTATCTTATGTTTTCCCTTCAAAGTATAGACCATAGTGTGTGTATCTCATAAGCCATAAAAGCACTGAGGGCACCAGAAATACAGCTCAACACAGCAGAGTCTCATTTTATATCTTAGCACTAGAACTCTGTAATGTTTTGAAGATAGGAAGGAAGCAGGCAAACCAGCCTATATATATAAATCAGCACTTTCTTAGCATTGATGCTTTGTGAATTACAGAAGAGTTTAACAGGAAAACCATGAAGCATGTAAGATAAAGTTACACATCCGACACACCACATCTTACCATACACCTTCCTGTTGTTTTTCTCTTCCCATTACTGGCTTGTATTTCTTTCACCTTGCAGTGATGACAAAGAGTTCACACCTATTCATCTGACCGCAGGTCTTTTAAACGACTCCAAAATACATTTCACTAAGTTCTCTTCTACAACCTAATGAACTTTAGATAGGTGATATTCTGTCAAGTAGTGGATCCTACGTCTTTCTTTTATCTCCGTTCATATTATTGTCAATATAGCATTTAAAAGCAGGATTTACATTAACATGCTATTGCACCTTGAAGGAATTTGGCTAAACTGTACAGATTTCATCCCAGGCATATGTGGATACTCATTTTGTGTCTTCTACATTGAAAGCAAATGTGCCGCCTTTTTTGTGTGTGTATGTTTGCTGTTGTTGAAAGTAAATGTGTCGTCTTGTTCTCACAATTGAGGGTTAGGGTTATCATTCACAAGTGACGTCAGCACGCTGTGCGATGTGCTGACGTGCTCACACGTCAACACACTATGCTTGTGCCATGTGCACACATCGTACAATGTGCTGGCACCAGTCATGCAAATCATTCAACGTTCTGACATCAGTCACACACATGCTGTGAAGTATGCATGAGTGCTGTGGGCACACCATGAGAGTTGCATGATTAAGGTGAGCATATTGTGCAATATGTGCGCATGGCTGCTGCAGATTTATTGGGGGGCTAGCCCCCTTCTTGAATTTTTGTGGGGGACCCTTGGACCCCCAGACCCCCCTTAGATGGTTCCTATGGTTGAAAGCACATCAAATTCCCTGTAAACATGATTTTTCAAAATGAAATGTGCAAGATGAATTGGTTGCCAGTTTGTTTCCCAGCCCAATTTAAGGTGCTTGTGTTAGCGTTTAAATCCTTAAATGACTTAGGCCTCAAATATATGAAAGTATACAGTTTTATTCTAACCCTACCTATATCAAATATCTGAACCTCATTTAAATGCCTACACACACACCTGGCACATTTGAAGATAGACTATATTATAGACATGGCTTTTGCTGACAGCAGTTCTTACTGAAGCAAAAATAACCATTGCTGGCATGTCCTATCCTTTTTCCTTTAAGAAAATTGGCATGATTAGAATCTGCTCTGGTTCCTTTGCTTGAACTTTGTAGGATTCCATCTGCAGCAAAGTCCAAAAATAGTTCTGGAATATGCAGCATACTTGTCCACTATGGGTAATACTCATATACACAACATTAAAGCAATGTGCTGTCTAATCACATAGCTGCCCAAAATGTATTTTCCTTCAAATGGTCCAAGGCATGTCTGTGTTCCTTAGCTATATCCAGATATATTATCAGGTTCAGGTGACACAGGCGGCTTTAGAGACCAAATTCATGGGAAATGAATGGCAGGTTCAGGTATCTCTCCAAGGAAGATGTTTCAGCTTGCAGTTTAACACCCAGGTATTCCCCCGACCTCTGGCTAATCCTTAAATCACAAGTAAGGGTTTTCTGTCTCGCCTTTTCAGCCTTTAACTGTCTTCTCCCAGCCTTCTTTCTCCTTTATTCATGTGTCTTTGGGACTCTGGATGCATTCTGCCCCATAACAGTTTCTTGCTGAAAAGTTCACCCTCTCTAGGTGCTGTTCGCCCTTGATGGTGCTGTGCTATTTATTGCAAATAGCACCATCCAGTGGAAATGTAAGCTAGACTGAATTGGGGACCAATGACTGTTTTGTTTTGTTTTCCCCTTGAAAATACAAGGGCACGGTTTAAGCAAAGAAAGTGTGAATAATGTAACATATAAATTTGTCCCTTAATTATAAGGATTCTTTCCTTATAATGGAATGGCAAAAGTTTGGGTTGGGGGTAGGGGAGAGAGAGAGAGAGAGAGCATGGGTGCAGTAAATTTTAGTTAATGATTTTATTGGGAGGACACACACACACACACACTAGATGGTAGTGTGTATTGCTTCACTTAATTCAAAACCAAATAAGCAAGCCCTACTGTGTTTGGAGGCCCTCCTGCGTATTTGATAGTGTGAGGCCTTAGACTTCTTCCCCCTAAATCCTGCCCTGACTGAGAAGTAGGTGGTGAAAAGCTGGATTCTCAGCTGAGTTGGTGGAGTGGTCCTGCTTCCATCTCTTCCTTTGTGGAGGACAAGGTGAATAGCTGCTAAGAGTATGGACAAGATAATGCATTTTAGAGAGGTTCTCCATAGCCAAATTACTCCCTTCAGGACTACAATATGGGGCGAAATCTGTACAACCTCCTCAGTTTGGAACACAACCAACCATCTCTGAATTGTACAAGAAGAATGCTGAAGAAGTTTCTTATCACTATCTAAGCAGCTGACATGCTTAGTACACACAAACTCTCCATCCGTCCTCAATAGGTTAAGTCTATGCTGTGTTGTATCTGTGGGGAAAATTCATCTTTTTGAAGTCTCCTTTGCTTGTCAGCACAGCAGAGGTCGGTAATACTAGCTGTGTCTTTTATTAATGGAACCTGCTGTCTTTACACAGAAACAAGATTATCTTGTTTTTGTCCAGTCTGTTTCCGTACAGGGCTTTTGGCGGAAACCTGATCCCTGCATAAAAGTGATGGAAGATGCTGTTCAGATTAGAAAATATTGTGGTTCGTCACCTTTTGCAGCTGAATGTTTCCCAAACCTTAATAGATGACATACTTCCCAGCTAAGGTACTCACTTATTCATCACCAAAAGAAGACCAAATGTGTCAACAAGAAAAGAGGACAAAAAGGGGAAAAGATTTGCACAGGATTTGCATATGCTATTTTACATGCACAGGGGCAAAAATTGGAAACAATTACTACAATTGAAATAGGTACATAAGTGATACATCTCACCATAGTGACAAAACTGGCTAGGTGAACACTGAGGCTGAGAGATAAGCACAGAAGGGCAGTTGTGGAAAAGATTTTAAAAACCACAAAACTTGCAGTTTTACTTGCTATTATTAAAACTGTTGGAAGTCAGAAAACCATGCTGATCTAATGCAATCACACAGAGATTCCCCTCCAGATTCCAATCTGCTTTCTGCCCATCTCTGTTGCAGGCCTGAACTAGGACAAGGACTTAGAATAGACTATGTAATGGGTCTCCCATCCACCCTCTGTAGCAGCCCTGACCGCCATCACACTGTTCTCTCTCTCTCTCTCTCTCTCTCTCTCTCTCTCTCTCTCTCACACACACACACACACACACACACATACCAAGGTGGAGGAGAAAGATGAGATATCCATTTGCAGCCCCCATCAACCCTGTTGCATCCTTCCAGAGGCCCAAATGTCTCATGAGATGCTGAATACCTCTCGTGTTACTGTGCTGGTTGTACTACTATTTATGGCAGAAAGGGTGGTGATACCAAGGAGGAGACAGCTCTGGCCTTCACTCCATTTCTGAGAGACAAGGCAGCAAGGCTGGGTCCAGGATTTGAGGAGGTCTTTGATAAGTTGCTGTCCTGGACCCCCTACTTTCCTAGGCATGCTGAAGGGTTGTCCTCCTGTTTTCACCCAATGCAATGTGTTAATGCCCAGTTCTGCAATACTACTGCACTCTGGGATGTTTTTTTTTTTTTTTGGGGGGGGGGCATCTCCATATGATGTGGTGGCCACCAGTGGCTAAGGAGCCTGGTGGCTGCTGAAAACAATATAGAGCAGCCCCCAGAAGGCCGTACAAGGTCTCACCCTGCCAGACATGCCACAAGTCCTAGAGCAACCCCGGTAAGGTTGCCCCAGTCCATGGAAAATCAGGGTATCCTGGATTGAGTTCAGAAGCCTGGGCAGCTTCTATAAATCTGGGATGTCCCAATTAAATTGGGACACTTGAGGGGGTCTGGCTAAATGCATTTTCACGTGTGCAGATGGGACTCATTGTATTCACGTGGGGCGAAGATTGTGACATGGCACTAGTTCTCCTCTCTAAATGCATTATAATGAATCCTCATTGAGGCGAGGATAAACTCTCAAAGGAAAGTTGTTGGTTTGAAGGGCGTGCTAACATTGTGATTAGTGCTACTCATTACTCTTGGCAAATTAGCTACCTCTTTGTTGTCATTCAGCATTTCTTATCCAAAGGATGGAAGCTTAAACTATGTGTAGAATGGATAGGCATAGACTAGACTATGGGCTGGTTTCAAGGCAGGAGGATGAATGGAAGCTTTTCAAAGTTTAGGACACTCACCAGTGCTACACCACATAAATCACAGTGCAAACTGTGTGATTATACCCTGCAGGGAAATAGACTGTGTGTTTATGGGGCTCTTCACTGAGCGCTTAGGAATAATCTGATATAAAGCAGCAGGGGAGGAGAGTAATGACAACTTCAAATTAGTTTAATGAATGTTTACATTAAATGGAGAAGGGGGAGGACGCTTTTCTACAAACCTGCAAACACAAAGTGACAGTTTTCTTTCCAGAGTTGAACACTTAACTTTTCCTTTTTAAAAAATGAAAGGTGGAAGAAAAATCTCTGCAGATTTTAACCCTTTCAGAGCAGTTCCACCTTAGTATTTTTGTGGAGCACTAAGGTACTATTGGCCCCTTCAGTTGAGGTTTTTAAATGGACTTTTAAAAACCCATATATCCCAGCTTACTATTTTATACCTTTATGGATCTACCACTGAAATTATTTTGTTTTTTGTTTGATCTGTTGTCAATTTGTTGTTTTAAATAGTTTGTTTTATATTTTTATTATTCCTTTGTACCCTTCTGAGGCACAGCCTAAAGATATGGCACACAGATAAATAAAATCAGCAGTGCCAAAGAAGTATCTACACAGTTTGCAATTCTGTCTCTCTTTGATTACATTGCAGTTACCTCTGCTTTTTGCTAGTCCTGAATCTCATAATTTATTTGACACCCCACCCCACCCCGCAAAGAGCTTATGTTTGCTTATAAGAACATAAGAACAGCCTGCTGGGTCAGGCCAATGCTTTGAGTTTCAAGTTGCCTACTTACATACCCTCCAACATTTCAGGATGGGACACCCACCACCCCTGCCCACCCACCCCGCCACTTCTGTCACACCCTCAACCAGCCACCCAGCCAGACCCGCCACTTCTCTCATGCACCTGCCCGCTCCACTGCTTCTCTCAGGCCTGGGGTGGAAGCAGCACAGAGGGAGCAGTGGCAGAAGCCTCACTGCACCGCACCTTTCCTCTGCTGGGCTCTGGTGCATGAGGGAGCTGCGGAGACTGCAGCCTCCTCGGCGCCAGCACAGTGCTGTTTCTGCCAGAGAGGGGCAGAGAGTGCCCAGATCTCCTTCACCTCCTGTACATCTGTGGCGGCAACCTTTGCTGCCTGCAAGACTCACTCCTTTTTGGAAGCCGCCATCACCTTTCTGCTGGGCCCGCAGTTCCGCAGGGCTATGTGCTCTGCATACTCCAGCAGCACAGGGGCTGGGCAAGGCAAAGCAGAGGACTGTTCTTGCTTCCTCACTCTACCATCCCATCAATGTTGTTTCAGTTCCTGCCGTGTTGTCTGATTTGAGGAGATTCCAGCTCTGATTTGAGGAGATTCCAGCTTTTCTCAGCAGCCACCACAGCTGCCTTCTTTCATTGATAAATTTATTTAGATACCGAGAAGAGCAGAAAGTTGCTCTCCTTAGTGGCAGCAGCTACCAAAGGGAGGAAGTGTGGATCTTGTCAGAGACCGGAATACTACTAGTATCAAACCTAAGATATAGCAGTTGACTGATGGCCATAAAGAATGAGAGTCTCGTAGACATGTATGCCTGTGATTTTTGTATTGTTGGAATATGTCATAAATTAGAGGCAGGCAATCTGTAGCCCTCGATCCATTTTATTGTGGTCCTTGGCCTCATTTCATGGGGGTGACAAGGAGGAAAATATTGAGCGAAAGGGGGAGAGAGAAGAGAAAGAGAGGGGAGAGAGAGAGAGAGAGAGAGAGAGAGAGAGAGAGAGAGAGAGAGTAGTTGGTGGCAGAAAAAGAAAGTAAAGGTGTGGTCCCCGTCCCCCCACCTTTGTCTTCACCTTCACCCACTTTTGGCTCGGACCATACACACTGCTCATATGTGGCCTCCAACAGATTACTCCTAAGAAAATGAGGCTCCCAGCAGAAAAAAGGTTGTCATCTCCATCAGAAATATGCCTCTGTGTCAGAGTAAGGTTGCCTTGCCTTACCATGCAGATTTTATGTCCTAATGTTTTACTTATGGGTTGAGGAGTAGGGCTATTCATTGATAATACTGTGTACCTGATGTCTTCTATGGCCCTACCCAGACATGGCAGAGACTGAAGTTGGGCCATTCTGTGTGCAAAGAAGGTTCTCTATCCACTGAACTGTAGCCTTTCTAGCAGTGTGGGGAAAGGGCAACTGCCTGGTTTGGTGCGGGGGCGGGGGGGGGGATAAAGGGGGCCAGCAGAGGTATTGACGGCAGATCTGCCAGATTGCTTTGGGCTCAGCACTTGCCCATGGATGCCATGTGGTGTTGCTGGGTCTGTGATATGTAAGCATGGGAGAAGTAATTAATGTAGCTTTCTATTCATCACTCTATTTTATAAGTGCTAGGGAAGAAAGTAATTTACTTTAAGGTAAGAAACTAGCTTTCCCTTAAAACTGAGGGAAGGTGTTGTGTGTGATCTTTAGATCAGAATAAGGAACTATGATAAGATTATATACATACTCTCTCTCTCTCTCTCTCTCTCTCTCTCTCTCTCTCTCTCTCTCTAATACACAGACAATATATGATGTATGATCTAAATTATTCCTGGATATTTGAGATGTCCTTGAGCTCAGGATAAAGCAATGACTTAGTTAGCACACTGGGATAGCAGGAAACAGAACCTACATGGGTCCTCCAGAAATAGGCAGTGCAAACAGCACAGGTCAAGTGAAAATCCCAGCAGCTCTCAAGCAACTTTTCAGCATGTCAGGCACACAGTGTGGGCAGGAAGGACGGGCAGTGGTGTAGGTGCTGCCTGCTGCCGATTTATCAGAGGACATTTTCTAATACGCAGCTGCATGCCGGGCTTTATATCAGGGGCAGGCAAGAGGGAGATTGGGGCTGACTGGCAGAATATACAGAACTGCCTTATACTGAGTCAGACCATAAATCCATCTAGCTCACTATTGCTTTCACA
Source organism: Podarcis cretensis (assembly GCF_951804945.1). Taxonomy (NCBI): domain Eukaryota; kingdom Metazoa; phylum Chordata; class Lepidosauria; order Squamata; family Lacertidae; genus Podarcis; species Podarcis cretensis. The sequence goes on along the minus strand of NC_137177.1, from coordinate 44,549,983 downwards.
GATTGGTGATGGCTTTCCAGGTTTTTAGACAGGAATACTTCCCTGCCCTACCTGAAGATGCTGGGGATTAAATGGGGATCCTTCTGCATGTAAAACATTCCATATAAATTGTATTTGATTTCTTTCTTTCTTTTTGAAAAATAATGACCTACCTGCCTCTTCAAGAGACCTTGTAGGAAGTATTGTAGTTATTACAGTTTTAGCCCACTCTGAAACTCAGCGGAATTCATGGTTTGTCCCCGCCACATTTTATCCTCACAACAACCCTTTGAGGTAGGCTAGCATATGCATCTTTTAAATAATTATTTTTAATAGTGAACAGACATGGACAAACAACAGGATAATAAAATGGAAGCAAACAAATAGGATAGTCAATCACATACAACATCAGATTATTGTCAATACACATATATATAATGATGGTGGCAAAAAGAAGCAAATTTAATACCACCAAAACAGCATTTAATACCACCAAAAGTTAGAGTCTAAGTTCATGTTTATGATCTCTTCCAAAAGGATTCCTAATTTTGGAGGGGGAGGGGCAAATGCCATCATCAGCTGAATTGTCGAAGGAAATAAAACGAATCCATGTCCTTTTGAATGTGTCAGGTTGATCTTGTGGCTGTAATTTTTCCAAATGTTGGTATACCAGCTCCTGAGAGAGAATTCACTTAAGTGGCATCCTGCATCCTAGCAGCCACCATTCGCCACACCAGTTTAGGATCCATAAAGATGGTTAACAATACGGTTGTACCTTGGAAGCCAAATGCCTTGGGAGTTGAATGTTTTGGCTCCCGAACGCTGCAAACTCAGAAGTGAGTGTTCCAGTTTGCAAACATTCTTTGGAAGCCAAACGTCCAACGCAGCTTCTGATTGCATGTAGCCGATTGCGTGGTTGTCAAACGTTTTTAGAAGTTGAATGGACTTCCCGAATGGATTCTGTTTGACAACCAAGGTACAACTGTTCTAACAAAGGGGACTTTGGAACTATGCCGTGGCTACTGAGCATGCTCAGTGCAAACCTTGAAGCATGCTGATACTTTATTTTTGTTTCTCTGTGACTACATTGTGGCTATGATCCTGGAGTTACACACCATCTGAGGACTGATGTGTCAAACAGCAGTAGCATTTTATGTTCATTCTCAGTGTCTTCCACTTGCCTCCCAGTAAGGCTGATGGATGTCATGTTGATTTCGCAAATGATTTTCTGCAATCTATAATGTCTGTAAACTTAGCACTATTACCAATGTTTGGTATAACCAGTTAACACCAGAAATTGTGCCAAATGAATCAGAAAGTATTGAAAAGAACATTATTTTATGAGCAGATGAACCTTGATTTCCTCCCTTTTAAACCAATATAGAAACACTTTGCATCTGTCTTAGTTAGTCATTCATAATCACAATCAGTCATAATTATGCAGTTGTGAACAACACAGTGCTAGGTTATTTATCACATGCTGTTGGCAGAATATGGTCATGTAAAAATGTGAGCACATTTTGCTACTGATAACTGGACTATTGTTAACTGTTAATGGAACCTGGGATATTGATTTTTTTTTTTAATGGACAGTGCCATTAGTTAAACTTCCTAAAGTGAGGGCTACTTCCCAAAATACATTTTTAAACAATGGGTACCTTACTACCACAAAGGAGGGCTTCCAAGGTTTTGTGCAAGATGGATTCATATGTGAGGTTTCAAGTTTTTGTTGACTTTTCTCACAGTAGCAGTCTTCTCTGTTGAAATGCAAACTGAGTAAACATTAGTAAGTTTGTCTTATCATGTGAGTCAAAGTGAGGAGAAGCTGGAGTAAAGATTTAAACAGAACACACAGCTGTGATGGTGGCAGAGCCTTGCTGGGTCAAGGATGATGGATGAATCCTTTAAGGAAGCACCGCAGCTGAATGATGGAGTACCTGCATTGCATGGAGAAGGTCTCAGGTTCAATTCCTACCATTTCTGGTTAAAAGGATCAGGTAGCAAGAGGCGTTAAAGGAAATCTGCCTCACACCCTGAATCACTGTCATTCAAAGTAGTCAATAAAGACCTAGATGTGCAAACAGTCTGAGTGGCATAAGGTAGCTTTCTATTTTCAATGCTTCATATGAAGACTTAAAGTTACCTATGGTATGCCTGTGCATTGTTCTGGCAATGTGATACCTCTTTTAGAAGGTATCCTTGCTGGATCAAACCAAAGCCCTATCCATTCTGTCCCTACACATGCCAGTCAGGTGTCCTATTGGAAGACAGAAGCAGGACACAAGGACAACATCACACTTCTGCTTGTGTTCCCATGTAACTAGTATTCAATGGCATACTATCTCTGATCCTAGAGGAGATGTATAGTTATCATTACTATCATCCATTGATAGGCACTGATCTATTAATTTGTCCAATCCGTTTTTTAAATCCATTCGAGTTGGTGTCCATCACTATACCTTGTGGTAGCAAATCCCATATTTTTTATACATTGTAAATTATCACATGACAAATGATCAAATAAATGACCATGATAAAATATTAAAATAGTCACTTCTGTTTGAGGGTGTATGCAAGGGGGTTAACATTTTGCCATGGCCAGTCAGTATAAGGAAAACTGCTTTAAAACGAGTACACAGTGGCATCCAAGGGATTGAAAATGTAGAAAATATATAGTTAAAGAATGAAAATGTTAGATATATCAGAATCAAATGCGGCAGGAATGTTGCAAGGCACCTTGGTAGTGGGCATAATTATCAAAATATTCCAACTAAAGGAAGAAAGTAATCTGGATGTGTGATTATTACATTGTGTCAGTAGATGTATTCCTATGGACAAACAAATGCCAGTTCTATATATTCTCAGCATAGTTAAAATAGCATGGAAAATAACCAAAATAACTAGCAAAGTCAAAAATTGAAGATATGGAACGAAACAGAGATTTTTAAAAAGATAGCACTTTGAAGGAATTCCTAAAAATAAAGGAGACCTTCAAAGAAATTGAATTAAGGATTGAAAGAAATTGAGAAGAATTAGGCAATTATTGAAACAGTATTAAAAATAAATAGAAAGTTGCTTCTATTTCAACTGAAGTGGATTACAGAGTGTTAAAACTTGTGCAAGTTTAAATGAGAAAATTTACCAAGTACCACTTGAAATATGTTTGTGGGTTTTTAAAATCATAATTTGAAAAATTGCTTTATTAGTGATCAAGAACATTTAACTGGGTAGGTTGCAAATATTGAAGATTTGTATTCCCCCCGCCTTCCTTTAGTTTAGTAAATTAAGCTATAACATGCTGCCTCAGAATGACAAAATGAGCCTCTATATGCAAATGTAACTGTACAGCGTGTTGTGTCACCGTCCTTTTGTCCTCTGCTTGGGAATACATTGCTTTTGGTGTCTATTAAATTCATAAAGGCTGTAACAAACACTCACCTCAATCAGCCACAGTATATAGATTTACCTTTTGGGGCTCCAGGTAGTCTGGAGAGGTGACCACCATTCTGTTAAGTCCAGGATGCAGGATTTGCTGGCAAAAGCATAGGCCTTGACAAAAATAACAAGAAGAGGTCATTTGAGTGCTGAACAAGCTCTTTGAAGATCTCTCTTAGAAAATTTGATTCCAGGATTCCCTTAGGAGAGGGAACACCTTAGTCGGCAGTAACAGAAAACTCCTGTTTGGCTGTCTTCCTTAAACTTCACATGCTGTTTAGAAGTTGAAGCGGAATTTGTTCTTGAGCAACTAGTGCAGGTGTCAGGATCTTCTAGATCCAACACATCACCACAACAAATGGGGCCTCTTTTCCTGTTTTCACTGGTTCAACCATATTTTTTCCACTGTCATTTGAAGGGTATTCGTGCAGAAAAGACTTCAGAAGTTAGTGAGAGGTAATAGATAGTCGCTTGAAATATTGCCTACTTCTCAATCTCTCAGATATAGTAGATTAAGGCAGTGGCGGAGCTTCATGCTCTGGCACCGGGGGGGGGGCGGAGAGCAGGTGGAGGCGGGGCTGACACACATCCTGGGGGCATCATGCGCTGCCCGCAGGGGCGTGGCACGTGTCCTGGGGGTGTGACGCCCAGCGCAGGCAGGGGTGCAACTGCAATAGCACCCCACCGGGATTGCACTGCCGGGGGTGGTGCACTCCCCCCGCACTCTTCTTCCTCCACCAGTGGATTAAAGTCCTATATAGGATGAATTAAATAATTGCTCCGCTAAGAACAGACTTTGTCACCGCTTTGTTCCACCCCAAACCTATTTTTAGGAGTTGCCCTGAATTCATGTATTTGAAAACAGAGTGTTTTCAGACACTCACCATAACCTTCAAGCATTACAGAAAAATGTAATTGGTCTACAGCAGAAACACAGGGGATTTGTATTATTATTATAATAATAGTTATTATTATTAGGATGTGAATTGGCGGAATGCTACCAGAATCTTTGCCTTTTTACACTGTTCTGCACAGTGGAGTGGTCTGTATTTCAACACTGCCTGATAGCTGAAATACCTCTATACTTATTTAACCACTAATGAGACCTAATATGAAAAAACTGCTCCTTTTCAGGGTACTAGCCAGTTAGTCATGCCCTTTTCCAGAATATTCCATTTGAGTTCCCCATTTTTATCCTGCACACAAGTCAGTCAACACTGTGGCCAGTATAAGCAGCCATTTGAGAAGTTTCCCTGCTATTCTCAATATTCTTCCCACCCTGTCCCTCTCAGGCCACTTTTTCAGTGGATTAAAGTATTTGAGCCTCTAACACTAATGGACATTGGTCATTTCCAGCACAACACCTTGGATTGGGGACTAGTCTCTGTCTGTACAGGATTGTGAGTTGTGGCATTAAATCATTGTGCCCAGTTTTATGCACCTGTGTATAATGCAGTGGTATGGTAGCTTATAGAATTGGATGATTAATGGAATAAAACAACTGGAACTGTATTTCTGTGGCTCAAAGTATTTTCCCCAGAATTATAGGCAAGCTAGCAACAATTTAAAAAGGAGAAAGAGACAACAGGAAAGCAACAGGAAATAAATTTCTGCTTGAATATGAATAACCTCTGTATTGTCTTGAAATGCACATCTGACAACCTTTCGGCTTAGTTCTTCAGGTCACCCAGAGGCTCTTGCTCCAATGAGGCCTCTGATTATTTCATTCCTGCTTTGGGTTTCATCACAGTTCTTCATGTGTTGAGCTCCTCTTGGCATCATCCATTTCCCAGCTCTCTTGTTGTGCACAGTTAGCCTTAGCATTGCCCTGCCTGTGAGCTGGCTTGGTCCCTGGCTCTGATTTCTTAGCTCACTCCCTTGGCTCTGGGTCCCTTGGCTGTGTTCATGGATCCTGTTTTCCAGTCCCTGGTTCACCTCTGACAGCTGCCTTTGGTTCAGCCCTGACATCCCTATTTGCTTACAAGAATCCATAGGTGAATTCCACAATGACATACTGAAAGGTGTTGTATAGTAGTTTGCAGGATAAAAGCCTCTGTGAGAGATAGACCCTATTTTTAGGAGACTGGGAACTGCAGTAGTTATGAACAGATTGAATGACAGTGCCAGTGATATAGTTTTTGCACAGTGTTTTTTTTTTCTCTTTTCTGTGAACTTGCATTGGGTAAGTCAACGAAGACTTGGAATGAGTGGCAAAAGCAAGTGATAAGAAAAAACACAATTACTAGTGTTGAGGAGACAATATTAATGAAACATTTGAAATAATTTAGTATCAGGGAAATTAGTGCTGATTCTTTTTTGGGGGGAGGGGGTTGACTCTGAATTATATTTTCTCTATATAATAAAGTATCATATTCCTCTAGTAACAAGAAGCTGTGAATATTAACAAAGCTGTGTTAATTGTTATAGATAAGTGGAAATTCAGACTTAATAAATCTTTAAACTTTCCATTTAGAGCCTTGTGAGGCAAAACTCCATGACCTTCTATATCCTTTGTCTTGAATTCCCATCATTTCCCAGTGGGAGCTGGTCTACCCACTTCATTTTTGTTTTATAGTTTTTTATATTAACCGGAGAGTCTTGGCCACAGGAAACTGTCTGTAGCCACATCCTGACTGCAACCTACAAGGCTGAGTTTGAAGCTGCAGAGGCCTTGTGTGGTTTCTATTGTGATGTTGCTCACAGCTCTGAAACACAAACTGTATCATCTCACCTGCCAGCATTGGTTTGCACATCTGCACGCAAACAACATACACCTTCCTACTGCAGACAGTTCTGCATCTCTTAATGCTGGCTGGTCCACGAGCCCTCCAAAATTCTAGAAACTTCTTGTAACTTCAACCCTCTTCTGGCTTTTGAGAAAACGTTTGAGGACTCAAACTGTGTAAGGGGTGCAGATGCTGGCCTGCTCCCACTTCTCAATACACATCACCCCATCTTCACCCAACATGTAAAAATCTGAGTCAAGATTCTAATCATGGTTAGCATCTACCTGCAGACTTTCTCACTCAATGTTTAAAGGTTGGAAGAGGAGGATGAGGGGTCTACACACAACAGGATGCTGGGGGTGCAGTCAGCACCCCCTGTCCTGATATATGGTATGTAAATTGGCCCAGGTTGGGTGCAAGGCAAGGTAATGTTCAGGGCTCAGGAAAAAACCACAAACATGGATGTCGCTTCAGCCAGAAGCAAACTGACTGAGCTCCATGTGTGACTGAGGAACATTGCATGGTGCTGCTTTTATTAAAGGGGCTCAGCCCTTTCCAGAAGTCTCTTACTGTGGCAGAGTAGGAGAGCCTTTAGTCTCACTGGGTCTTCTGCAACTGAATCCTCTGAGTCAGAGGACAGCAGGGCCACATCACTGATCTTGAGGGGCGCTCATCCTGTTGGAGTGCTTCCAGGGCTGGTCCTGCATACTCTTCCCTTTTTGGTTCAAAATCCTGGACTCCATCAACTGAGGAGAATAAATCTGACTCCTGGTCCCTCACACCTCTGTGCCCACACCCCCTTCCCAGGTTAAGCCCACACATGTTGTTTTAAACACATGAAGAAGCTTTTGCTCTGCCTTATAAGAAGAAAGAAAGCCTCATGTGTTGGGTTGTAGATACTTTTCCCATTGCAGGAAGGAAAGATAGCCACCCTCTTTGCAATGGCAATCTCCCAGATAATTCTACTGTATTTGGCCAAAGCCCAGCTGGCAGACACTGTGCAGATGGTTCTAATTTTCAGTGGCTAAAATCACTGGGAGCCCAACTAGATGTGACGTTAATTGTGTGGAGGCATTTAACATTGCATTTTCTAAAATGTATGTAGCAGCTGTGGAGATGTCTCAGCAGCTGTCGGACTGTGGAGGATGGGGAGCAGAAGTTTAACTCTTTGTCTTCCTGCTGAAATCACTGCCAGGAGTGGAAAGATAGAAAAAAAACAGGCTTCACAAAAAATGTCTTCTTTGATCTTCAATTTGTGTCCCAACATCCCACAGGGCCTTTATTGTTAAATATGAAATGGTAGAGCAGATGTGGAAAATTGGATCCAGCCAGTGGGCCAGATCCTTATGTCCCTCATCCTCCTGCATAGGCTAGGTTTGACAAGTAGGTGGGGCTTCTCAGCTGTCAATCACTTGGTGTCATGATGATGACATTTTTGCCTGCACAGTTTGAAATCAAACTGCAGACAAAGCCACTGCACCTTATAAGCCCTGATCATTTAGAGGGTATGTCGTAACCAATGATTTCTGCCTTTTCAGGAACTGCTTTCATTTCCCCCCTTATCATTGTGCCATCTGGCACTGAATGAGCTGGCCTTTTGATTGTCTTAGGTGGGTTTCTCTGCAGCTTACTTTCAGTTTGCATTTCCACTGAAAGCGGCAGTGCTGCCTCCTCATCGAACCCTGTTTCGGAAGCCCACCCTTGCACTTTCTGTGGGATTTTCATCGGTTAACCACTTGCTTCTGTTACAAAATACCACATATAGAGCGCCACTGTCAGCACAGTCCATGATTTATGTTGTGGTGGGTGAATGTGTGAGATAGCAAACTGTGAAAGGTGGAGGCCTTCAGCTTAGCTTTCCTGTTCCTGCTTGCCATATCCAAAGGACGTCTGGAGGGTGGTGATGAGAGAACCTCCCTTTTCTGTAGTAGCATCCCATCTAGGGAGGTCTGCCTAGCACCAATGTTGTTGTTGTTTCCGCACCAAAGATATGCTTGTTTCTCCAGGCATTTGGTTGGCACCAATGATTGGTTGTTTTTGCTCTGACCATGTTTTAAATATGTTTATGGGATTTATATTGTTGTTGTTGTTGTTGTTATAATATGCTATTTCTTATACATCACTCTGGAATATTTTTTTGGGAGAAATAATTAATAAATTCATTAAATTTAAGTCAAGCCCTTAAGAAATACAGATCAGTCTGTGAACCTTGTGGCTAAAACAGACCGGGCTGTTTGTGCAACAGATAAGGCACAGGTTCCTGGCACACCAGTTAGTTAGTTAGTTAGTTAGTTAGTTAGTTAGTTAGTTAGTTAGTTAGTGCTCTCTCTCTCACACACACCAGCAAAGCAAGGAAACAAACCTACTGTCCTTTTATTGTCCCATGCCCTGCCACTTTCCATTCTCACAGTTTTCTCCAGTTTGTTTTTCTTCCTCATCTCTTCTTTCCAAATCCTCTTCCCTACTCAGGTATCTTTACCACACAGATTCCTATATGACCTTCTTCTCCCTTCCCTCCTCCTTCTCTTTTCCTTTCTGCTAAGTTGCTGGCATCTCCCCAGGCTGATCCCAGTGCTCTTCCTGCCAGCATTCCCCTACTATTAAACTGCCAGTGTGAAGGCTCCCAATCTAAACTGGGACCATAACAGGGTCCCAATGCTTGAGTATCAATCTGGACTATGGGGGGCTGTGTTGGCAGTTCACATTTTAAAATACTTGCACTTCAGGACATAGATATGGAGCTACTGTTACATATGATCTAGATTGATCCATTGTACAATCTGATATAGTGTAATGACTTATCTCCATTTCCCCACACACATTAAGATCCAATCAGCGGAGTTCAAGAGATATGGTAAACGTTGTCATTTAAATCCCAACCAAATTGCTCTTAGCACTTGAAGTGACCAACAGGACCTGGAAACACAAATGATTTGTTTTACCCATGTGTTTTACCAAATAGGTAGAGATTTTCAGCATTCTCAGTTGCAATGATTCTGCCTCTTTTGGGGCCTTCTAGGCTAAAGAGCTTTTCCTCAGTGCTTGGGCTTTGTGTTCTCACACAGCTCACTGGGCCTGAAGATTCTAGTCAAAACTCCACATTTTCAAATAATAAAGACCAGTGTTTTGAGAGCCTCTTCCTCCAAATTGGCAGATTTGACAGCTTACTGGGGGCTGTGCCCCTACTCACTTCGGTTGCCAACTCCCTGCCATTTCCCCACATTAACCCCCTAGAGCTTCTCCTTCCCACCCCATGCAGCTACCAAGTTTGTTTTTATCTTCCCAACTCCATTTCTGAAGCCACTTTTCTCACCCATGTTCATGTTCCCCCCTTCTTTTGTGCAACCCCTCATGCATGCAAACCCCACCCATGGTAACCTCTTGCATCTTCTTTCTCTCATACATTGCAAATACTAAGCACCAATTTCACCTTCTACCTAATTATATAGCCACCATCATCTCTTTTCTTAAGCAACATTTAATTAGTCACTCAACCTCATCCAGTCCCGTTGCATCTGAAATTGCATCTGTTTTGGTCTTTAGAGACTGAGGGAAGACCTTTAGAGACCTTGGGGGGGGGGGGAAGGTTTTGATTATGTGCAGTGCTATTTTGCTAGAAAAAGAGGAGTCAGAACTCACCATTAGCACCTCCCTTGTTCTCTTATAAAGGCAATGGGGCCCACCTGAGAGGTGCCAGAACTGAGTTCTGGCTGATAAAAAGCCCTGATTATGTGCTAGATATAAGCCCGGTGTTTGATGTTGGATGCATATGCCCAATGAAGCAATGACAAACACTGAGAATTATGGGGAAAGACCTTAGAGTATAGTTTCTTTCATTGTATCACCCTGAAGTTGTTGAGCAACAACGGCTTCCCCTCCCCATCTGAAGTCACTTAAGCACTTCACACATTTGGCATTATTCACATCCTGCTGAGGGTCTGTTAGCATGTATATAACATAAGCAGAATAGCAGTAGACTTTTTCAAAGGGCATTGCTGTGTATTCCGGCTGGGGCCCTGCGCTGTGGTTTCTTGTTTCCTTCACCCCCAGGATCTCAAGCCTCTTTTAGCTTCTCTTCAGTTCAGTGCTTCCCTTTGTTGCAAAATATTTTGTTTCCTCAGATGCATGCTGCTATCAATAAGGCGGCAGCGTGCACCGTCTTGCAAAATCACTTCAAGAACCTTTCTTCCACTCTTTCCTCTTCCGCAAATGGAAGTCAGTGGAAGAAAAGAACAGAATGTACAGACCCAAAATAGTTGTGTGCCCCTGTTGTTGTTCTTCTCTATCTCCACTCTTTTTCTGAGCTCCTTCTCAGTTATAATCTTCATTTTTAGTCACAATGGAGCAGCTAGCCAAGAAGGGAATTCCTTTTTATGTCACAAATAAAATCTAAGTGATCAATTGATTTGTATGTGTTGCACAAGTTTGTTTTATGGTATTGGGAGTCGGTTTGTGTTGATCAACCCGAAGTACAGGCTATATTAGAAGGTTTATCTGTATGCCAAAGTCTACAGCTTAATGGTAGTCAATGCAATCAATCCTACATCCATGCCTCTCTATTTTGTCCCATCAGTAAGGACATGCCTTTCTCTTTAAAACGGAACATACTGGAGTTCTCTTGCCTTGATCTGCCAGCATAAGTTGCTATACTTACACACTATTGCTTATGTTACTGAAGTCTTGTAAATAAGTAGAATTAATAACAGCAACAACTACTGCAACCAGCATGCTGAGGGCTATCATGAGATGGATAGAGAATTTTGCTCCCACTGCAGCCCTCTTGCTTTCTACACTAGGCATATAGGTGTTGTACTCTGTGGGAAGTGCTGTGCCTCAGTGGTAGAGCACAGGGTTCCAGATTCAAACCCCAGCATCTCCGGGTAGCAGTGAGTACTAGTCAGTGCAGACTCTGTTTTAGATTATTTTAGGAACAAGCATAGGAACATAAAAAGATAGGTCATGCATTTAGGTGAAGGGGCATGGTATAGCATCTGTTTTGCATGCAGAAGGCCCTGGTTTCAATCCCTGGCATCTCCAGATAGGGCTGGTAGAGACCCCTGCCTGAAGCCCTTGAGAGCCACTGCCAGTTGGATGGACCAATGATCTGCCTCAGAATAAGGCAGCTTGCTGTGTTACACAGCAGTCCATTTTGCCTCCACCAGTCTTTTCATTTTTCTATAGTTATCAGGCAAGCAATCTTCACAGGTAAGGAAACTCCTAAAAATGGGGCCAGTCATATCTTGCAGCAAGCTGAAGCAGGCTGCATAATATAATGAGATGAAGAAAAACAGGAATTAATGTTCAGTTGAATGGTGCAGTGAAACTTCTTTCAAGTATTTGCACTCAGAGGTGCAATTAAGTAATTTTAGACCCTGGACTTAACTAGCCTTATGCCACCTTCTCTAAATGATAATGTGTATTACATCAAAATGCAAGACGTATTCCAGCCTTTTGTGTATCTCCAATATCCCTAGGACTCCTTCTCCAAAGTTGACAGCACCACAGTTTGTACTTCTGTGATAGTGGTGGTGGAAGAGAGAGAGTAAAATACTGTTTGGTGTTACACTTCAGGCAGCAAAATGTATAGGGCCAGTACTGCTCTCCAGCGCTTTCGCAAACAAATTTCTCTTGCTTCCTCTGCACCTTTCTCCTTTGCTTTGTGAAGATAAGTTACCTATTATACCTATCCCTGCTCCAGGCTCTACAGCACATACATTGGAGGAGCCCCATCAACCAGCTTCCTGACTAATACATGCTGAGAGCCAGCTCTGTCTAGAGTGAAAAGCCAGCCAGATATGCACATTAGAAATCTGGGGCAAGCTTTCCCTGCCTCTTTTATACAAAGCTTGCATGGGAGATAGTCTAGGGCTGCCATACATCCAGGATTTCCAGGACTTTACCTGGATTTCAAAGGCAGACGTGACATCTGGGAGGAATTTCTGGAAGACAGTGGTTTGTCCTGGAACTTTGGTAAGAAAAATGAGAAATCACTTTCCTTTTTTGGCATTTTCAGGTGATCCATAGTCATTTTGCAGGATTTCAGCTTTCTCCAGTTTAGTTGATCCCTGCAATGCTTTTCAGTAATCCCTCTGCATCTTTTCCAAGCCAGAATTTGGGACATGGTGGTTGGAGACATGAAACCTGCAGCGGAGCTCAAGTTCCCATTCTCATCTCTGCTCTTCTTCTCCACTTCAATGGGCTCATCCAGTTCCTCACTGTTGGAGGAGCTGTAGTCCGGTTATGAGCGCTTCATGCTGCTGCTGCTGCCAGCTCGCTCCAAACTAGCAGCCAGATTAGGGAGGGGAGGTCCCGCTCCTGCTGCTTGCCTGGAGCGAATGAGCAGGGATTCCCTAGTGCCAGTTGAGTGTGACCTCTGCTCCCACCGTTTATGCCACTCTGTCTCCCCCATTGCATTCCCACGCTTCGCCTCTTACCCTCAACTTTCGGGTTTTCATTTTTTAAAAATTTACTTCTTGAAATATGGCAACCCTAAGATAGTCAGACACTTTAGTCTGCTAATATATGTGTAGGCAATGCTTAATAGAACTGGTGTTCTTCCTCCTCTCTCCACTTGTCCCCTAATTCTGTTCTAAGAGTTGCCCCAATCCCCTAGGTCAGTTTTTGGGAGTTTACAAGGCACACATGAGAGGCGAAAGACCCATTGCAGAAGTAGAAAATCTTGCACTCATTTGTTGAAAACTGCCCATAGGGCATAGCTGATGCCTTATCATAATAACCACTGATAGTCAGTGTGTCTCGTTTGTTTGTGTACACATGCATAGTGCATATGATGGTTTTAAGCTCTGGTGTCTGTTTCTTTACAAAATGGACAGTCTTCACCTTTACAGATTCTTTAGCAGAAACCAATCTAACTATATCTTCCCCCAACCAAAAAAAAGGAAAGGAAAAGAAAAGATGATATTAGCAAGCAGAGATCTCTGTGGTTCCTAGTTAAAGAAGGAGCCGCTAATATTAGACAAACAGAAGTATTAGCGGTGGTTAATCTTTGTGTGAAAGTGGATTTATGGCCTGGCTTCTTAGTATTTGAATTCATTGCTACAGCTAATGGACATCTCAAACTGTCTTAAATCACTGGCTCTTTAGTGTGCCAAAGAGTAATAGAATGCTTAGAGCTACCATAATTTGGCACCTATGTTTAGAATCGGTTGCCAGAGGAACTTATGGAGAAAAACGATCAAGGGAAATATTTTCCCAAGTGCTCTTTCTCTCTCTATGAAATGTGTTCGATAGCTTGCTCTTTGCTGAATATAATTTGGCGATGTAGAGTACTTCTAACGCATGCCTAATATATGCAGGCTTTGTAGAATGGAATTTCCCAAAACTGGGAGTTGGCACAATGTGCTATGGTGGACCAAGGGGAGGTAACAGGCCATGTGAAATGTTGCTGCTTAGTTTTCCTGTGCTACCACAACCCAAGCTGGAAGGCTACACTGAAAATTGTAGTGCCATAAACGAGATGTTAAGGGGTTAAATAAAGGAAGGGGCTCTGCAAAGACTTTCCTTGTCTTGATTACCATTTGTTCTAGGGTAGGTTTGACCTTCCATCGGTTTCTGAACTCTAACTCCCAGGATCCCTGGTCCTTGGCCATGCTTCCTGGGGCTGATGGGAGTTGTAGCTCAGCAGCAGCTGTAACCCCACACCTGATCTAGGGCTTTTTGAGCCCAAGGGCTACATTTCCTTGTGGCCCTCTTTTCATAGGCTGCATGACAATGGTGGGTGAGGCCAAAGACAAGAAAGGGGGGGGGGGAGGTAAAGCAACTGTCAAAAGCTAGAGGTTTATTCAGTCACAAACCCACTCACATCTTTTCATCCTCATTGCAGGCAAGCAAGATGCATTATCACATGTTCCGGTCAGAAAAAGCTCTCAATGAGAGGACAAAGCAGGGCTGGTGATGACCATGGCCTGTGGGGAGGGTGTGTGCCCTGCAGAGAGTCTTGGGAGCCAAATACAAAAGCATGGATAGCACCATTTGGCCCTGGTTCTGAGGCTCCACACCCCACTTTCCAGGGGCAGCTGGGCTCATACTGGACACCTCCAGAACTGAGTGTGGCACACCCACTCAAGCTGTTCAATAGATATTTCTAAAAAGGTCTATAATACGGCTCCCAGTCTGAGTTAACAACAAGGTTTTCTTGTCCTTGGTGTGTCCCTATATTCCAGAGGTGTGGAACCTCAGACCTGGCAGCTGAATGTTGCCCTCCAAGCCACTCTATCTGGTCCTCTAGTCTCCCTCCAGGCCATACCCTTCATCCACGCTGCTTCCACATGTTTGTTTTTGCGCAGCTGGAATGTCTCTGTGTTCTTGAACTTTGATCATGCCCCTTGGTTGTCTGGATCAAGGATAGAGAGGGGTGTGTGGAGAGTGGATGGAGCAGGGGTGGCGCATCTCATTTTGCCACTTGTGAAACAGGAAGTACTGTGCCACCTGCACCACCTGCCTTGCCACCTCAACCACCAGTCAAGAAGCGGCCCCAGCATTGGCACCATTTTTGGGTCAGATATCGCATGCTGCACAAGATTTCATGTGATTTCAGTGAGATCTTGCTGGAAATCAGTGCCAGTGCTGCTTCTCCTACACTTCTCTAGAAGGCTCTTTCAGATATTACACTAAATGCATGGTGGTGGCAGCCGGCCCTGGTGTGCACCAACTAGTCTACTGTACAAAAGTAAAATTAATGTTTGTTGCTCTGCCCACTTCTGCTTCTGGCCCTGCCCACCTCTAACGCATGGCGCTTGGAAAGCTTCCTAATCTCTGCTGTACCTTTTGGTGGTTCTTCAGTCCTGCTTGCACCTGGCTCCAGCTGCCTGGTTTTTCCTTTGGTTCTGGCTACAGGCTTTGTCTCCTTGGTTCATGACCTCTGCATAATACTGGCTGTCACCCAAAGTTTTACTGGAAGCCCAAGTTTGGAAACATCTCTTAAAAGGTATATGCTGTACAGTGGCACTTTGTGAAATTTCTTAGGATTGACAATTCTGGCTGTGTTGCTGTGTTATCAAAAATACTTCTGTTAGCTGGAATCTTCTGTTGGAATCTGTTCTTCATCCTTCTGTCCTTCATTGTTTTCTTTTTCTGATCCTCAGTCCCTGAACTGCAAAATCTTTTAGCTTATCACTGGAACTGAGCATTTAATGTAATGTTTTATCTTTTAGTGAATGAATGAATGAATGTGTGTGCGTGTGGTGTGTGCGTGTGGTATGCACACGCACAGGACAGTCATTTATTTGGAAATGTCTATGAAAAAAGACACTTTAAAAGAACTTCCTGCATTAAAATGGCTAATGACTGAAAGTGTTATAATTTGCTTCCAACATGTTGAATTTAGAAGAGAACTTCTGATCCTTTGCAAAAACCCATACACTTCCCCATCACTGGCTGCAAAGAGATTTGAAAGAGTCTCTTTCCTTAAAGCAGCCCATTAATCTTCTGGACCATTTACTGCATTCCATCAGAAGCAATGTTCTTCTCAGAAGGCACTGCTGTTAAAATGTTACTCCGAACAGCAGAACCTTTTGGATGTAAAGGGGCGGGGGGAAGGGGGGAGATTGCATCTCTGACTATTTTTTGTAAGTCTTAAGGTTTCTCTTCAAACTTTCCCAGCTGCTAGACTGGTCTATGCCACTGACTTCAAGCTACCTTATAGATATTCATTAAAGAGGTGTTTACACATTACATTCAATAAGCATACAATCTGTATACACATATATTTGAGTTGTACACTCATACTTTAGTCACATGTAGTGTTCAGTGAATGTACATTCTGGTACCCAACAGCTGAACTGGACAAATCAGCACACTTTCACACAAACACTTGTACATGTGTAGGGACATTGTGTACCTCTGTTCAGTGATAACACGCCTAAAATAATCCTCCTTCAGCTTCATCCATCTTTGACCAACCCACTATCTGGCTGGCTCACCCTAGAGCCCCACAGCTGAAAATACAGTTTTTTAAAAATAACAAACAAACCTGTTTTGAATGCTTGTAGGATTGTAACCACTACCTCTTCCTCATGCGCAGTGTACTGTCCACTGCATGTATGCATGCACTGCATGAGCACTCCAGGACTCTTTCATAGTCTGGGATCCCCAACTGTGCAGACAGGACCTACACTTCTCTAGAAGGCTCTTTCAGACATTACACCAAACGCATGATGGGGGCAGGGCCAGTTGATGCAGTGATTATCCTTCTACATGCATTCGAATAAACAACTGAAAAATGTTTTTGGAATAAAAGGTTCTTTAAAGCTGCAAAAGAACAGTGTGTCTGCATGTGTGTGTGTGTGTGTGTGTGTGTGAGAGAGAGAGAGAGAGAGAGAGAGAGGGAGAGAGGGGGAGAGAGAGAGAGAGAGAGCACACACACACATGCTTACACACGGGCCATCTGGAAGAAGCAGGAATTTAATTTTGTGGTCTAGAAAATGCAGTAATACATACAGCCTTCAGCACACTATGATTATGTGACCCCCACTTTGGGGTGCTGCAGAGTTTGATGCCAGTACTAAAGGTTCTAGTTTGCTTTGGGTGAGAGAGTATTGTAAACTGATAGCACCTTTGTAATAGCAGGATTACTTACAGCTATACAAGCAGAGCTTAAATGGAGAAAATTGACAGAGCTGACCATGCAGATCCTCAGAAAGCAACTTGTACAGCAGTCTTCTTCCCCCAAGGCTGGATCTCAATTTCTGCTAAGGTGCTCCCAGCAATTTCTGCCTCTCTCAGTCCTAACACTGCCCACTACTGTTTCTCAGCACCAAAGAACATGTCATGTTATCTTGGTGTCTGTGCCTTTAAGTAGAGGGTCAACAGTCTTCTCTTTGAAGGAGCCTTCTATTTGAAGGACTGTCCTGTCCAAGCCATGTTTAAAGAACTGAGACCAGGGTGGCCTTGAAGTTACCCAGCAACAGTCAGCACCTGGACCACAGCCTGAGCAGACACACAGGTCACCTGCTCAATCTTCCCTTAGCTTAGGATGAGATATATTGTGTTCCTATTCAAATGAGGTGAGATGTACTGCGTTTCTATTTAAATGATAGCAATTATTTCTAATTTTGTATAAACATGCACACACATTAGCTATGCAAACTTGATTCAAATGTGACTTTTTTCATGATGTGTTTCCCTTTCCTTTTGAATTATGTAAGTGACCACTCTAATAATGAATATAGTGTCCTGAACCACAGGGTACCTGGCAGCAAGTCCCACTAGCCCACATGATTCCATGGCAGATGCTAGCCCATAGGCTAACAGGCTAACAAGACCAAAGTCTAGTCATGCCAGGTTCCTGCCTCTGCAGCCTGAGGTCAGTCCCGCACAAACATTCCCAAAGAGCTCTCTGGAACAACCAAGCCATGATCCAACCAATGTGGGAAGTTGAGCAGCACCAGCATGTCAGCTCTACTGTTTTATACTTTGCATGCTGATTGCAGCATCTGGGCTTGACAAGACATGTGACCTTCACCTGTTCCAGCTGAAGAATCACACACCTCCTCCCAGAGCTAACAAGCTCCACCTGGCTAGCTAGTGAGTTCTTGCCTGCCTCTGCCTTCTGGAGTGTTCCTCCTGCTGCCTCATAACCTGCCATGTTCAGGGAGATAGGGGCTCCTCTGGCTCTGGTGATGTGTCCTGCTGCTCTGGTTCCTGTGCACTGACTTCCATCCTCTTGCCACCTACCATCGCCCGTGAGTACTTTCTACACGAATCTCTCCTTCCCCATCCCCAGCTTGCCCCTGTGTGTCCCAGTCATGGCTATACCCCTTGCCAGGATCCTCTTCCTCCTGCCTGCTGTCCTGCCAGCTCATGACACATAGGGGCATTGCAGAGTCCCATGGGTTAACCCCACTGTTGCCATACTTCTTTGAATGGGTGGTTGGTTGGGGGTTTGAACCCCTCTATTCATGGATTGCAGCGTAGATAAAATGGGGGTGGAAACTATGCACACTTCCCTGAGCTACTTGGAAGGGTGGGGGAAAGTGAAATGAATGAATGAGCAAAACAGTTTAACCTTAGGAACTTAACCATGTAAGTACAGGTTGATAAATTAGGTACAAATGCTTCTTAATGGAGAAAGGAGAAGACCTGGATGTTTCATTGTTTTCAATGTTTACTGATTAGATTGTTTTGGAGAAAAAGAATTTCACAAGAATGTTTTGTGACACATGTTATTGTTATTTCATTTTATTTTCCTTTTTGATCGTTTCACCTTCATGCTTCATTACTGTGGGGGTGGCTGAAACTGCAGGCAGATCACTGATAAAAGGAAGGAAGGAAAGCAAATGCAAATGGGAGGGGAAAATAACTAATACCTAAAAGAATGCTTAGGTAATGGTAGAAGGGTAGGGAACAGAGCAGTAGTTCATACAGTCAAATCTGAAGTGGTTACAGAGTGTACCACAATAGGAAGTGGGTTAAATACTGGTTTCGATATACTCATGGGAATCAGATTGGAAAGTGTGTTGCAGTAAATGTAGGGGGTGGGGGGAAGATGTTGAAATTGAGCTATAAATACATATTCTGTTTTCTATGAAGTCTTATGACCAATAATCCATGTTACTGGAAATTTGCAGTGTTTTTATTTCTTTCAATGATTCACAGTCTGGTTTGCTACCCTTTGTTTACTTGGTATCACCAACCTTTGGGGACCAATGGGCACTTTGCCAACTGAAGAAACTGTTGTGGGTACAACACAGAGAGACACACACTTGGGAGCAAGCTCAAGCCACAACCTATTTTATCGGCTACAACAGAACCCATCTTTTAATACTAATTACAGTGGGGGAGGGGACCTTGGTGGACATATAAGTACTCAGGGTGCCACAAGGGAAACCCCCCCCACACACACACACTTTATAAGAAGTTACTGCAGATGAAAAATCTGGTACATTTTCACTGGAGGACAGGGCTTGGGCAGTCATATCTAATTCAACTGTTTGCATTGCCTAGTTAAAAAACCCCACAGATGAAGCAGGATTGGGACCAGCTGCCTTGGCCTAAAGGCAGCTTTAAGTGTTCTCATGCCTCTGGAAGACTACAGTGGACAATGCGGTTTCTATAAATTAAAAGCCCTCTCCTAGCCCTCAAAAGAATGCATGTGGGCTCAAAATGGGTAAGGGCTTTCCACGCTGGCTCCACACTTAATGTTCCCAAGCACTCTGGACCCTCCCCTTCTCATACATGAATTTCTATGAGGAAATTCTAACCATTTTCCATTGAACATGATTTGAAACCATACTGGAGCCTGCTTAGTGAATCCACCCTGTGATTGGAAAATCTACACAACAGTTGTTGATGTCCAATGACTTGGATGCTCTAAGAAGCTCTGTTGGAGGTAAAGGTCTTTTCTGAAAACACAGGTCGTGTTCACTTCAGCCTAGAACCAAAGGCATCCCACTTCTTTTCAGGTGGTCATAACTGTGTCTGAGCTAACATAGCTCTCTTCCTTAATTCCTTTCAATCTGAAAAACCACACCGTATTGTTTTTGTCCCACTTAACTCAGGGGAATGAATTTTAGATTGGAAGCTGCCCTAGTTCCGGAGCAGAGTTTTGAACGCATGTCTGATGTATTCCAAATCACACTATGGTTCAGATCAGTGCCTCTTTGCACCTACCCTTGTGTGGTTATATTTGTTTTTGGTAGAGGATAGGGCATCCTGTTAAGTGCACACATTTGCCTACATCCTGGAAGGAGGTAAGGGTGGTGGTGGCGGCGGCAGCCTTGTTTGCTGAGAGGAGAGGAGAGTACAAGAAAATGAAACCATTAGTCTTTGGCTGTTTTGGAGCTCATTCTCGTTGTTTTTAACCTGCTCTTTATTAGAGGTCAGAATATATTCAAAGCTATTTTAATAAGCACTGGCTAAGCATATAGCTGAACTTTGAGTATTTACAGTAAATGAGCTGCTTCCAAATTGATCTGTTCTCCTCCGTGCATATTCATACTTCCTACTGCTGACAGGAGAGATTGGCTACTTTCCCTAGAAGATTCCCTCCCTCCTCCTCTAAAAAACACAAACAACTTCAGGATTGGGATTTCAGAAAACAAAACACTTCTTGCAAATAAAGTACCTGCAGCTGAGCTGTGCTAAAGGTTACTGAAGGTGCATTCCTAGAAATAGTCTGACAGCTTTAATCATTAACTATAATTTACTTTGGCCGGGTCAAAGGCTAGTGTTAGCTTTGGCTGCAGTCCATATCCAACACATTCTGCAGTGAGCTCATTTATTTGAACTGGGCTATCCCAGTTCACACATTATACAGCAAAAAACCTGGGTTTTTCACCCAGTGCACAAGCAACAAACTGCTCTGACAAGTTGTCCATATATATGATACATAGTTTTGAATCACCACTTAGTCACATCTGCACATTACAATGGAACAACATAGTTAGGTGTCCACCTTAAGAAATGTAATACATGAAGTAGCCCCTACAGCAGGGGTGGGGAACGTGGTCCTCAGTTGGACTACTACTCAGTTCCACTGACCATTGGCAATGCTACCTGGGGCTGATAGGAATTGGAGTCCAACAACATCTGGAGGAGCACAGGTTCCATGCTCCTGCTCTACAGCAAAAGGGTAGCAGATTTCACCCTTGATCGTATCCAAGGTAGCCAATGTAGTGCCCTTCAGGTGTTTTGGACTACAACACCCATCATCCTTCACCAATGCTGCCTGGGGCTGATAGGAGCTGCAGTCAAAAACATCTAGAGGGCCACCACATTGCCTACCCCTGAAATAATCTATATAAAGCCTAATATGCAATTATGGGCTGTGCCATGTTTCATCCATTTTGTTTGTGCTCTTTCACACACACATACATGCTCATTGTTAGCTTACTAAATATCAGGTGGCATGCATTTGTGAACAAGCCATCCTAAATCAAACCTTGCAGATGGAATGTTCTTACGACATCATCGCAAATGCAATGCTTTTCAGCGGACTGTTCACACTTATATCAAGTGAGTCATTCAAACCACAATTCTTCACAGGGGCATAGTCAGTGCATGTGTGAAGGCATGGACTGTAACCAGCAGTATGAGAGGAAGGGAGACAAAGAAACAAAGTGAATCCCTGTGCCTTGTTAAGTTCATTATTGCCTCCAAGTGAAAAATATTTCTCTGACTGCCTCCACTAAACAACTCTTTAACCTTAGGACTTCAGCTGGTCATACATACCTACTCCCTGTGTGGGATGAGTAACAAGGCCTCAGACGTTCTCCCCACAAGAAACTATGTTTTTACTTAAGGTTCTCACAAGGCAGTAGATTAAATAACATTTAAGATTTTTAAAAATAAAAATGATTGTTGTTATTTACTATTTGAGCAAATTAAAAAATGAACATGGATAAACAAATCCAGCTATATCTATTCTATACTGTTTCCATAACTAGTCCAATACTTGCTTATTTGCTTGTCTTAGTTCAGCTGCTGGCTTCTTTGTGGTCTTCTCCTGGACCTTTCTTGCTGCAATGTCCTAATGCTAATGTCCAATGCTAATGTCCAATGTGCTAATGCTTGTCAATGTTCTAGATCTCTTAAAGTGATTCAGCCCTTTTCTTTCTTATAGCTCTTCATGTTTCTGACTCTGCAATTCTTTCAGCAAACTACCCTATTTTCCACCTCATATAAAATATTATCACTCCCTCTCCCAACCTTTTAGCTAATCAGAAGGAGAACGGGAGTCTTAATTGCCAAGTTCCTAGGCTGAAACTTTAACCCTTCTGTGGAAAATATATTGGCTCAATATTTACTTTTAAACTTATGAGTGTTATGTGCAGAACTTCCTGAGCAAAATATCCCCTTTTACCTTTAACCTCCCTGTGAACTCTTAACACTCCTATGCAAATCATAGTGATGTTCTGTATTGCAGAATGCAGGGATCCAGATAACATATGCAACTTTTACATGTTTACGTTCTGTGCGCAAAGAAAATACCAGTGCATGGAGTTGCAGTATGGTGCCAGGGCTAGTTCTAGCTTTGAATGGGTGCTTCATAAAGCGTCTCTTGGTGTTGCCCCCCCGGCAGGCTTATGTGGTGGCAGGAGTAGTGTTATTCCAAGTAATTGTGAAAAACTAAAGTAGTCATCGTTTCTCACAATGCCCTGAAGACATTGAGATGCAGCCCACTACCTGGCACTAATCAGTATAGGCAGTAGTGGCAGGCCCCTCCAGGCTTGTTGGAGCCCCCCAGCAACTGCTTGAGAATGGTGGAATGAGGAAGACTAGTACTTCAGCTATAGCTGATTCATTGTGCTTTCTATCTGAAATAGTGCTCAAGTGTTTAGAAATCAAGCCATGTACCTGCAGGGTGAAAGTTTCTCCCTCCACCCCAGGGTTTTATAAGAAAGAGAAGTGGTATAAGTATCTGCTAAGAGTGTGATCTAATTACTGTTACAACTGCAGCATCCTTGGGGCAGAGAGCCTTTCTCCCACTCTTGTGCTATTCACACCATTCCTTACAGCACCCGCAACAACAGATATTCTTGACTCCCTCCTCCCATCTCCCCACCAACAAAATGTTCTTTCAGTTTCAGGTATAGATGTTGCAGTAATTAATATGACTTCTAGTATTTACTGCAGGGAAATATGACCTGGACCATATAACCGTTTATGCTGGAGTAGTGCCATTGAAATTAGTGGAAATACTCCCGAGTCAGTTGCGGGAAGATTATTGCCTGATTGCATAAACCATGTTTATTTATATCTTTGATTGTTTAGCCTATTAAATGTTGTGTGGCTCGTTTGCATGAAAATAAACAGGCTATATGTTACATAAATGAGCTAGTTAAAAGAGTGAATTAATGGTTCATTAACCTCTACTGAACTTATACTCTTATTAGTGGAAACCCATTTAAATGAGTGCCCAAATGATGATGTGAAACTACTTAAAGAATTCCAGCAACTGCATTTAATCAAGGGATATTAGCAAAATGAATGGGCCGGATAGATGCTAGAGATGGCGGGCTGCACTCTGATACTCTGGTCCTAAAATACAGATTGTCCTTGGAATATGAGCATTAATTGTACTATTGATGAACACACATACACATTCATGCTTCACTCCCCTTTATCATTTGCAAGCAAATTATTCATATGTGTTGTTGTTTTTTTGAAAAAAAATCTAAAGAAATCAGTCTGCTGCTGTTTTACACTGATGCAGTAAATTCTACAATTGCAGCTTGGGCTCTAACTACAATTTACATTAAATGTGTCACTTGATGTAATGTCAGTATAGATGTGAGTCTAATTGTGGCAGCATAAATGTAATGTATAGTTTCACAGGGGGCGATTTCCCTTTATTTCTGATATTTATTAATACAGAGTGTACAACTATTTGAGTGCTGCTTAGAATGCTACCCCATGTTTAAAAGAGGAAATCCTCCATGTAGGTGGAAAAATTAGCACATAGGGGAGAAAGACTCTAGCCCAGCTCCTTGTTGTGCTAGTATCCTACCTGCAGGCAGTTGTTTGCAAAAGGGGAGCATTCAGAAATATACTTTCCACCTGCATTCTGTAATTATACAATCCATTCTTCCACCTCAAGATTTTGCCACCTTACTTCCCCTTCAATCTGCTGCATATGTAGAAATAACCCAGGTGAGAGGGAGGTCACTTTTGGAGGGACAAGAGGACTAGGTGGAAGGCTAAGATCTGTCGGCCCAATGCTTACATGCTGTAGTGTAGAGGGAATTGAGGGACAGATGAGACTTGTCAACCTGGGAAAGTTGCCCATCTAGAAGAAAGAAAACTCCTAAACCTCCTCTGCCTTGCAGAATATCTTTGGGAGAAGTAATAGCTAAGGAGTGAACCCTACGTAAATCCAGAGTGGAATCACTAAGATGGTTGGGTGGTGCCTTCTACACCTCCTTCCAGCAACTTCCACAGCCAAGGTGATGCCCCATGTATTGCTCTGCTTTCCTTTGGACCACATCAGTGAGGCTGAGAGGGGGGTCTTGTCGTCTGGGCAGCCCTGGACTTCCATGCTCACTGCCCAGGATTGTGCCCTGAAGAGGTCACTTCAGTGCTGCCAACACAGCAGTTTGACTTCACCCCTGGAAGTGCACTCCATTCTCTCTTTCTCTCTCGAGAGAGCGCACGCGATGGATGCCAAAAAGTAGTTTTTGTTGATTAAATTCTGTCACCTCACCTCACACTCACACTTTTGTCGTGCTCAAAAATCATCCTGTCTAGATTTTTAGGATAGCACTCAAATGTGTTTAACTTTATTCGGGCAAGCAGTTAAATTTTTTTTTAACTTTTTAAGGCCTGTGACTCAGTGACAGAGCATCTATTTTTCATGCAGAAATCCCCAGCGTCAATACCCAGTCTCTTCAGGTAGTGCTGAGAGAGACCCCTGCCTGACACCCTGCAGAACAACACTGAGCTTGATGGGCTTCATATAAGGCCCCTGCCTATGCCCCCATGTTAATCTGTGGACAGCCCTGATTTTGGTGTTTGGACAGTGGCCTCTCCGCCTTACAAAAACGCAGCTGGTGGGGACCGCTTTGTCAAGGATGGCTTTGCAGTTTTAAACAGCCTTTTTTATTACCATGGCCATAAATAGCAAACCGCCCCAAATATTACTAGGGTTTTTTTTTTTGTTGGCTTTGACCAATGAAGTAGAACAAGACCTCTGAATACCCCATTAGTTCCAGTGCTGCGCTTTGACGACTCTGCACCGGCAGCTCTTTTTCTATATAAGTCACTTGCTTCACCCGAGTCTCTTAACAAATACTGTTGACAGGCACCATTGCAATTTTTCTGCATGTTCTGACAGTTTAATTCAGTACCTCCTGGCTAAGCAGCCTGAGCCTGAGGGGGTAATTCAGTGTGTTGGCATTGCGCTGCTGCAATTAAAATAATTAAGGGAGCTGGGATGGGTTGGCAAAGCTTTCCTCCTCCTGCAGCTTTGAGAGAGAAAGAGAGAGAGAGCACTTTCCAGTCCCCACATGGGATGCACACAGGCTCCCCCTTTGGGATAGAGGGCAGCGGAATTTATTATTAACAAGATGTTTACTTCCAGGTATCAAATTGATTTGTATTTTCCCCTAATTCACATAACCTCCCTCTTTCCTTATGTCTGATATGATTTCTTGCTTAGACATCATGGACTACTGCTTGGCCATGCAGAATGGGTTTATTTAGCCCCCTAACCACCCAAAAGCTGTTTACTTCAGCTGCTTGCTCGAGACCACTCAGTGCTCTCTTTAATTATCACTATTAGAGTGATAATGATTCAAGAGCAAATATCAAGAACCTTGGCACTTGCTTTCCTCTCTCTAGCACAGCGATAAACAGGCACAACCAACAGAAGGCACCCTATTTGCATCTTTTAAAAGCCCTTTTTAGAACTCCACATGAAGAGAGGAGAACAATTGCTAGGCGGTTAAAAATATTGCCCTAAAGAATTTATCCTATAACCCAATTTTGTGTTGTAAAGGAAATGTAGCTTATTCACTGACATTTCATCAAGAATGTAACACCATTCATGTTCTCAGTGACAAGCAAGAGAATTAATGCAGGTGAAAGGAAGTTAAAATGTTCTCATATCCAAGCGTGCTTCTGAGGAATTGTAAGACTTTTCACAAGTTACACTGTGAAATCCTCTGGTGGTGCAGAGGTTCCTGTTCTCACTGTTGCTGCAGTTGATTCAGCTGATTTATTTATAGAATCTTAGAGTTGGAATGGATCCAGGGGTCATCTAGTCCAACCCCTGCAATGCAGGCATCTCAGCAAAAGCATCCATGACAGATGGCCATCCAGGCTCTGCTTAAAAACCTCTGAGGAAGTAGAGTCCACACCTCTCGTGGGAGTCTGTTCTACTTCCACACAGCTCTTATTGTCAAAAAAATTTCCTGAATGTTTAGTAGGAATCTCCCTTCTTGTAACTTGAAGCCATTGGTTCGAGTCCTGTCATCCAGAGCAGGAGAAAACAAGCAAGTTCCCTCTTCCATGTGACAGCCCTTAAGATATTTGAAGATGGATATCATATCTCCTCTCAGTCTTCTTTGTAGGGACTTCACTTGTTCTCCAAGAACTCTCAAAGATCATAGACAGTTTTATATTTCTATAAAATAGTTTTATCCCATTTGTCAGCTGAAAATGCTCCCAGAGTGTCTTGGGTGGTGCCTTCAGCCTTGCAATCTGAAAGACATGACACAAAAGGAATAGGGGATGGGGAGGGAGGAGAACAGGGGAATTGAAGTATCAGTTCTTAAAGGTACAGTTCTTTTAAAAAGCAGCTGGTGTTAAAAATAAAATTATTTACCTAGAGCATTTATTATGCTTTTCTGTGTATGTGTGCAAAGTGGTTATATGTAAATTAAAAATGACTCCATACAACAGCTTTAATAAAATGCACTTGCGAGCCTCCAAGGCAAACACAGATGACTATCCTTTCACTGCACCCCACCAGGAAATTGATAAATCTGTGGATTTTGCTGCTTGCTTTGGACCACAAAACAATGGAAGGGGTTGTTACGCACTTGGCAGGCCGCAATGCATGACTGGTGGTGGTGTTTAGGCTGGCAGCTCACAAGCTGCATAGGCCTGGCTGAATCTCCACCTCTTCCTGTTTGTGAGAGTGCTTTCTGTGTCTGAGATGGCTTCAGGTTTCTGCATTTCTAGGCAATGGAAGACTGAAGCCATCAACATTCCTGCCTTCCTGCCTCCTTTGTTTCATGTGATATCTGAGAAGGGCACCACAAAATAAAAAGCAGCAGTGCGAGCCTAGCAGTCTTCCAGTAGGAGAGGACATATTTAATCAACCCCGGTCAGCCTTGGAAAATTTGAAATGTTTAGCAATGTGGAGTCATTTGGAAGTTAACTAGAATTTTGCCCCTGTGTTTGCGGGGAAAGGAGAGGGGGTGGGCATTTAAAACTTGTGCTTGACGTTGATACAATTCCCTGTTACTTTTTCTTGACTCAACCTTTTCCTCAGTTTTTCGGAAAGTGTTATGTCCCAAATTACATCATACCATTTTTGTATGTTTAAATCCTTTGCCTTTTTCCTATTTCTATCTATCAATAGTCTTACTGCTATTAATAAGTAACCAAATGCATTTTTCTACAATAATCCCTGGTTGTCTCTGCTGAAAATACCCAGCAATGCTATTTCAGGAGGCTGTTGGGTTTTTTAAAGTGTTTTCCCTGTATTTTGTGTTATTCTTACAAATATCCCAGAACTGCGTATTTTTAATACTGTTAAATAATGCGTCCTAATACATCATAATAACAAATGCAAGAAAATGCCTGCATAACAAATTAATTTCTTCACAATTCTAGACAGTTCCCACCATGTTCTGGTAAATGCTACTTTTTTACTGGCCAATGATGGAAATGAGGTTCAAAATGGATCATTTATTGGTGGCATTTGATATTTCTTGAGATATACTCAGGGATTCCAGAAAAGGAGGCTTGTTTTTTGATATTTCTGTTGATAACAAAGCAATATCTCTTTACTGGTAAATTAACAAACTTAGGCAGAAATTTGCTACATTCTCCAATAGCTCCAGTCATTCAGGCTGTCAATAACTAATAGTCACGATGACTAGGCTCTACCTCTGCTGTCTGAGGCAGTATGGCTCTGAATACTAGTTGCTGGGAATGGCAGGTAGGGAAAGTGTTATTGTGCTGAGGTCTTGCTTTTGGGCTTTCCAGAGGTATTTGGTTGGCCACTATGAGAGCAGGATGCTGGATTGATCAGGCATGGTTATTCTTACGTTTGTATGTGTAACCTGGGAAATAAATGGTCTTAAAAACTTAATTTGTGGAAATAAACGAATGATACTAGGAATCGTCTTATAGCTGAGTGATTCATATAGGCTGAACGTCTTCTAGACAATTGCAGTAAAATTGTTAGGGTCTCTGGAGGGAGTCTCATGGGAATGGTGAACATACTTGTGCACACAATTGAAGGCTATTGCAGTTCCTGCTATTTTGGCAGCAAAGTTGTGAGGATCAGTATACTCCCTTGTACTGGTAGCATGCACACAGAACTTCCCCCAAATGATTACAGGAGCATGAGAGCCCAAAATGATGATGAGCCTGAAATAACAAGTACAGAAGTTTGACAGTGCTACCACACTTGTAAACTGATGCTACTAGATGTGTTATTAAGTTCATACTTCAGGGGGCTTCAGTTATGAGTTGAGTATTATGATCTCTTAATTCTTCTGTAGCTCAGAGAACCAGCCTCCCTCCCAGATGGGACCTACTTTCCCACACCCGACAGTCCTCTAAACTGCCTCACTAGCTAGGTAAATGGGATTGAAGGAAAGGAGGGTTGGGGTGGGAGAGAGTGGGTGGAGAAAGAAGACAAGGCAGGTGGGCGGGAGTCTCCAAGGTTGGCTTGGCTTGAGGATACACCAAACTACCATATTTTTCACCCTATAGGACGCACCAACCCCCCTCTCTCTCCAAGCTTCAGGAAGCTATCCGCAAGCCTTGGGAGCCCGCGGGAGTTCCCGCCAGGCTCCCCAGGCTTGCAGACAGCAGCCTGCAGCCCGAAACCCGGGGAGCGCAGCGGAGCGCACCCCGGGCTTCGGGCAGATATCCGCAAGCCTGGGGAGCCCAGTGGGAGTCCCCCCCGGGCTCCCCAGGCTTGCGGATAGCAGCCTGTTCTGGGGGCTGGGGTCAGGGGAAGCTTGGGCTTTTTTTCTTTATTTCCTCCCCCAAAACTAGGTGCACCCTATGGGCCGGTGCGGCCTATAGGGCGAAAAATACGGTACTTCCAATTTGGGTGTTGAGGTCCCCAAGCCACCCCAAATAAAACACAATTCAAACAGAATTTTTGTTTAAGTTTTTAGGCATAATTTTAGCCACAACTTTATTAAAATACAAAAAATGTGAGTGGTTGCTTAGGCATTGGTTACGACCATCTGACCCCGCATGGGGACAGACTGACATTTGCACGCCCATGAAGTCAGAAAGGGAAAACATTCTGGGGAGAGAGATGGAGCTGGGTACCATGCCTCTCCCCAAATGTTGCCAGGGGCTCTTGCGTGGCCCTAGCCCCTTGACAGGGGTTCGAACAAAAGCATGGCAAACCCCTGGATTCCTTTAATGGAATACCCTTACAGCAGCAGCATTGGAGGGGCATGCACAGCCAATCCATACCCCTCCACCAACCAATTTATAAAACCAATGCCTAACTGCAACCTTACAAGTTGTGATGATTTGCTACACAGTAGGCAAAAACCAAATGGTACCAGCCAATCAGCCAAGTGGACAAAATTCCTACCAGGCCCCTGCCCCAAAAGCAGATGACCCCATGACAGGCATAGCAAGGTCAAACGCAAAAAACACCCTAAAATCAGGGAGGGTGGGCAGGTGATCTGATGCGTGCAGCGAAAAGAGGAAGCTCAACACTGCACGCAAGGAATATATAGCTTGTGGCTGTCAATCACAAAATAGCAACATCAAAATCTCCCCAACAACAAGAAGCACCCAATCGTAATTGTGGCAACTCTCTTTTACCCACCCAGCAACAGTGGGATGTCTTGTTAGACCCCAACGCAACATGCGCTCTCCATGAAGGAGAACACGCTTTGTAGGAAATCAGCTTAGGCTATGGGAGGCACATCCATCAGTAGATGCTACTATGTATATACTTTTGAGTAATCAAAGTGCCATTACAGTGCCAATTAGAGAGCTTTCCAATAGCTTTTCTACTCAGTCATAGATCTCTCGAGCATGTCTAGACCCCCAAAGGAGGAAACATGATTGAAAGTTTACCAGTAGTTCTTTATTGGCAAAGCTTGATTATACCTGCTTCTGTGGTGCAAGAATCACATACACCACTCCTGCTTAATAGCTGGGCATTTCCTTCTTCAGACCTGTGCTCAGTCACAGCAGTTGGTACAACAGCGGGCCATGCCTCTTCCAGCACATTTAAACCCCCCCCCCCGACATGGTTTTCAGTGACTTCTCCTGTGCTCATCTCCATCTGTTCCTGTTGCTTTTAGGCCCCTCCACATCCTTGGAGACAGTGGGAGAGGGGATGGAGGAGATTCTAACAGCTTGACTCTCTCTGGGAGCGTCTCTTCCATCTCTGTGCCTTCCTGCACCTCTTCCCCCCTTCTCTTCTCCTGTCTTTGACTGCATGGACTTCCCCCTGCCTCACTGTGGGCACAGAACCCCAAACATCATAGACCATCTCCCGTGGATCATCCTCCTGCCCCATGCTTCCTCTGCCCACCCTTCAGACTCCTGCCTGTCCCTGGCATCAGAGAAGCATTGTGGGCAACAGCTCTGAAGATGCAGCAGCATAAATTTGGTCCAGGTTTCTTATTTTGCCTCTCCACTGATGCTGGACTTGTCAGATTACAAAATAGTGTGAAGTATTATTTTATCAGGTGTGTATTTGTGATACTCCTTATAATGCTTTTTGACCACCTTCTACGAACTCTTTCTACAGGGAAAGAGAAGACACAGGGAACCTATAGATGCCCCTGCTTTTCTTTAAAGATGCTTTTTAAAAAACAGAAAAACAAAAACAATTACTGACTTTTAAAATTGCTCCTCCCCAGATTTCTGAGCAGGCTTTATGTTCTCGGTCACAGTTGCCCTAGAGACGGGTGTAGCCATTTTAGCACATTATTTTCTGCAGTGTGAGCATTTCAATTCCAGGCAGGCTACTGTAACTTTAAAAAGATTTAACGAATGTACCTCCAGTAGCTAAGCTGAAATAAGAATGTCTCATGAGTTTAATGGATCAAACAGCAGTGATGGGTTTTATGGGCTCCTTTTCACTTTAGGGCAAAGAGAAGAGAGAGCGGGGCAGGTTGGTTTTAAATTCAAGGATTTATGTTGTTAATCCTCCTGGCTAATTATAATTTATGGGAATCCTGATAAATTAATATGCGGTTGCTATTCAAAAGCAGAGGATAGTGTAAGGCAGGCACAAACAAGCCTTGTTCATTTTTAATTTATTTCCACCAATGGAGAATATTAAATTAAATGAACACTGGGGCATTTACAGGGGGAAGGTTCATTTTCATTATTTATCTCCAGGTCTGTAGACTTTGTATAACGATTTTACAAAGTTTGTTTCCTTTACGCAGCAAATAATCTGCCAAGGTAGCATGCTGGTGCTCATTTACTCAAGTTAAAGCGTTACAAAAAGAAAAAAAATCACAAACAGAATAATTTAGGAGGAGGAGGTGAGGAAATCTTCCACTGATCAGTTTGAATACTTTTACTATAACTATTTATTATTTAATTGTCTCAGGGAATATACACAGTAATCATAGAGAATCAACTACTACTTTAACTTTGACTGTCACCCCCAAAATATATTGGAGTGTGTGCATAGATCACAGTTTTGCAGCAACTGTTTGGCATTATAGGGAAGTATTCTAAATGAGGAAAGATGCATAGATATATCCTACAAAAAGACTTTATAATTATGCCAACCAGATTTTTTATTTTATTTTGTAAGTCTTTACTGTCTCTCTTTGACAGTTCCTACTCTTCTTAATTTTTCTTTAACCCCCCCCCCCAACCCATGATCCAACCCATGAGCTGAAGACAACTAAAAATCATAAACACCCCATTCTTTACCTCCCTTTTTAGTGGAAAAGTAATGCAAAGTAATTTTATGTGAACCACTTGAAGGCTCCAATGATTAAGTGAAGCTCTGATCCTGTTAAATAAATAAATAGTTGCAATTCAAATTGAGAAGAAAAAGGACATCCTTGTGGAATTCAAGAACCTGTGGCAAAATCAAGTTGTGATGAATCAGTATTGGCCATTTTGCATGCAAGCACAGTTACTTAGGATAGGTTAAAGTTATCTTTCTACCAAGGTCTTTCCATCATCACATCTGTGTAGTTGATTCAGATCAGGCATTGCATGGCACTTGTGCAGGGCACACTGATCAGGCTGCTTCACACAAAATGTTGTTCCAACAATCTCTGTGAAGGAAAAGAGGGGACACTTTTCACAGCAGACTGAAGCTTTCATGAAGAGTGGCCCTTTCTGTTCAACTTAAGAGCATTTGTTGTAGTTACTTTGTGTACTTCACAAGTAGCGCATCAATAAAACGTTGCAGGGTATCCCATCTCTTAAAAGGAGTGTTGATAGTTCTAGCCCAGTCATCCCCTTCAAACGGGTATCCCAGTCACTTCATGCCACCTCCATTTCCAACTGATGGTCAACATTCTGTGACTCATGGGCATGCTTAGTCTTCATGGGCTGGGTTGGTTCTTTTTTGCGGTTGACAATTGTCCCCTTTGTGTTTTAAAGAGTTGTTCTATACCTCTGCAAATTTTGGGGATCCTCCAGGATTGTTGATACATTCCTCCTGTTTCTCAGTTGTCTTGGTTTGACTCCATTACTCTTGGCACTTGCCACCTAAATTCTCTGTTAGAGGAATCATAACCAAAGACTCATGGGCTCTTGAGGAATCCTGTAGTCTGTAACAGTGTCCCTCCACCTGCCCCTAAATGTTGCCCACTGTCCCTGAAACCATTCCTTGATCCCTTGTGGTTGGTGTTTCCCAAGGATGGGGAGATATTAGGTTAATCATATTGACTCTTCTCAAACCATACATAGAAAACATAGAAACATAGAAACACAGCTATCATTCCAGTTTTGTACTGGAATTTTGTACTGCAGTTCTTCAACCAAAAAAAAGTGTGCAAAAAAGTGTACATTAATATTGTTATTATGATATTTGTTATTATTTGTTAAATTTGTATACCGCCCTGCATCCGTAGATCACAACATAAAAATACAACATATACAGTATATTCAGGAGAAAATGTGCATAAACATGCATGTTTTAGTGAAAATAGCATACAAAATGCATGGTGCTAGGATAAATTTCTCACAAAACTGTATTTTAGACAAAAGTGCATACAAATTTGTGTTAATTAGGTAGGAGAAATGTGCTTTTAAATGCTGTAAATTTTTGTGAGGATTCCCCCCCCCCCACCCAATTGCAACCTGGTATGAAAATGTGAAAAACTGTGATTGGAAGAATGAGAAGCCAGAACTGACAAATGTGGCCATGCCTCATGTCCCCACCATTTCAATTGGGCTCCTTGGCTTCAGGTAAGGGCCAAGAGTGAACCCTACTAGGTTTTGGGGAGGGGAAAGATCAATCACCTTCATCTGCTAATATTAGGGGGATTTACTGTGGCAGAGAACCTCTGAATCTGATTTATAAGTTTTAACTGGGTCTTAGAATGAAAAATGCAATGATAGTGAGTGATGAGGAAATACTTCTCCCTTCAGTTTTTAACAAAATGATTCCTCCACATGTAGCCAGCAGATATTTGTCTCAATGGCCTGCTTGGGGATTAGTGTGGGTTTTCTACACAGCGGTGGGTGTGCATTTCTCAGATGATAGGATATTCTTTTACACCTATATACAGAATGTTTGACACAAGGGTTATCAAAAATTGAAGTAGGTTCTGGATTAACTTTCCTTGGAGAAATCACTTGATGCAATTACATGCCTGGATTTTGTTGCTTTTCGGAGTATTCCCTGCAAATGAAGTCCCAATGTGGTGAGTGTGGGTGGGTGTCTGTTTTGCTTTTCCTCCTTTCCATCTGAGACAGATTCCGTTTTTCATTTTGCTAGCTGAAACTTCAGCACCTATTTATTAAAATGTCCTTCTTTGAGAATCCTGGCTAGTGATGCAGGAAGTTTAAGAGTTACTAATATCCCTGCAGTTTTATTTCCTCTAAAAGAGATAGCAGGGCAGCAAATATTATATTTGGAAATAATCTGCTCAACTGTTCTTTTGATAGAAAAATCTCCCAGCTGTGCATCACTAGATGAAGTTCAGCTCATGGTATTAGGAGAGTTTGAAGATTTAAAGCAAATTGCTCATCTACTTTGATTTTACATGTAGTGCAGGGCTTTTTTATTTTCAGACAAAGGGGCCTTCAGATTCTGGTAGTGATTTGGTTTTGACAGTAATAAAACAGAACTTTCAAAATACTGTCCAAGCCTTCCAAAGACCTCTGAAACTACCTAGTTTTTATAAAGCACCATCTAGGTGAATGGCAGCATGCACATTGCATTACAGAAGTGATACATGCACTGTCTGTGGATGACCCAGAGTAAGATTGGATGGAACATCTAGTAGGTAGCATATGGCTTTCAGTAGCTGTTTCCTAGCACGTCAGCCTGGACCTTCCTTTATTGAGAATGAAAGATCTTCAGGAGCACAGTCTGAGAATGTTTGTTATCTAGCTCTGCCACTAGAGATTCACACCCTTTTCATGCCTTTAGTAGCATCTGGTCGATCTCTGGGCCCAGTTCGATCTTTTGGCTTGGGAGTTTGGGACCTGGGACCTGTGTATACAGGGCAAAGCTCTAAATGGCTTGGTACCTGATAGAATGTCTCCTCCCACATTGTACCTACCTGTCCAATGTGGTTCATGATGTTATCTACATAACAACTTCTCTATGTGTCCCCTCAGTCTGAAGTTGGGGGGTGGCCACAAGAGAGAAGGCCTTTTTGATGATGGCCTCCTATATGGGAAATGTTCTTCCCATGGAAGCTTCCCTGGCTCCAAAAACATGTTTTTGGTTCCAGCCTAAGCTTTTGCCATTTTAAGATGTTCTTATTTTAGTCTCTGTGGTGTGGGTTGTGGTTTTAGCTCCTGTACAGTATTTGAGGATTGTTTTTAGCTCCTATGATTTGTATTGTATTTCATTGTGCTGTGGGTTTGTTTTTTGTGTTTTGTTTTTCCTCTGGGTTAGAAATTTCAAAAATTGATTGTGGATATCATTGCATTATTGCTATGTTTTTAAATTAGTTTACTACAATGCCTAGAGGACTTATTTAATGAGATATTTAACAAATATTAATAATAATTAACATGCTTTCATACAGCCTGTCAGTCATAGGGGCTGAAATTACACACCCGTGTTGCATTCACTGCTGGAAGAATGTTCTAAGTCCTGAGTAAGGTATAAAGGTAAAAGACCCCTGGATGGTTAAGTCCAGTCAAAGGTGACTATGGGGTGTGGGGCTCATCTCTCTTCAGGCTAAGGGAGCCGGCCGTTGTCCACAGACCGCTTTCCAGGACATGTGGCCAGCATGACTAAACCACTTCTGGTGCAATGGAACACAGTGACAGAAGCCAGAGCGCATAGAAATGTCATATATCTTTCCACCACAGCAGTACCTATTTATTTACTTGTATGCTTTCTAACTACTAGGTTGGCAGAAGCTAGGACAGAGTAACAGGAGCTTACCCGATTGAGCAGATTTGAACCGCCAATCTTCCAGTCGGAAAGTCCAAGGGGCTCAGTGGTTTAGACCACAGTGCCACCCGCGTCCCCTATCAGTCCTGAGTACACACTGCTCCAGGTAACTCCCTAGGCTTCAAACTATGAGGGTCTTCCTAGTTCAAAATTCAGTATACCTGACACATACTAGACTACTGGCCACTCTGTTAACAAAGATGCAAGTTTGACGCAAATAATCGCTGTATTTCAGAAGTACTATGCCTGTTTAGATACTCTACCCTCTTCTGAAATACGTTTAATCATTTTTAGCACTTTGAAGGTATCTGCTTGCATGGGATGAAAATGTCAAGATGTAGATGACTTCAGACAGCCAAACTGGTTGTATGAAGCCTGTCCTCTATTAAAGACTACTTCACATGTCACAAAACTCCTGCATGGAAATGATTTCTGAATAGGAACCTGTTCATAAGTCCTAAATGTGAGTCATCAGAGGTGATAGCTTAATGCATATGGGACTCCTGATTATTTTGTCACCTTCTGAAGACCTTCTTTTTGATTTCCACATTATGAATTATGTTACCTGCTGCCTTGTGCCATTGTTTTTCTTCCTCTCTGTGTGTAACTGTTTTTAAACTTTGGTTATGAGCTGCCACAGGGCAGTGGAATATAGATGTAATCATATACCCTCCAACATTCGACAGATGAAAATCAGGACAGATGGAAATAGGGAAAATAAGTGCTATTTTCTAGAAAAAGAGGTGCCAGAACTCACCATGAGCACCTCCCTTGTTCTCTTAGAATGGCAATGGTGCCCATCTGAGAGGTGACGGAACTGAGTTCCGGTGAGTTTTGTCTCAAATAGAAGCCCTGGCAAAAACAGCAAAGTGCAGGCTCCAGTTCCTCCTTTTCAAGGCCTGGTAAGCCCCTGCCCAACTTTGGGAAGAAAGCTTGATACTATGGCAGGGTCTGAGAGCCCTCCCCCCCCCCCACTTTCCCAGAGCCCGAGAAGCCCTGGCAAAAACAGCAAAGTGCAGGCTCCAATTCCTCCTTTTCAAGGCCTGGTAAGCCCTTGCCCAGCTTTGGGAAGGAGGTGTGAAGCTCTTGCAGGGTCCAAGATCCCTCCTGCCTCCTTCCCAAAGCCCTGTACTGTAAATGCTTGCCAGCTTTGGGAAGGAGCCAGGAGGACTCTAGGATCCTCCCTGCAACCCCACCTGTACTCAGGCAGCCCGGGCCCTGCTCCATTTCCAGGACATTCCCAGATCAAATCAGGAGCCGGGATGGCTTCTGTATTTCCAGGAATCCCACAGTTAAATAGTGGCAGTTGGAAGATATGTAATCGGGGGCAGCTCCAGTACTTCCTCCTCACCCCAATATTTGAAGTGTAGCATTGATTGAGTCACTGAGCTATGTACTATCTCATCCAACCCTTGCATGTTGCCTGGCAGCAGCAATTTCTAATTTCTCACAGATGAATGTCATTGTTCTATTTACAATCATGTGGTATATAATGCTTTTAAATAAGTAGTGAGAAATTTAAATGGTGGTTACACAATCACCTAACTAGGAGGAACCAGGAATAGTACAGTTGTGCCTCAGCTCCTGAATGCCTTGGGAGTCTAACGTTCCGGCTCCGGGACAATCGAAAACTGGATGTGAGTGTTCTGGTTTTCGAAAACTCTTTGGAAGCTGAATATCCAATGAGGCTTCCACGGCTTCCGATTGGCTGCAGGAGCTTCCTGCAGCCAATCAGAAGCTGCACTTTGGAAGTCAAATGTTTTGGAAGTCGAACACACTTCTGGAACAGATTCTGTTCGACTTCTGAGGTACGACTGTATCAGAAGTGAACCCAGATGGGAAACTTGGGCCAGGACAGTAGCCGAAGACGCCTTATGGGGAGTGGGGAACCTTAGGCTGTCTTCATCTGACCTTCAAGACCCTGCCCAGTTGATACCTGTCACTGATCCTGCTCCACACTCTCGCTGAGTGCTTTTGCATGGCGATTCCCGCCCCCCCCACCAGTTAGAATAAATAAAGACACTGGACACCAGAATTTAAGATTAATGGGCAACAAATGGCCACAACTTTATTGTTTACAGGTAAGAGGCATTGGTCCTATCAGACTATCCGGGATAAAACCGGCCCAACCAACACTGGCAGGTTGCCCAGAAGGAAATGCAGCCCTTGGTCTGATAAATGTTTCCCACAACAACTAGTCTGACTGATAATGATGGTGATAATGTTGTAGTGATGTGTACAATTTTGTATTTTCATTGAGTACACAATGTGACTGTCAACAAGCAGAATTAATTTCTTATTTTAAAAATCTGTAATGTGAATTGAGAGTTAAGAGGGAAATATTTTTTTTTCCAAATACAATATGCAGGTAAGAGAACTGAAATCTTTTTGCTTTGGGTAAAACTTTTTTTACATCCAAGAATTTGTGGCTTAACTCTTAGCTAAAGAGCAGCAGTTCTCCTAGTTGTACATGGCATTTGCCTCCAGGAGCAAAAAGACAAACAGGGCTAAACCGAGGAACAGAGAAACAGGGGCTTGAAGAGCTTTTTGGCTTATGTAATAGAGCAGTAATCAGGACCAATCAGCGAACTTAATGTAAGTGTCATTTGGAAATGCCCTGAAGCAAATTTGGCACAGGGTAACAAAGTCAATGAAATGACAAATTACTGGACACAAGGGCCATATTGTGGATATTGTTGATGAGTGAGAGAGGAAAACTGTGCAGAAAAAGGCATCGTTTTATGGTTTTTGTGGAACTGTTGAGATAGTGTTTGATGGGCTTTTGTTTTATTACAGTGAAATATGCATTTTTACCACATGGTCTCTCAAGTCTCTATTGTTCTGAATCACTGTTCTTTTGAAATGCTAAGATCTTTTCAAAAGTGGCTTGTTATTTAAAAATGTGGTGGTTATAGCTGTTACTATAACGATGTGCAAATTAAATTTAAAATTACAAGAAAATGTAAGTTCAGTGAAAACGTTAAGTGACTTTGAGTGCCATCCTCCCTCCTTTTGACAACTACATGAATTTCAAGAGATTGGAGGTGGATATCGTGTGCCACACACAATTCTTGTCTCCAGCACCTTGTTACTGTGCCTCACCTCCCAGTTTCTGAGCCAGAAAACTCACTCTAATGGTTGGACCGGCCCTCCTTATGCTTGTCCTATGTCATGTTCCAACTTCTGGCCATCTCCAGTAACCTGGGGGAATCCTGGGTTGCAAGCAAACAAAAAACCCCATCCTCCTAGGTTTGGTCCATTCATTGATAGTCCTGACAACCCTCAGATAGTAAATTTCACACTCTACTAAATTTCCTTCAGCATGAGCTATGAAAAAATGAGCATGGAAATACAATTTAGTTTTCCCCTCCTGTACAATTAGCATGAAAATCAAGCCTAAATGGTTAATGTGGCATAACTCATCAATGAACAGAGTTTTCTGCTGTGTGGAGAGTTGTAAGTAAATACTTCTGCTAACACAATATGACATTTATAAACGTGATGTTTTTGGAGGGCTTTCTAGAACCTTCCCGCATGAATGAAGTCCTGAGGGTCAGTGCAGACTCTTCCCCCCCCCCCACATTTTTTAAAAACAAAAAATAAGAGCAGGGTCATTTTCTAGTGAAATGCTAAAATTGTGAATAATAAGGCACAGTTGGGGGAAAATAGGTTAAAACAGAGGAGAATTGGTTACTCGCTAAAACTCTATTAGACTTTAATAATAAATAATATTGAATGTTGGGGATATTAAAACAATTCGTTCTTGGCAAGAGAAACAGAGGCTTCTATTCCCCTCAGCAACTCTGGCTCAAGCAACATACTTCTTATCCGCTGCGGATTTTTTAATATAGCATCGTGTTCCTTTAGGTACCATAAAAATAAAAAATAACTTAAAGTGTATTAATTCCTTTAAGAGCACTGATTAATCCCAGATGTGAGCCATGCATGGAGCTGTGCGTTAAGCGGCTGCAGGTGCTGACAGGGTAGTTCCACAGTGCCGCACATGTTCCCGAAACACAGCTGTTTCTGAAACCCTTTGCCAGTTGCTCCAAACCCTCTGTGAAGTTCCACTGCCTCTGGGCACAATTAAAAGCTGTACACTACATTTCATCAGGCAGCGTTAGGAATTTAAGCCAAGCGAAAACAAGGAAATTTGGGGGTGAATGGAGGGTAGAAAAGGTGGAAGGGAAGGATAACCTCACTGAAGACGCATTAACCTCTTTACCTCTTCTAGCAAAACTATGTTTAAATGTACACTGTTACAATCAAATATTTGTCAGCAAATAATCTCCTCAACCCGTCTCTCCTAGCTTCCTTCTTTTTAGTAGGGAATTTTGCAGTTGCTGTAAATAACCAGCCTGAGAAAGGGTTATTTTGTGGTGTAAATATCTGGGCAAGCGCTACTGCCCTGTACAGTGGTACCTCAGGTTACAAACACTTCGGGTTACAGACGCTTTGGGTTACAGACTCCACTAACCCAGAAGTAGTACCCCGGTTTAAGAACCTTACTTCAGGATGAGAACATAAATTGTGCAGAGGTGGCGTGGCGGCAGCGGGAGGCCCCATTAGCTAAAGTGGTACCTCAGGTTAAGAACAGTTTCAGGTTAAGAACGAACTTCTGGAACGAATTAAGTTCTTAACTAGAGGTACCACTGTACCAGTTTTGCAGCAAAGCAGCTCAGCAGTTTGAGTGTGTGTAGTTCAGAGAAATATGCTTGCGTCCAAAATGAACTCAGAATAAAATATTCAAGAGGGGGACAAGAAAAAAGTTCAGGTTTGTTTTGCCTAGAGAGCTTTCACCTGAAAACCTTGTTCTATTTTCTGTAGGAAGGTGGGAAAGAATATGTCAGGTTTTTGGTTTTTCTGGGGGTGGGGTAGAGAATCAGATTAGTATATTATTTTCTTTTTTTTAAAAAAAAAAAACAACTCCCTGCCATAGGCTGTAATCCTATATACACTTACCTGGGAGTAAGTCCTGCTAAACTCACTGGGACTTACTTCAGAGTAGACAATGGACTTTCTGTTGGCTGACCAAAGCTAACTTGCTTATATTTAAGGTGTGCAGTGCACTAGTGAAAGCCCACATGGGGTTTGTAGACAGAATTGCATTTTGACAGCTATTTCAGAATGCAGTTGCTTGCATCATGGAATGCTTCCCCTAAGGATGGGATGAATCTCTACATATAGGTTCAGTGTTGTATATAAGAACCTAGGCTAGATAGCAAAAAAACAATTTGTGTGCAAGGTGCAGAGTTTACAAACCTCTGTTTATATTAATAATTCAGAAGAATTCGGAAGCTGTTAAAGACAGGGATGGAAAATCTGTGGCTCTTCAAACATTGTTGGGATACAGTTTCCAACAGTATCATTCAGCATGGCCAGTGGCCAGGAATGATGGAGGTTGTACAGTGGTGCCCCGCAAGACGAATGCCTCGCAAGACGGAAAACCTGCTAGACGAAAGGGTTTTCCGTTTTGGAGGTGCTTCGCAAAACGAATTTCCTATGGGCTTGATTCACAAGATGAAAATGTCTTGCGAGTTCCTGCGGGGTTTTTTTCCCTCCCCCCCTTTTTCTAAGCCGCTAAGCCGCTTATCAGCTGATCCGCTAAGCCGCTTATCAGCTGATCCGCTAAGCCGCTTATCAGCTAAGCCGCTTATCAGCTGATCTGCTAAGCCGCTTATCAGCTGATCCGCTAAGCCGCTTATCAGCTGATCCGCTAAGCCCCTAAGCCGCTAATAGCGCTAAGCCGCTAATGGGCTTGCTTCACAAGACGAAAAAACCGCAAGACGAAGAGACTCGCGGAACGGATTCTTTTCATCTTGCAAGGCACCACTGTAGTTCAGCAACATCTGTAGCATCACCTAGTTTCCTGCCTCTGGTGTAGGAAGAGTGCTCCTTGCAGGTCTTTTGCATACCACCACAGCCCCCAACTTTCCCATATTCCTTTGTGAGTATCAGATCCCAGAGTCCAACAGAAACTGGGACACCAAGTCAGAGGCCACAGTGTCACTGGCTATGGATTAAAACTGGGTTCCTATCTCCAAGCCTGATGCTTGTAGTCAGGGAACCACTGATTTTGAAGCTGGCAGGCAGGAGCCCCCTGAATCAGCCCCGCTGGTTCAATCGCTGTCATTTCTAATTAAAAAGGATCTAGTAACAGATGATGGGATGGTGGGGCATAGACTTTCCAGAGTCGATGTCTGAGACTCTGGAAAGCCACTTCAAGGCAGAGTAGATAATACTATTCTAGATAAATAAAATAGTCTGCCCTGGAATACAAACAGATTAATGTTGCAGAACAGCAGCCCAGCAATAGATATGTAATAAGGCTCCCAACCAATGATAACTTACGTTTTGTTTTCAGAGGACTACAGATAACTTTGCTGCTGCCTTGGTCATTTTCTCTGAAAACTAACAGAACCTGTCTCACATAGAATGTTACAGGCCTTGAGACACAACAAGAGTCCTTTGGCTTTTGCCCTTTGCATGCACCAAAGGCTCATACCTCCAGCAAACTGGAGGTATCTGTTGCCTGTAGAGGATGGAAAAAACACAGGCTCAAACTGCTACCCAGGTGAAATGACTTTTAATCAAGATCCCATGACAAATGTGACCTGGTAGGTGTTGCTATGTAGACCAACATTCTATTTCCTGAAAACATTCAGCCAGGTGCTTTGGAATACTCGGACGTAAAGGGCAAGGAAGGCAAGAAGGAGATGGTCATCTGAAGTCACCCCCCATCTCACTTTCAGAGAAATACTGCATATCTTGGGGTGTTGTGTCAGAATGAAACAAAGTCTTCTTTTTTAAAAAAGCACTCTCTGGTTTGATGGAGACTATGGCAGAAACCAATGTTTTAGTGTGTAATGTATTTTTGGAGCAGTAAATATGCTGTCTCTGTTAGGGAAGAATAATTAGTTAAATGTGGGCAGAAATCAATAGTCAACTAGTTTGCTATCAGTAGCATTGATTAAAATCAATCTTTTGCACAGATGAAAATGATCAACTCAGATACAGTTCTTATTTACATGTCAGATATTATTCTATCTGTACCTATGTATTGCAGTCATCACTGTAATTTGAATAGGATTGTGGGCCAATAGTTAGAATATGGCATTAGTTTTGACTATGATGTTTTATTTCCCTGTATGACACCATTACCTCCAGCAAGCCACTTCATTTTCCTATTATCAAAAAGCATGTGACATTTAGAGACTTTCAAATAACCTACACAAACTTTGGCCCATAATGGGTAACTTCAGAGATGACTTTGCTTTCCACTATTCATTCAATTCTGAAACTACAAATTTGAATGTTACAATGTGAAATTTTGAAATACAAAAACAATATATTTTGTATTTCATTCTTTATGTTTACTGTCATTGCTATGCTCATGCATGAAAACAATAAAAAATGTGAAATTTTACAATAATAAATGAATCGATAGTGAGTGGGTTTTGTGCCCTGGATTTCTACTTTTGGCTAAAAACAAGTATAAGAACAGTTGTGACCTAAATTTCAAAATGTTATGAACAAATTTGGAGGAAGGCTCAGATTCTGCAGTCAGATCCAGAATTTGGCAGGATTCAGAGTGATGAAGTTCTTAGCAATCATCAATATAATAAATCTATCAAATTTCAAATCTTAGCCACTTTTTCTGAGAGAATCCTTTAGTAGAGAATCCAGTGCCCTTCATTCACACACACCCTTTTAGTATACATTTCTCTAACCTCTAAGCCAAGGATTCTCAAATGGAGTGTGATAATGAATCTCCAAAGATCAAGGATGCAAAAAGAAGTCTTTGAGCATTCTATTTGCATCATCCAGCAAGGATTACTCAGACCTAAAGTGAACATGACAAGCATCAAAACACATTAATTTCTCCATATGTAGAGGAATAAACATAAATTTCAAATCACAAGATTGATGTGGTCATTGTCCCTGGCCATTTCTCTTGATGGAAATCCCATGAAGGCATGTTTTCTCAGACATGAAACTATTTTTATCTTGGGGACATCATACCCAGCAAGTTCTCCCAAGGATCTCTTGAAATGATGGGTCTCATCAGCTGACTCCTAACACATTCTTGTTAGATCTGAAATACCCCCCATAATTGAATGCATAAATTATATAACATTTGTATACAGTTTATGGAAGTCAAGCTTCATGTGGTACTATATTGTTGCTGCATAATTTGATAAACATTAATACATGAGTATTTTTACATAGTTATATGCATTGTTGTATGTCTGGTAGCTTTAAGAAACCCAGTATAGAGGTCTATAGTACACATACAATAGTATATGTATAATAATGCATATAATGTGTGTGAATTGTTTATATTTTTAAGGGAACCTTGGAGGGGAAATAACTGGCTTCTTGTTGAGATCAGTGAGCAAGATGAGAATGGGGGGGGGGTAATATCAATGTGGATAAGTTTGAAATTGAGATTTTCAGAAAAATGCATCCCTAACTACCATTAAGAATCAATTCATGCAGTGACTTAAAATGGGCCCCAGTACAACCAGAAACACTATCCTACCAAAATGTATCCTATTCTATCCCTAATCCCATAGGGATAGTGAATTTGCATACTCAAATTAAAATATCAAAAGCCAGTCAACTGTGTTATTTTCGCTATATCCAACTTGCGCATTGCCTTGCAGAGTTTCAGTTACCGATTAGATTATTGTGCCTAGTTTCTAGTTCTGGAATTCAGTGTGATAATATTGATCCGATTTGGAGCTTGCAGGCA
The DNA here is from genome assembly GCF_951804945.1 of Podarcis cretensis. Lineage (NCBI taxonomy): Eukaryota > Metazoa > Chordata > Lepidosauria > Squamata > Lacertidae > Podarcis > Podarcis cretensis. Next base: position 44,505,849 of record NC_137177.1, on the reverse strand, counting down.
TTCCTGTAAAAATACAAGTTCTCACAATGCAGCTGTAAATATAAGTATGCAGACGTGGGCTATAAAGCCAGAAACTCTATTGACATTTACAGAGTGCTATTGACTGAAGATCTGATTGACCAGTATACAGCTTAAAAACCTCCCTAATTGCTTTGTTGATTTCAAAAGCCGTAATAAAACTTTAAAATGTTTCCATGCATTCCACAGTATGGTCTAAAGGCTTGCGGGGGGGGGCAGTGAAGATAGCCACACAGCTTGCTACTGAGCACTTCTTTTCTAAAAGCCCACCTGTTCACCAAAGCGCAAACACCCAGGGAATAGCAGCTGCTTTGATGGTGTTTTCAGTATTTGTACATGATCCAGCACTTATGACATTAGAATTTGTACAACATTATAGCCAGCACATCAAATGGGGGAATGGTTAACGAGCTTCCTCATAATCAGTCTGACAAGGTTTCCTCTTCGCAACAGTTATGTCAAAAGATTCGCTTTGAAGGGAGAGGAATCGATATGGAAGGCAAGCGTACAATGATGCAAAGGCAGAAGAACACAACAAGGAACTCCCTGGTGGACAGAAAATGTGGGACAACATTTAGGGCTTGGTTTTCAAATGTTCTATATATACAAATAATAATGCATCAAGGTGCCTTGATGGGTTTGGCTGCAGTGTTTTTTGCTCATGCAGTTAATGTTGTTTTACACGTATCACACTAGGTACACTAGATGCAATGCTTTCATTTCTTACACAACTGCCTGCTGGGTGCAGTGGAAGAAATGGGCCTGCAAATTTGGCACACAAGTGTGAACACATCATGTTGACCTTTCCATTGTAAAGCCTTAAAGTGAAGGGTTGTTCAATTTAGATAAATCATGATAGGAATGTTCAATTTAGATAAATCATGATAGGAATGTATAGAGTAAACATTTGATGATGGTTGTGCGAGACAAATATCTTTGTGTGTTAGTGTGTTGCAGTAATAAAGACAGGCGATTTGGAAGTCAGAAGATGGCAATGTTAAAAACATTTTAATTTAAAAACCACAAGTTGCATGGAAGTTCTCCTGCAAAAGAACCATTGAAATGACTGGGAACAGTGCCAGGATATAGCAGCATTGCATTCAGTAGGGCTCAGACAGAACTTCCTTGTGGTTGTTGTGGTTACGATATCCTTTCTTTTTTCTTGGGATGGGTAAATCTGTTCATTTCAGCTTCTCATCCCCCCACTACACTATTTCTCAAATCTTAAATTCAGTTCTCTACAATTCAAGATCAGTGTGTGATTTCCCCCCAAAAAAGTCCATGAAAATTCACCACTATTTCACTATTAATATATGCTAATTTACACATTTTGTATGCAAATGTGAACACAAATTTGCATAGCAATTTCCCCTTAGAATGTGTGTTTGTGTTATCTTCACCTATATATGCATTTTACCCTAGTATATGCATTTTTGTACATGCTACAGACTGGAGGACTGCACTGCAAAATTCAGAGAAGCAATAATTCTGGATGAAGTCTGTTTGGAAAAGTGCAAATTAAGGAGATTCTAATTTCCCCCCTCTCCCTACTTACTGCTGATAGACTTACATGCTAAAATATGAAAACCCTAATCAGATTTATACTCTTTGCCCTTATTTTGAAGTCTTAGCTTTAACTCATTTTATTCTGAAATATGAAAGTGGAACATCAGTAGAGGCAAGCAGCATGAGTCTGCACACTTCTGCCAGTCAGCAGATTTCCTACCTCACCTCGCATTTCATATCCAAGGAGAGCCACACTGTGCCCCTACATGCTTCTGACATTCAGCTCACAGCTTTCTCTTATTATGCCTCTGTCTGTCTCCAACTGCTGAGCTATCCCAAACAGTCAGACATTTATGTCAGCTCCCTTTCCTTAGCTAGGGTGAGCTGAGATGTCCAAAATGACAATGTACCACTATACTGTCCTCTAACAATTAGCTTCCATAAAGAAACATCCTCTGGCCATCATGAACTGTATAAACCGGCAGTCTGCTTGAGAAGGGAATGGGCAACCTGCAGTTTATATAGACCAAGCTGTCTACAAGACTATGATCTGTCATCAGCATGAAGACCTCATGTGACAGCTTATTTCATCTAGCAGGCAGCAGTGCTTTTTTTCTGGGGGGACGCAGGGGTATGCATACCCCTAAACATTTTGTCAATCTAAGTTTGGCCTCATTGAGGGGTAGTATATGGCGCTGTGGGTTAAACCACAGAGCCTAGGACTTGCCGATCAGAAGGTCGGCGGTTCAAATCCCCGTGATAGGGTGAGCTCCTGTTGCTCGGTCCCTGTTCCTGCCAACCTAGCAGTTCGAAAGCATGTCAAGTGCAAGTAGATAAATAGGTACCGCTGCAGCGGGAAGGTAAGCGGTGTTTCCGTGCGCTGCTCTGGTTCACCAGGAGCAGCTTAGTCATGCTAGCCACATGACCCAGAAGCTGTACACCAGCTCCCTCGGCCAATAAAGCGAGATGAGCGCTGCAACCCCAGAGTCAGTCACGACTGGACCTAATGGTCAGGGGTCCCTTTACCTTTACCTATTTCAATATGAATAGGAAAATGGGAGTACCCCTAAACATTTTTTTGGGGGGGAGCACTGACAGGCAGTATAAGGCCAGCTACATGTATATACTTGGGAAACAGTTGGAATGCATGCAGCCAATCTAAAATATATGCTTGGGGTCTTTTTGACACTTTCCCATTCAAAATTGGCTTCCAATGTGGGTCGCATCCACATCATACACTTAAAACATTCTTAGACCTGGGAATGGTAGTTTGTTAAGGGTGCTGAGAGTTGTTAGGAGACCCCCCACTCCCCTCACAGAGCTACAATTCCAGGAGTGGCTTAACAATCAATTCATCTTCCTAAGGAGCTCTGGCAGTTTTAACTATATGCAGGGAATGGGGGTTTCCTAATAGCTCTCAGGACTCTTAGCAACTTACAGGTCCCAAGATTCTTTGTGGGGAAACATGACTGTTTAAAGTGGTTTGATACTATTATAAATGCATAGTGCAGATCAGGCCTTGGTTACATTCTGTTCCCATCCAATCCCTATTAAGTACACATACCAAGATGTTTCATTCAGCCATTTTGGCTGCTGTCACCTAGTTGCTTTGCACCCGTTTTTATGTGAAGCTCAAAGTGAAACTTGCAAGGCTGATTGCAGAACCACAAAAGTGACTGAAATGACACAACATTCTTTCATGTAACCCTGCAGAGCAGAATGGGCAAGTTTCACATGACTTTGCAAGTGAGATAAGAGATAGCACCCTAGCATGTCACTCAAAACCTTTGTGGCTAACACAGCAATCTCAAGCAGAAGCACTAGGCACACTTGTGTTTACATCACACAAAGTAAAGCTAAGTTGCCTGTCCCTTTAAATCAGGAATGGATAACCTCCAGAAGTTGCTGGACCTTGATCAGCCCCTGCCAGAATGGCCAGTGCGAAAGGATAATAGGAGTTGTAGTCCAGCAAGTTCTGGAAGGCCACAGATCCCGCATCACATTAAAAGCAAAGATGTATTTAACACTCTGCCTATTTTGGCTCTTGAAATTCTTTTCTATGGTACGGAGCAGTGTTCATCAACCCTGGGGTTCCAGATTTTAGACTACAATGCCCACCATCCTTAACCATTGGCTAAGCTGTCCAGGGATGATGGGAGTTGTAGTAGAACAATACCTGGGAACCCAAGGTTGAAGAACACTGTTACAGAAGGATTGTCCCATTTAGTATGTGGACATCCTTGTGTTGTGTTCTGTGTTCTAGCAAGCAGGCTCTTCCAACAAGTTGGTGCCTAGGTATCATGTAAATACCCACATTCACAAGGGATACTCAGAATATTTTTGGCTCAAAATTTCCTACCACACCATGTTCTTTAAACTTGTGCCTACAAATATGGTTAATGCATTGTATAACACAGGAAACTATCATTCTGAAGCAGAGTGGTGGTTGTCATTACACATGTGACAATCTGATCTGAGTGAATCTGATGGACACACATTTTCCTGTTCCTGCAACTAGTTTTTGAACAGCCATTATCTACAGTCAATCACCATTATTCCTTGGCATACAGTAACACAGTGCCCAGCTTTTTGCAGCTCCAAGAGAGATTTTAATCAAGAAAGCACTGGACTTCTAATTATTTTTATTCCATAAGAATAACAGTGTGGTCTGCCTACTCAGAAGTAAATCTTGTTGTGTTCAATAGAGCTTACTCCCACATAAGTGGATATGGGATTGTAACCTAAGCCTGCTAATTCTCTACCAGCTTGAGGCTCTTGTTTTTCATGTCTAAGGCTGCATACACAACATACATTTAAAGCACATTCCTCCTTCAAGAAGACTGGGACTTGTAGTTTCTTATCTCTATGCATGATAAACTACAATTCCCATCTACAGTGGGGGTGGGATATGTTTCAATGTGCTTTAAATGTATGGTGGTGTATCATACTGTCCAAATACCTTTTTAAAAATTTGACTGTGAGTGCTAACCTTGGTTTTTCTTCACATTTCCTGCTTTTTATTTCTGTTTTATACATTTCCTTCCATGCATGACTTGGTGAGGACTTTTGAAATGCATTCCACTGAATGCAAATACTGTTGTTGTTGTTGTTGTTGTTGTTGTTGTTGTTGTTGTTGTTGTATTTTTTTTTTTTTATTTTTAGGGGGAAAACAACTTGCAAAGGCACACATTTGTTGTATGATTCTGTCTTGCCACTTGCAGCGACTGGGTTTAAAATAATAATAATAATTCTCCCTCTGCCCTCATGTTTGCAATAAAATGGGATAAATAAGTGATAATGAAAATCAGCTCAGAGCTAGAGAGAACAAGAGACAAGTTCTGGCATCTTATGCATGTTGTTTTAGAATGTTAACTGAATAAGCCACAAAGTATGCAGAGTCTGATTAAATTGCCAGAGCAGTAAATCCTGACTCCCGTTGGCCTTAACACTCCTTGCACAAAAGAGACATTGTTATGCTGCGTGAAGAGACCCGAGGTTGCATACAAAGGTCAGAGTGACACCACTCTGTGGTGGAGTGTTGTTTTGCAATTGCTGATAAACAAGGTTAGACTCTCTCAGCATTTGACAAAGAGAGCATTGCACTTTTCTCTTTCTCCCACTGCAGCAATCTTATTTTTCAGGGATCTTATGGGAAGGATTAATTACGCGAGGATACAGGGAGTTATCAGAGAGTTAACCTTCAAGAGAGGGCAGAAGATGGTCAGGAAAGCCAAACGTGCATTGTAAAACTGGCTCTCTCACTATCCAGTGTGCCAATGCCGGCAGAGGGGGCTTAAGCCCCAGTGGATGCTTTGAGGGATGATGGGAGTATTCATGAGATTGGAGAGCTATTCAGAATCTCCCAGGCAAGAAGCCAGGTTGACCTTGAGCATATCTCACTCTAGGGTTTCTCAAAAGTTTACATGAGGGGGTGGAAAGAGCCCAAAGATCCTTCTTTCCCAGGATTTACTCTAGTAGGGAAATAGGAAGTTTGGTCCCAGTTTTCCAGGCAGAAAGGTCTTGTTGGGAACCAACTTAGAGGACTTTCTAAAAGAGGATCCACTGTTAAAAGGAAATATGCGTCTGAATACGAGCTGATGGGGACAGCAGGAAGGGAGAATGTTCTTGCGCTCAGTTCTTGCTTTTGGGCTTCCCATGGTTGGCCACTGTGAAAACGGGATGCTGGACCTGAAGGGTCAGGGGCCTGATCCAACAGGCTCCTCTTATGTTCACAAATGCAATCCACTATGGAGGGAGCTTGTGCGTGAACAGCAGGGGTGGGCCCTACAGACATATTCCTCGCCACCCCACATGCTACTTTTTACACTCAGTAACCAGCTTAAGGGGGTACCCCTTGTTAAACATATGGGTCATGATGGAACATAGGAGAAGAAGCACTTTTTTTAGATTTATGGGGCTCAAACTCTTGCCTTTAGGCCTTTGTAGGTCAAACCCATTGGCTGTATGTAGGACTGTAGTTGTAAAAAAAATAAAAATGCTTGAAGTGCTGAATGTCAGCAGGTTTCTTTTTTCCTGACCGATTGTGCTGTAGTAGAGGAAGCATTCAAACATTTATTTGAAATTAGCTCCACAAAGTTTTTCCCCGTGAAATATAAGAATATAAGCAGCTTTAAAGCCATTTCCAAGTGGCAATCCAAGGAAATAGTAGGGTACTGAGGGAGAGGTGCCTCTGTAAGGCTATAAATCAATGCTTGAGTGATAGTATATTAAATGATAACCTTGTCATATTTAATGTCACACCAGAAGGATCTATTGAGGCATTGTTCCTTCCACAGTATCAGCACAGGTGAATTAACCAAGTGAATTGGAACTTTGAAGATGCCGAAGCTATAGGGAGTAAACCAACTAAGCATTAAGCCATAAAAATCACACTCTCTCTGTCTTTCGCCAGCAGCCTGACTTGCTTATATTCAGATTATGCTTCAGGAACAACTTTCTTGTTCGGCATTCATTATTCTACAATAAACGGCACCCTCTTGCTCTGTTGCCACAAGGGACTAAAAAGGGTCCAAACTTAAAAAAAAAACACCAAAAAACATACCCGAGGTATGACCTTGTCAGTGTTTGTGTGTGTGTAAGTAAATATTAGAGGATAATTTATTTTACTTTCTGGTGTTTATTTTTATCCTTTTCTCTCCCCCTCCCCCCCCCCAAAGGTTCATGCCTTCAGGCTTTCAATCTAAAATTAGAATGCTTTTTCCAAATACTTAAAAAATGTTGTTGTTATGGTTGCCATCCTGGGCTCCTTCATGAGGAAAGGTGGGATATAGATTCAATAGATAAACAATAAAAGACATGACACAAAAGAAAAAGAATCTGAGAGGAGGAAGAAAGCATTATGGCATTAGAAATTTCTTATAAAGGGTCTTTCTAGCAAGAAGGAAAAAAAGCATGCTCCCTGCAGCTGCTCCCTCCCTCTCTGGCTGGTGGATGAGCCTTGCCATGGCATTTGTTATGGAAGACAAGGGGAGCCTCCTTAATGGCCTTTAGTCTCCTGGCCAATGAAAGAGGCCAAAATGTGCTGCTTGGTTTCTAAGCCCAGTTTATTTGGATTTTTATCTTGGGAGGTTTTTAAGCTTGTGTGGTTGAGCATTCCTTAGAGTATTGTGCTAATTCCACCAGTGTATTTAATGGGAACAATATTGGGCCTTTTAAGGCTTTTAAGACATGATTGAGCAATCTCCCCTTCCCTTTCAAATGAGTACAATTTCAAAAAGTGACACTGATAAGTTTTGGCGGGGGGGCAGGAGGAATGGAGCAAATGTAAGATGTAAGTAGATTTCCAATGCACTTGTTGTGCTTAAATGTCAGTCTACTCAAGAAGGAAAGTGTCCCAATTTTGTAGACGGCCAAAAGAACCAGCTTCCATTCTTTTTATCGCATAAATACTCCTAAGCCTGTGATTTAAGCAGATGATGGGAGAGCTGAATTAGTTTTTGGGTTACTCCACTGAGGCAAACTTTAGGCCGTTTGGCATCAGTGTGGAGCTATACCTCTGTCGCTTCAGCCTTGGAGCACTACAGGGTTCTTTTGAAGCTTGCAAAGGAGCCTTGGCATACAGACGGCCTGCCAGCTGGCTGCTTTCCCATTGTGGCCCCAAGAATGTCGAACCCTGTTTTCTGTCTCCCCCCTTTCTTTCATGGTTCCAACATCTTTAAACTGTGTTGGAAAACATGGAAGTTGGTTAGAGTGGTTGGCTGGTAGTTGTGGTGCCTACCTCTGCAGAGTTTGTTCAGGTGGCTAAAAAGGTCCTACCTTTTCTTGCTACCGTGTCTCTGTGTGTAATTAAGCTGCAATATTAATAACAATAATAATATTCCCACACATTTTATAAATATGTCACGAGTTCAAGGGTTTAACCTGCAAAGTTGCCCTTTATAGCCTTCAGTTTACGGTAATTTATTTCGGTTGTTTCTGCTGGGAAAACAGTTTAGTAGGCTTGCTTTTTCTATCCCATTTTGCATTTCCTCCCCTTAAAGGTAAATGGGATTAGTAAACATCTGCTTCTTTTGAATATTTACAAACTTCACAATCAAGATTTAACAATGCCAGCAACATTAGTAGCATAAATGCTTATAAATATTCACGGGCATATAAATATAGCGCTGAGAGGCAGGCAAGCACACTGCACAGGTGTTTCCAACTTCTTTGACTTCAAGCTGTTTGACTAAAGCTTTTATTTTATTTTTTAGGAGGAGGGGAAAACATGAAATAAATTTGCTGACATAGTGTGCGTGTCTTCTACACACACACACACACACACACACACACACACACACAGAGTGTAATTAACACCAGCTTAATCAAGTCTCAGGACCAAACTGGACAAGCCATCAGTCACACAATTAGCAATTGCACAGATCACTTTTTCATAAAATCATAGAGTTGGAAGGGGCCTCAGAGATCTACTAGAACACCACCACCACCCCACTTGGCGCAGGGTCTGCAACTGTCCAGCACAGCAGACCCCTCCACTTTCTAAGGCAGTCTGTTCCATGAGATCCTTTGAGGAAATATATAAATGTGATTTTAAAAAAAGAAAAGAAAAAAAGAGCAACTATTGCCATGGTCCCTGTGCAGTCAGTTGGGGTGCAATAAGATTTTCAGGAGTGGTCTGAAAGTGGAAAAGGAATAGTCTGAGTTAGGGAATGGGGTCAGCCAGGCCAGTGATCTGGATGAGGGCCCCACCCCAAGCCATCAAATGTTCTAGAAAGGGGGGAGGGAGTCAGCTGGGACCTCTTCTACTCTGCTTCCAGAGAGTGAGGTTCCCACAGGCGCTGAGGCTAATCAGCAGAGCTGACTGATTCAGAGGTGGAGGGTGAATCAGAGGGTTGGACTCGAGTTCTGTTGCCAACATCACAGGACTGTTAGTGCAGATGTGCAAAGAACCAACAACACCCTCCCCCAGCAGTAAAAATGCTTTTTTGCATGCTCATCCTTCTTGCTTGCAATGGGAACTTCATGAAAAATGCTGATGTTTTCTTATTTGTACCATGTCTAAAACAGAAATCAGTTCAGCAAATGTGATCAGTATTTGTTGGTGGTGGTTTCAGTCCATAAATAATGCATAACAAATTATGGCTTTCCCCAAATGTGCATTTCAGTGAATGATGTTGAATAATGTAAAGATAACATCATTAATCATGTTATTAATTATATAAAATTCCATTGCAACTCACTGAAATGAATCACGTAGGTTTTTCTCAGAAGCCAAACTGCAGCAGAATGGAAACAGTGCTGGCAGGCAATGACTTTGGAACACAGCATAAGCTGATGCTTTCTTGCTGTCTTGGCCCTGCTTAATCTTCTCTCTTCATCTGAGTGAAATTGTAGGGAGACATTAAAAAAACAAAAACAAAACAGGAGACAGGAGCAGCTTGACACAACTGTTGTGCAAGATTGGTTATCCAGAGATAATGCCAGTCTCCTGCTGAACCAAAATGTTCTCGGTGACTAATTTCCCCCAGAATAAACATTCTCAAAACGTTTCAGGAGTTTACAAGGAAATCTGCAGCAACATTTCATGCTTATCAAAGGGGGAAAAACTTCCTTAAAATCAGAAATTTATTTTGTTGCAAAGAGCTATTTGGATTTTACATTTTGAGCTCTTTCCTATTCACACACACATTTGGTGCTGCAATCAAAGGATCAACATGACTGTGTGAACTAGCTCTTTCATGAAGCTCTTTTGCAGAAGTATAACCCTGACCTTTGACATTGAAGAGAAGATGTCCCCCCTCCCCTCATGTTTTCTGTGCATTGTGATAATATGTGTGTGTGTGTGTGTGTGTGACCCTGTACTTCTGAATAATTATATAGAAGGGTTTAAAAAAGCCATATGCTTCTGCTCCAAGTAGAATTTCTAATAATTTCTAAGTACCGGTAATTTGTGTCAAGGAAACAAAATATATTCCTAGGGATATGCCAACTTTACAAATTTGCATATTTATATACCCTTGAAACAACCCATGATGTTTGGTGGAAACTTTCTGAGCATTTACTGGGTTCCTGTCTCTCTCTACATTGACATGATCACCCTTTGACCCTACCCTGAAGCAATATTGTAGTGCCTTTAAATGTATTTGTTTGCAGCTAACTCCATTTTTTAAAATCCACCTTTGGCTCAAGGTTATCTTAATAAGGGGGAAAGGAGCCAACATCCATGGTTAAAAAGGCTGGTGCTTAGAAAAATATTAAATTATTTTCATACGGTAGCATTTGAGAGCCATAATGCCTTCCAGGTGTATCCTGGTGATATTCACTATTCCTTGTTTTCTGCCATTAAAAGCATTAAAATTTAATAAATTTAATTTTTTTTAAATGAGATTATTTCACAGATGAAACATAAAAAGTATCTCAGTTTTCCTGCACATTAAAAATAATCTTCTTGCATGGAAATAGCTAGCCCATTAAAAAGCTGGGTTTAAATTAGGTTCCCTGATGTGCTAGGTTCTCTATGTTTAGGGGACTTATTACCCAGGCTGGAGTGGCTTTCAGACTCTCAACCCATCTTATCACTCCATGCTTTTAGCAGCAACATTTATAGAGATGGTGGTATGTTATTGACAAGGGGGAAATAAATGGCACTTCAGTACATCATGCAGATCATAAATTGAAGATTTTTGTTGCTGTTTACTTTTTTAAGAAAAAATCCTGGTCAACTTTTGCCCCCAAAGTATAACTTGGGCAAACAAATGCCTTTGAATACTCTTCTCATGAATTGTTTTTACTGGAGTGTATGCATTTTTTAAAAGCCTTCAGTTGCTTTCAGAGAGTCAGTTAAAGTCTATAAAGCTTTATTTTACAATGACCACAGCTTGTATTTGGAATTATGCATATATAAGCAAGAGCAGCGGGCGAAACCACATTAATCCCCATTGCTATGATATGCGTATGTGAAGTGGCAAACACAATTACTGGGCAGCGGGACCATGCTCCTGGCCCTGAGTACAGCATTGGATACAAGGCATGCTCCCATATGGCTGCATGGTTGTCTGCATGAAAGAAGCTTATATCCTTGTGTATAGGCTTCCATGGAATTGGGACATTGGCAGATCCCCATGCGACACTGATTCAGAGGGCTGCTGCCTTCTGCAACTGGTATTGCACCAGGGGGTGATTTACTGTGAACCCATAGCCACACAAGCTCTAAAACACAGGTTTGTTTATAACAGGAGTGGCTAACAGGTAGACAGGTCTGTTTCAATGGACCACCTATTTACTTAGGTAAAGGTACCCCTGCCTGCACGGGCCAGTAGTGTCCGACTCTAGGGTTGTGCGCTCATCTCACTTAAGAGGCTGGGAGCCAGCACTGTCCGAAGACACTTCCGGGTCACATGGCCAGTGTGACGAAGCTGCTCTGGCGAGTCAGCACCAGCGCAGCACACGTAAACGCCATTTACCTTCCCGCTATAAAGCGGTACCTATTTATCTACTTGCACTTAGGGGTGCTTTCGAACTGCTAGGTGGGCAGGAGCTGGGACCGAAAGACGGGAGCTCACCCCACCGCAGGGATTTGAACCGCCGACCATACGATCGGCAAGTCCTAGGCACTGAGGTTTTACCCACAGCGCCACCCGCATCCCCCAAACTATTTACTTACTTGTTAATAAATTCTTACAAAAACTCTGGATGAGAGAGACCTTGGCTTGATCCAGCAAGTTATTTGTTCTGCATACTTAGTGCAGATTGGATATGCCAACATGGTGTCCTCCAGATGTTGTTGGACTACAGCTATCATCATCTGTGGCCTTTGGGCATGCTACCTGAGACTGATGGGAGCTAGTCCATATGGAGGGTACCCCATTACCTACCCGTGCCTGAAGAGATCCCGAGTGTGTGTTTTTGCTTTGTAAATGTCAAACATGTCAGTGGATCAGAAGGTTTAGTGAAAGCAAAATTAGACCACACAAGAGCTTGTCCACCCCTGGCTCAAGATCCTGTAATCTTGCCCTGTGCTCATAGGGACAAGCAAAGATAAATCTCTAGTGATGTCTGTGTTTGTTCAGCTAAGCTGCCTTAGCAGGTCATCTTATGTATTTTCCGTCTCTACCTGCCTGTGCTGATCTTTGAGCTCACTAGACACCTGACACATTATTTCTTGATGCACATTTGTCTGTAGTTTGTGTGTCTCTTCCCACCTCCAGCCTCCCCCCTTTAGGTTACTGTGGTTATTACGGTAACCTTTCCAAGAAATTGCTTATATTGACTTAATCCTATGTTGTTGAACCTTGTTTATATCAGTCTGTCTGGAGTTCTGATCTCAAAGGCTCATTTAAGGTCTTTGGGAAAACAGTGTGATTACAGATAGGGACCACATAGGTATGTTTGTTCAGGTGTGTACCGCTCCCCTGCTATGAACAGGCCAAGTCATCATTTGGACTAGCTATAAATTATATGTTAGTGGTACCAGTGTGAGTGCAAGACCTTTTCATTATTTCTAGGCCCAGGGAAACATTGTACAGGCTACATTGTTGTGTAAATATGTTAGTCCTTTGATTTCAGTGGGACTTATTTACTATGGCAGAGGCTCCTGTTAGAATCCTTAGTATCTCAGCTTTTCTTCTTTTTTCTCTCTCCTTAAAATCCTAGTCCTCATGGTTACAGGAATAAGTTTTTAGTAGTAATCGAACATACATTAGTAGAGCAGTCAACAAATTATCAATACAGTGGTACCTCAGGTTAAGTACTTAATTCGTTCTGGAGGTCCGTTCTTAACCTGAAACTGCTCTTTACCTGAAGCACTACTTTAGCTAATGGGGCCTCCTGCTGCGGCCGTGCTGCTGGAGCACAATTTCTGTTCTCATCCTGAAGCAAAGTTCTTAACCTGAGGTACTATTTATGGGTTAGCGGAATCTGTAAACTGAAGCGTATGTAACCCGAAGGGTATGTAACCTGAGGTACCACTGTAGATGGTTGGGAAGTGGCACTATGGTCTAAACCACTGAACCTCTTGGACTTGTTGATCAGAAGGTCGGTGGTTCAAATCTGCATGATGGGGTGAGCTCCTGTTGCTCTTTCCCAGCTTCTGCCAACTTCCCAACAGTTCTGCCAATAGGTACTGTTGCGGTGGAAAGGTATATGGCATTTCTATGCGCTCTGGCTTCTGTCACTGTGTTCCGTTGCGCCAGAAGTGGTTTAGTCATGCTGGCCACATGTCCTGGAAAGCGGTCTGTGGACAAAGGCCAGCTCCCTCAGCCTGAAGCGAGATGAGCACCACACCCCATAGCGGCCTTGACTGGACTTAGCTAGGGGTCTTGGGGTCCTTTTCCTTTATAAAGAGATGGTCGGCATCAACAGATTTGCTCCATGGCTCTTTGCCTACCACTGGCTGGTGACCCTTAGAAGGTTGCCCAGAAGGGAATGTGGCTCGCTGAATGAAAAGGATTGCCCATACCTGAAACAAAGCAATGAAGAACTGGCAACCAGAATGTCTTTCTTAGCCAGGCAAGAGTTATGGTGGAGAGATCCAGGCTGTGGAGGGCTTGAATGGAGGTGTTTGTGTGTGGTGGTCAGAAATCATGTTCCCTGGATACTTTTAGAATAGTAGATAAGCAGCTGTCACAAACAGTACCTCCAGCCCCATCCAAGCACTGGAAATAACTTTGATTATTTCTGGGTTCAATGTGACTAGATGTAAGGATGTTGTCAGTGTAGGGATGCTGTTGCAAGCTGCCAGATTTTATTTCAAGTACGGATATGGTTGTTCCACCAGTGAAGGCAATCATCCCAAACCTTCCTTATGTCTGCTTCTATCCAATTCACTTTCCATCAGAAGAGCATTAATCTGCAGCTGAATACTCAAATCCATGCATGAGCTATGCAGAGAGGGGAAATACTGCTTTGATATTACCTAATTCTATTGCTTTGCTCTATTTTAAAATCTTATTTATCAATTGCCTTTCTCGCACTACCTATTTTTAGATTTGAGGCTCTAATTATTTGTTTTGTAAGTTGCTTTAGATAGTATTTTAAGAGGAATCTGGTGGGGTTTTTTTCCAAAGAGAAAAAGAAAAGAGGTTGAATGTGTATTGGAATGCAAATGCAGATGTTTGTCAGCCCTGCATTACTTTGAATGAGATGAACATTTCAGTGTGTATCCCTTTGGAGAACTAGCCAATATGTGTGAGTGTTTCCACAACCATAATGCATATCTTTTTAAAGAAAAAAACAATCACCATTAATTCTGGAGAATTAGATGGATCTCTCTGATTTTTGTTACTTCTTTAAATTGTTCACATACAACAGCAAGAATACCCACTGCCCCCTGGTTTCTAATCTAAACTGTTGTCAAGAACTAGTGTAGCATAGTAGCTAATGGTAGAGCCCTATATATACTTACGTGGCCGTAAGTCTTGACATTTATAGGAGACAGGGCCAGCCCATGGCATTATGTTGCCTGAGGTAAAGGACAAAGTGGACCCTGGTCATTCCATGTAGAGAAGCTGATTGGACTGGCATTTGCATCTTATTTTGACACTGGCAATGGGACTGTCTTCCATCACACCCAAGGGCAGCAGACTAGCTTAGGTGGAGCAGGGCAAGCTGCATGGCACACAAACCTCTGTCCTGTAACATGTTAGCACCACTTCCCAGGGTGGCTGCCAGAGGCAGCCATCTCATTCTGCCTAATGGCAAAGCTGGCCCAGAAGTAGGATTTTATTGAGGTACAAATCAGGAAATCCATGGTGTGAATCCCACCTCTGCCATGTACTCACCAGGTGGCCTTAGGCAGATCTCTTTCTCTCTCTGTCTCGTGCCCTGAATCTGCAATATGGGGATAATAATACTAGCTTATATTACAAGGTTGTTATAAAGGTTACAATAAAAAACAAAAAATAGTCCAGTAGCACCTTAGAGACCAACTAAGTTTGTTCTAGGTATAAGCTTTCATGTGCATGCACACTCCTTCAGATAGCCAATATGTGAAGAAGCGGGCATGCACACAAAAGCTTATACCTAGAACAAACTTAGTTGGTCTCTGAGGTGCTAATGGACTATTTTTTAATTTTTTATTTCGACTGTGTCAGGCCAACACAGCTACCTACCTGAATCTATAAAGGTTACAGTTATTATTAATGACCCCCCCCCCCTTCACCCTAAGGTCCTAGGGCAGGGAGCAGCAATTTAAAATAAATCTTTAAAAATAATTTAAAACAAATTAATTACAAGAAAAAAATATGCTTCTCAAGTATCAGAGGCCAGGGTAAAGATGTGTGTCAACAGCGTACAACAAAAGCTGTATTGTGAATCGCTTCAAAAGTGCTATACAAATCTTAATGAATCTCTCTATAATCTGATTTTTTAAAATAAAACTTTACACTGTTTAATATCATAAAAACCTCTGTGCTGTTTACATAAAAACAGTAGCAGGACAATAACATTCAATGCAGTGTTCTATGAACTATGTAACCAGATAGTGGTTCTTGTTCTGTCAGATTTTCATATTTTCTGGTGCCATCAGAAAAATAGCTGTGAAGTTTGTGAGCATCTTTTCTCTGAACAAATGTATGGTTTGGCTAGCTTTACCCTGATTCTGACAAAATGAGAGACTTCAGTCATGATAGTTAGGTTATTATAAACCCTGATCTGAGTCCATTGTCGTTCCATCTTCTCTGCAGTTTTGGGAATGAGCCCTGTTTTGTCCTTGGTGTCTGCTGTTTTAAAACCTGTCCAATATTGAGATGAGATGACTGATTTCAAGCCTTTAAGAGTAAAAACCAATAAAATGCCTGCATTGGGGTGAGGGGGAGGGGGAGAGCACTTGGCACAGCTGACACCATATTAATCATGAAGGGACAGGCCTCTGAGAGCCGGTTGTTTTCCACTCATTTGCACAGCCTGGCTTCCTGCTAATAGTGTTTAGAAGTTTGTTTTATGCTGTCTCCTGGAGAAGACAAGGCAGCTTTACTTCGACAATTTTGTCTCTCTCAGCATTGCATTTGAATGTTTGTTGCCTCCCTTCAGCATGCTGGTCAGAGGTCACGAAGAGCAGGATTAGTTGACCCACTTTGACAGAGCTGGTGATGGATGAGAGAAATACAATGTGCAGCCTATTTATACTCAAGTGGCAGCGATACACAAACAGACTTACACCTGCACAGGAATATGGAGTGGGATCCATCAACAGGCCAGCTTGCCTTCCTAGTGTACCCCGCACTGAAATCTCCCAGTCCTTCTAGGTTTTTCACCCTTAGAACTAAGGATGGGGGAGAAACATGTTTGCTTTATATTTTGAACCTAATTTGCAGTTTTTGAATAAGCATGTGAGCCAAAATGCTGCTATTCTTCAAAATTTGGACTTCTCTGAATTTTGTAATACACCTTTAAAAAGGAAAATGCATACAAAATCTGTGTATTAGGGGATAGTGTACACAAAAGGTAAGTGAGAGCAGGCACATATAAGATTTCAGCTTAAATCAGAGAAACAGTGCAACTGACAGACAGCAGCAGCAAACATCATAAAAAAAAATGAGATAAATGTTATTACAGTGGTACCTCAGGTTACATACGCTTCAGGTTACACACTCCGCTAACCCAGAAATAGTGCTTCAGGTTAAGAACTTTGCTTCAGGATAAGAACAGAAATCGGGCTCCGGCGGCAGCAGGAGGCCCCATTAGCTAAAGTGATGCTTCAGGTTAAGAACAGTTTCAGGTTAAGAACGGACCTCCGGAATGAATTAAGTACTTAACCTGAAGTACCACTGTACTTGCCATCTAAGAGTGATCAGAGAAGGGAGGCACTATTGACAGAATTTCTCTGGTCATGGTACGACAGAGAAGACCCTACCTTATGGGGAATTCTAATGCACTGTAGCTTTTAAATTTTCTGTCAGGGAACTGCCATCGGAAAGACAGGAGGTGGAGGGGCTCTCAGAAGTCAGGAGAGACTCAGCAGCGGAGGAAGGCACCAGTAGGGGGGAGAATGGAAGATCAGAGAGAGAGGGAGGCGAAGGAATGGCTCAGGGAGTCTTCTAGCGATAACAGCGGAGAAGTCTCAGGACCTCCCATAGGTACACCCACTCCTCGCCGGAAACTGTCGCGCCGTGAATCCAGACGACGCGTTTCCGTCAAGGAGCTTTTATGCTGGAGTAAATTCCGTAAACGCCCACTGTCGGATTCTGCCAGCGATTGACGGAGCCATGCTTAAGGACTCCGCTAAAGACAGAGCTTTGCTAAACTGAGCAACTCTGAGGGACTAAGCTTTTACGCACAAGCAGCTCATCATCCCATCACATTTTCACACCAGATCACATTAATAATTAATGAATTTTGTTGTTGGCAGCAATATGACCATCTAATCAAATGTGGATAATTAAAGTTCAATTCATATTCACAGTGAAGCTCTTACCCAACCCCATCACTGGTGTGTGTGTGTGAGAGAGAGAGGGGGGGAGGGGGGAGGGAGGGAGGTGGCTTTGCTAACCCAGTAATGAAGGTGCACATGGTCAGATGCGTTCATATTAAAGGCTAGGTTAAGCAGGAGGGCCCAATCCTGCACGATGCTGCTTCTGGGGGCAGGAAAAGGAAAGAGGAGAGGGCTCTGGGCTGCTCAACCCAACCCTTGTTGATCCAGGGCTGTCTCAACCCAACGTAAATGAGGTCTGGATCCCCCCAAATCCCAGTTTGGCTAAGGATTCAGACTTTGAATATGGTGCACAGCCCCAACGTGCATAGTACCAATGTCTTCAGGGAGGTGGTGCATGCAAAGGCTTCCATGTAACACGCAGCATAGACCCACTTCCAGCTTCAGTGTTACAGTACATGGAGATAATAATGCATTCACATATCCCTGACACGTTATACGTTCCTGTGAATGTTAGTCGTTTGCCACTTTGGGAACCAGTGTTGGCTGAAAAGTGGAAGAGATACAGATATATAAAATGATGTGGATCTTCCATGGCTGTACTTAAAAGTGACATTCTTTGCTTCATTTTGGCTGCTTTGAAAAGCTAGGTTTCTACAAAAACTAGTTACTCTTCTGTGTGCAGTTATGGACGGATAACAGTTATCAAGTTCCTGTCATGTCTTCAGCTGACAGCACAATTCCCCACTCTTCCCATCGTGTGAAATTTGTATTTGCACTTCTGGCTTTAACAAACATGATGTAAGAGTTGTATTTTTAGGGGCAGCTCACCCCCCCCCCTTTGGAATATTGTTGTTTTTATAGAAAACACAGTATTAACTCTGACATTTGTAAGGCTGTAGAATTGCAGGTTTCAGGAAACAGGTCTGAAATATCATGTTTCCTGAAGGAAACATTGTTTGAATGTCACTGCCCCAAGTCAGAGGATATAAAAGCTGCAGTCTTTTCTAATCGCACCTAAGAAACAAGCTGTTTGAAGAGTTATATGGTAGATGGAAGCCCAGATTATTTTTTTAACCATGTTGCTTGTGCCTTAAAGCTGATCCACACTAGGAACCCATTAATATTCAGTCCATTGTGCTTCTCAAAGGGGAGAAAACTAAGTCCATCCCATCCCATTTCCAGGTGGAGTTTTAATGGAAAATCATTAAAATCCTGCCCACAAACACATTTAAAAGTACTTAGGTAATTTGAGGGTTGTGTGCTGCCTTCGTTCCTTCCAGTGTTTATATGGGGGCAGATATGTCTTTTCACCTGTACAATTCCCTATGGAAGCGATGGAATGCTGTCAAGTCCTATTTCTTCCAAGGGCTCGTGCTCTTTGTATATCAGAGTGTGTGGTGGCCCAATATACTAGTTTATCAGGCTGAGTTGGGCTTGATAGATTATTTCAGCAGGGGTGGGAAAATTGGGGAGGTGGAGGGGAATGTGCAAGTCACAGACCACCTCATCATATTGCATATTCTGAAGTGCACCATTGATCTGATCTGGGTCATGATATGTCTAGGTTGCATGAGGTGACTCCACTTCGGAATCCAAGTAGGATGGATTCCTCTTCCGTCCTCGGTCCACACTTGCATGTACAAGACATGGTATCTCATACTTTCATTTCTCAACTGCCAGGAGCCCTGTGCAGACATTATATTGTAAATGCACTCATGCTGTATGTATGTTTGTGCGTACGGGAGTGGTCATTAGATTGACTGGCTATATAAAGAGTTGGGAGAAACCAAGCAAAACGACTGATAGAAGATACATAGCTTCACATGCAGCAGGTCCCAACTGGCTACTTTGGTTAAAGGGATCCCAGAAACCTCAGCTTTAGATCATGAAGAGTTATTACCATTCAGAGTAGACAATACAGAACTAGCTGGAGTTATGATATGACTTAGGCAGGACTTTATATTCACATTTTTATGCTACTGAGCACAAGGAAGGTCCAGAATTGATGACTGATAGGTGTGCATGTATATAAGGATAGTCCATGTAGTGCTCTCCAGGTGTTACTGGAATGCAGCTCCCATCATCCCTGACCACAGGCCATGCTGGCTAAGGATGATGGAAGTTCTAGCCCACCATATCTTGAAGGAGCCATTGGTCCAGTGTTCAACACCCAGCAGCTCATGTTAAAAGGATCATAGTAGCAGAGCTGGAAAATATATCTTGCTCAGTCATTGGGTCATAGGATATAGTACAGTGGTACCTCGGAGTACTTAATTCGTTCCGGAGGTCCGTACTTAACCTGAAACTGTTCTTAACCTGAAGCACCACTTTAGCTAATGGGGCCTTCTGCTGCCGCGCTGCCGAAGCACGATTTCTGTTCTCATCCTGAAGCAAAGTTCTTAACCTGAAGCACTATTTCTGGGTTAGCAGAGTGTGTAACTTGAAGCATATGTAACCTGAAGCGTATGTAACCTGAGGTACCACTGTACTAGACTAGACCACACTAGGGCAGGGCAGGGGAAACGGCTCCTGGGCTGCTCGGGTGGCAGAATTGGAAGGGACCACGAGGGTCATCTAGTCCAGCCCCTTGCAATGCAGGAATCTTTCGTCCAACGTGGGGCTCGAACCCAGAACCCTGAGATTCAGAGTCTCGTGCTGTACGGACTGAGCTATCAGCACCTCCGCCTTCCTGAGAGAGCCAGCACCTTTTGTAGGTGTTTCGTTCTTCTCAGCTGGGGTGCAAGATGATTTGCCGGAGGATCATGGCTGCATTTTGGAATGCACTGGTTTTCATGTTACGTCCCAGATTATGAAGCACAGTCAGGCCAGCCTGCAGCAGGAAACGGGATGAAGGAATGGGGCTTAGAGAAGTGTAATTCAGCATACTATAACTTCATATGTAACCTCAGGAAGTGGAATCTCATGAATGAATGATACTTGTGTGGCACATAGACTGTTCTCTCTTTCTGTACAGATATTGATCATGTAATGAAATTGTAACTCTGGGTACTTCCTTTTGGAAAAGAGAAGGATTGTGTGCCACCCAGTTTTTAATGCAAATACAGCAACCGGTTAATTTTTTGGCTGTGTGTAATGTTCTGATAATTTAACACTTGGTATTAATTGAGGATTCACTGTTTTAGCTGCTGTTCAGTTGGGTAATTTAAACTACTGTGCATATTTACTCAGTGCATATTTCTTCTGGTGCTGTGAACATAGTCATAAAGGCTTAGTGTGAAATCACTGAAAACTATCGGGATTCAGTCCTTTATGTTTACACTGGCTATCTTCCTTCTGTGTTTCAAGTGAACTGGCTAAGTAGCTACTGTGTGTGTTTCTAATCCTGGTGTAAAAAAGAGGGATTGCCTTAGAAGGGAAAGGTTATTCACGTTAGATTTTTCCTTCCTGATTAAATAACCACACTAAATTCTTTTGGATCTGCACAAGTTTATTTGCCCCATGAGTGGGGAATGTGGTTCATCCTGAGGGCCCCATTCCCTTCCGTACAACCTTCTGGGGGTAATATGTCGGTTGTAGGCAGGGCCAGAGGCAAAAGCAGGCAGAGCAATGAATGTAAATTTTACCTTTGTACTGCAGACCAGTTTATACACACGCTTACCCATATCTCTCTATCCTCCTTCCAGCAAGCAAGAAGTATTACCAGAGTTCAAGGACACATTTCAACCAGACAAAAACGCTCAAGGAGGGTATGAAGCAACACCAGTGAGAGGTGTAGCCTGTGGAGAGGCTGCTAGATAGAAAACCACATTCAGCCCTCAGGCCTGGAATTCCCCACCTCTGATATACACAAACATTAGACCGTACACTAAAACTGTACCAATGTGGTCTGCAGCTGCCGATCTGGAAAAGGACGCTGTAATCTTCCATCATGTTTTCTTAACAATACTCTTACACTTAGTACTAAAGATAAAAGCCCACTGACATTCAGTGAAGCCATGCCTCTAATGGTGGCATAGCCCTCTGATCACACCCCTGATGCCTGTGCATTCAGTTGAATGCCTAAAATGCAACAACAGCCCAACATATTTTGCTGCCATAGGCAAAATACAAGAAAATGGCCCACTTATTTCATAGTCAGAATTTGAATCTTATTCAGCACTGGTCATAGGACTGCGCCCGATTTCATCACACTTGAGGGTAGCTATGTAATGTAGTGGGTGCAAGTGGGTTATGAGGCCGTCTGACAGAGTTCTTCTGATAGAGAACACCCAGAGGATTCAAGGGGAATATATGCTGCTACTGTTGCCCCTCCCACATCTCCCAGTATGTGCCCAGTACTCTGCCTAATGGTGTGGCTGGTCCAACTGAAAGGGGCCTCTAAGCATGCAGCCCTTAGGGTTTGCACACACGTCAGAAACCTGTGCAATCAGGATTCCCAGTTGAGTGGAAAACCCATATTACCTAGTCTGAATGCACAGAGATGGTGGTCAGAGGTCTGTACTGATGCTGCAAACATGACTAGCAAGTTGGTCCCATGCTTTCTTAAATGCCTTCAACATGTGAGGTATCTCCTCTGGGCTTAAATGTCAGGTGTTTTTCATGGGCAAGCTGTTAAGGTAATGTGATTCCTCACTTGAAACATCCTAGTCCAACAATATTTTATTACATAAAGGTAAAGGGACCCCTGACCATTAGGTCCAGTCGTGACCGACTCTGGGGTTGTGGCGCTCATCTCACTTTATTGGCCGAGGGAGCCGGCGTGCAGCTTCCGGGTCATGTGGCCAGCATGACTAAGCCACTTCTAGCGAACCAGAGCAGCACACGGAAATGCTGTTTACCTTCCCGCCGGAGTGGTACTTATTTATCTACTTGCACTTTGACGTGCTTTCGGACTGCTAGGTTGGCAGGAGCAGGGACCGAGCAACGGGAGCTCACCCCATCGCGGGGATTCGAACCGCCGACCTTCTGATTGTCAAGTCCTAGGCTCAGTGGTTTAACCCACAGCGCCACCCGCGTCTCTTTTATTTTATTACATAATCTACTGTTAATGTATACTACTCCAATTGTATATATTTGGGGAAATGCACACCAAAATGCTGACAATTTTTTTGTGAGAATTTTGAAAATACAAAAATAACACTGATGTAGAAAAATGGCAAACTGAATTTTAAGATTGGGGGGGAAAGTAACTGAAATTGACAGATTTATCCATTCCAACATAGAACTGATCCAAAACTTGCCAACCCTTTCCTCTTTAGATTCTAGTTTTGTATGCACACCTGTCAAGTGCAACTCTGTCTTCTCTGGCAGATGAAAGAGAACTCAGAGGAAAAAAGCTAAGATAGAAGATAAAACAGATAAGAGGTGGTTTTCTCCACTAAGCTTTTTAAGCTTGTCGTTTCTTTAATTTCATGTAAATTTTCACTAAGTAAATATTCCTTAAAAGTGAATAAAATTTTATTCCACTTTAACAAGAGAATATAAAAGTTAAAAAGGTCACTGTAGTAATAGACTAATCTCAATTATCAGGGCAGCCGGTGAAACCCTCAACTCCCACCTAATCTCATTCAATGCACACGCAGCGCACCGTGTGATTTCCAACATGGCTAAATGAAATTATAAAGCAGTGTTAAATTTATTAATCATTTAATTAGCTAAATGTTCCTGCAACTACTCGTGAGATGAATGGCATGTCATTTTCTAATGTAATTTGCCTCTCAGCCAGGCAGGGTCAGGAGGAAAAACTACCTGCATCTCAAATTATCTCCCCCCACCCCTTTCTTTTAATGTTATATTTTGTACAAAGGGACAGTGTGTGCTTGCCAGTGTTATTTGATTGTTGTGCTCAAGTTATTATCAATGATTGTGAATGGGCTGCAAGCTGAGGAATAAGCAATTAACCCATCTAAGGCAGTATTTCACTTTGTGGTTTCGCAAAGCAAATCTTTTCATATTTAACAAGCCACTGAGCAGAGCGTAGGAAACTACACCAGCAGGTATTAAGGTGATGCTCAATCTACTTTTATTTCTTAAAGTTTACTCAGTTGTGAAGGAATTTGTGGGCCAAAAAGTCTCCCATTTCCAGGTTAGTCCAAGACTTTTTAGTTAAAAGTCAGAATGCATTTGCAGTTCCTTATTTCCCACTCTCCTCCCCCATTCCCATATTGTGTTCAGATTGTCATTTTGTGCATTTCAAAATTGTTAATTTAAGTGAATCTTCCTCGCTATGCACGTCATCAGACACAGGCGACAGCACTTTGATTTGCTGTGGGGATATGATGGAATTTTTTTTTTAATGTTTTGTTCCATAATTATTGTTCCCTGCCAAATCATTGACAAATGCAATTTCGCCAAGCACATTGTAAATCTGTTTGGATCTATGGAAAGAAAGACTGTCATAACAATATTGCTTAATGTGTAAGGCAGTGACCTATGCTGTTTCAAGTGCACCATTCATCAGAAAGTTTCCGGAATATTGCATGTGGATTTGCATGAGGCTGAAACTGTCAAGCTGAAAAAACACATTCACATCTTTGTGTTATTTCAAGGTATGCTTTCTCCTGAATTCACAAAACAATGCAATGTTTGCTGTTTTCAGTAGAAATTGCTTCCACCTTATGTTTTGGAGTTTTGCTTTGTTTTTCGCTTTCATATACAGTTCCTTGTCTTGAGTCACATTTCCTTGTCTTGAGTCCCATATTTTATACATACCTATAAATATACTAAGGTGGGGTTTTTTTTTTTGGTCTTATTACATGAAGAAAGAACACTCCACAGATGGCTATGAAACTACCAACAATATGTGACAAAAATGAGTGGGTTTTATTTTACCCTAGAAAGCCTTCTTTAAGCAGTACATTTAAATTACCCATGAATTGTCAGAACTTTACATACATGCGCACACACACACACACACACACACACACACCTCAAGCCTCTTAGCCTAATCTGTCAAGATGTGATACAACCAACGCAATGATGTTTCCTAGGAATGAAAAAGAATGGATTGTTATACATAATGAATAATCAAAATGAAAAGAACTACCAACAACCCCTAATATATAACCCTTAGTATATCTCAAACAGACCCCATGCTAGGGCTAATATGCTAAGTTGTTGCATAGCCCCAGATGTTGGAAATCCAGTATACAAAAATATGGCTAAATTAAATATTATTTTAAAATAGATGAGATATATATATATATATATATATATATATATATATATATATTAAAAGCACTCAGTGAACTTACATACTCACCAAACATCACTAGAGTCAAAAATATGAGCTGAAACTATCAAACAACACAGTTTAGAGGCATAACAGTCTACCTTACATTGATAGCTAGTATCACAGATACCTTGATACGTAGAAGTGAAGAAAGAAAAGGATTGTGTATGTTGGGTATTTGAACTGATCTGTAGCAGAGGATTTTTTTTAAAAAAAAACCTCTAAGGACCTGGGGAAGTGAGAGGACCAGTTATTAATAACCCTGAAAGAGGCAAATTATTTATATCAGAAGTAAATGTCATATAATAGCAAGGAGCTGGCTTATTAAATGTGGAGGGAGTGGATTTTGTTGCCTTCAGAAAGGTTGTGTTCTTTCTTCCTCTGGGAGAAGAGTGAGGATGTGAAGTGCTTCAAGCTTTTCCCCAAGTGACCATAAACAGGGACCATAGCTCAGTGGCAGTTGCAACTGGAAGAAAAGAAGACAAGTAGGTGCATTTTGAAATTTGTTGACAAACTTTGAATTGGGTGGCTTTACCACATTTTCTTATACTGAGGAAGCTTTATTTTTTATTACAGAACATTTTATTTTTTTGCTGGCTTTGTAAGCATAAAGTTAGACATTACAGTGGTACCTCGGGTTAAGTACTTAATTCGTTTTGGAGGTCTGTTCTTAACCCGAAGCACTACTTTAGCTAATGGGGCCTCCTGCTTCTGCCGCGCCTCCAGAGCACGATTTCTGTTCTCATCCTGAAGCAAAGTTCTTAACCTGAGGTAATATTTCTAGGTTAGCGGAGTCTGTAACCTGAAGCATCTGTAACCTGAAACGTTTGTAACACAAGGTACCACTGTAATCAGTTTAAAATGCCCCCCACCCAAAACACAATTATGTATAAGTTGATTTATGCATTAAAAACACACTTTATAAAACATTTTCTGATGAAAGGCAGACTATAAATATTATAGATAAATACATTCAAATGGCAACTCAACACCTAGTTTAGGGTACAATGAAATGATACAAAACTGATTTAGTAATTATTATTATTGACATCATAATCATAAAATTTCAGCCTCCTTTTCTGCCCACCAGCACCTTTTGGCAGCTCATAATGCAAAATTGCATCCAGTGATGTCCCTCCCGATGACCAAAGTTTCTAGCAGAAACTCCCACTAGCGAAACAGGGAGGAAGCCTCTCTTATTGCTTTAGAGAGTCAGGGGACTTTAAAACAGCAGAGGAGGTAGGATGGAGGGGATATTGGCAAAGATCACCTCAGGCCCTCTTATCCTCAGAGAAGTCTCATTGGGGTCAAAATGCTTTTAGTTAGCAATGAGACATCTTCAGTTACAAGACATATAAAATGTCACAAAACGCAATAAAAACACAGAAATAAATCTTCAGGTTTTGTTTTGTTTTGTTTTTCATATAAAAAAACTATTACCACCAGACCACAGAACTCTGCCTAATGGTAGGGCCAGCCCTGATTGCCTTTTAAGAAAGGAATAGTTGTCCTTGCTTCTTATGAGTTTCACTGTCAGCCTCACTGCTGCTCTTTGTGATTGTCAGCCCCTAGCTTCAGAATGCAAGGGTATCCAGAGCAAGGCTTCCCTTGCATATTTTAGCATAGAGACAGGGGCTGGGTGGAACAAGGTTCTCCTTAGGACACACTGGCTCCAAGTTATGTATAGTTGTAATGGTCAAAACCAGCATCTTGGTCAGGAATTAACTAGTAACCAGTGGCACATCTTCAGTGCTTGAGTAAGATACTCCATACACCCAGCTTTAAACAGCAACTGGGCTGCAGTGTTTGGATTTGACTGGACTATATTCAAGTGTAGCTCCAGATCAAGTGTATTGCAGGAACCAAACTAATTGGTTTGCCAAGGCAGGTATGATGATGAATAGCCAATGGCCATTTTAACATTGGAATACCTTGTTTTGTAACATTTCCGAGCACCAGTCTTTAGGCTCAGGATACTTGAGAGAGACGCACGAAATTATATACTGCATTTTGGATGCACACATGATCTTAAGTTAACGCTCTGCAATGTGTACCAAGTTTCCATTGTAGAATGTCAGCTTAATCCCTTGAGCTGAGCCAACTCTAGTTGTCTAAGCAGTACACCCTCGCAGGTGATGTGAAATATCCTTTCCTTCTCAATTGATGTTGCTACCATTTGCTCAAAAGGGATGCATGCCTTATTGATTTCCTTTAGACCATCACCTTCCTCCAGCAGCAAGCATGACTTTGAAGGCTCCGTCACAAATGTTATGATAGCAGTCTGGGGTGTGTGAGTGTGTCGTGGTGGGGACATAAAATGCTTGTTGAACAGCCCTTCGCATTACTCAGTCACAAGGGACTAAATTCTTGCAGGTTGTTTTATATAGACATGCATACTGAAGTACCCGGACACACGGTAATGTGCAAGAATCAATGAAACACATCCCTACTGAAACCTGGCAGTGTAAAACTGGAATGAAAGAGGGTGAGATCTTCAAGTCCCCCACTTTGCATCCTACAGCAGAAGTGTCGTTCATTAACAATTCCACTTAAATCTGCTTGTTGTGTGTGTTAAAACTGCAATAATAATTGAAGGTTGTGTCATTGCACTATATTATTTATTTATTCTATAATTCATCCTATGCAAAAAATTGTCTCTCAAAGTAGCTCACAGCAATTTAAAATTCACTACAAAATGCTGTTCAGGGGGAGGATCTGGATCAACTGAGTGTGAATCCAGGCACAATGGGATGGTGTTTGATTACTCCTCCCATGTCATTATGATCATTACATCTACACTTGTATCTCACATTTTCTGCTAGGAGCTCAAGGCACCTCACATGGTGTTCTCCCTCCACATATTATCTTTACAACAGCTCTGTGAGATAGATTAGACTGAGAAACAGTGGCTGGTTAAAAGTCACCCTTTGAGTTTCATCTTTCAGTGGGGATTTGAAACCTGGTCTTCCACATCCTTGTCTAGCATTCTGGCCACTGGCTGACTCTTACATCTTATGCATCATCTTACTTGTATGGTCCCTTCCATGCGAAGTCTCAGTGCATGCAGGGGAAATGAGTACTTGCTGTCTGTCCCAATGTTGTATGATGCTCTACCCCCCCTCCCCTGGCAAGTCTGATGTTGTACAACATCCCTGACATCTGTTCATTAGCCATAATGTCTGGAAAGGTGATCTTGATTGCACGGAGAACATACATACAGCATTACATATCTGACATTTTGCTGAAGGTGCTGATGGGGCATGGCTGACTGGGTGTGATGCATCAGGGATTCTGTCACCAGGTACAGCCAACTCTCCCCTCCATGCTTTCAGTGTATGTGTGATTTAGGGCCAATGTAATATACATATATGGAGCTAAAAGGACCAATGCAATATGTATATATGTATGGAGTTCTAATAAATAACAGGTAAGATTATATAATCTGAATATGCTTCAGGATTGCAGGGCATTCGAATTATCAACACAATACATTTCTTAGTGTTTCAGTTGTGCACATTAATTTGTGTTGCATTGTAGTTTCCTATGTCTTTTAACCCTCATATCTAGTTTGCAAGATTGCAAGCAGAAGAAATAGGAACAAATAACTCTCTCTTTCTCTCTCTCTCTCTCGCATTGCAGCTAAACAATAGAATTGGTCTCCTCATTTCCCCCCATGTTTAATTTCTGCCCTTTAAAAAAAAATCTGGTTGTACCATGTAAACTATTGCTGATAAACCCATCAGAATGGAGACTTGAACACAATCGCTTTGATATTGCAGCTATAACATGGAGTGGATTTTATAATAATAAGCTTTCTCTTTCCCCCTCCATTCCCTCCCCCAGTAACCCCCACCTCTGCTTCCCAAAACCTGACGAACTGCCCTTGTGGCTGCCTACCTGACTTTGAGGTCCTCATTATTGTGGGTTTAAATGAAGGATGTTCATTCAGGCAAAGGGATGGAGGGGGGGAGGGAGAAGGCCAATAGACACTGGTGCTGTTATCTGGTCTTTCTATCAGCCCAAGTGACAGACTTTGAGGAAGGAGGGGGGGGGAGAATGCAGAGCCTGTGGTAGAGACCTCAGGCTGACACAGAAGGTGACTCCCCCGACTCTCACCTTGAAAGGGGGGGGAGTTCCCACTTTATTAAAATGAATTTCGAAAGGGCCGCTCTGACAGCTGCATAATTAAATATCGGAGTGTCAGCGATAATTTATTCCACTCGCATTTGGTGGTCAGAGCCTGCCCGCTTATAGGGTCAGCTAGCACGGTGACAGAGGCAAGGATACATCACAATCCAGGGCCCTTTTAGCATGAGAGCAAAAATGATAGGCTATAATTCTTCATTTTTTTATTTTTTAAAATAATGCTCCTACCACAACCCCTCTTCCCAACCTGAGCATGGAAATGAGCAACTGCTTTTAGCGGCTTGATAAAGCGCTGATAGATCCAAATGGCTTATTAAGCAGGGCAAACAAAAAAAGGTCTGCAGCCAGCCCGTTTTTTCCCCTCCCCTCACTTAGGCCTCCTATACAAAGTCATTTCTGACAGGAGCTCTAACACAGCTAGTATACCAACAACACGTTAACCTCTGTCGAGACCAGCAACTATAGCAGCTATTAACAGCAGCTAATAGGGATAGGGGTAGTACTATTACTAATAGTAATCAGACCATAATATCTGGAGTTTTTTTCCTTTTCCTTTTTTTTCTTGCAGCCACGGTAATCATTTGCTAAAGCAACTTAAGATAAACTTCCCTAGCCATGCAGCAGTAAAACACAAGGCTGCCTCAACTGACAGACTTTACATCCCTCTGATCTTTGTTAGACCAAAACAAGTACACTTGTTTTACATCATGTGAGAGAGGGCTTTTTGTAGAAAGGCTTTGGCCAGGATGTATAAGGTGATAAGAAGAGCCCTGTTAGGGTCAGGCCCAAGGCCCGTCTTGGCCATCATCCTGTTCTCATAGTGGCCAATTACATGCCTATGGCAAGCCCACATTCCAAACCCAGATGCAGTCGCACTCTCCTCCCTTGCAATTCTCGGCAGCTGGTATGCCATAGGCATACTGTCTCTGACAGTGGACATAGTGGTTACCTTAAAAGGCAGCTTAGAGATATTTTTTGAAGTTAAATAAAATAAAATATTTCTCTGCAGCAAAATATGAACGCTGCATTCAACAGCTGGAAAATCTTTTCAGGGGTTAGAGTAGATTACAGGGAAGAGAGGACAAAGATTTGCACAAATGAATCAATTTCTCTATATGTGTAGAGACATTTATAAAATAAATAAATAAATGGCTGTTGACAACTAATGTTTACGCAGAGTAGACCCATTGAAACCTAAGTTAGTCATGCCCATTTCAATGGATCTACTCTAACACTGGATACAGCCAAATGCATCTCACCATACTGGGAAGGTGATCAGGTGAGCTTTGTGCCTACTCAGTCTGCTGTCCACATACAAACGGTTGGTGGGCAGCTTCAGGTATCCCCCTTCTTTCTTTTTTAAGGCTTATTTATCTTTAATCCAGATTTAGACCACATAGCCCTTGAAACAGAGGAGTGTCCCCATAGCTTGGAATGGATTTGGAATGGACAGATACAGGAAGAAGCTGCAGATCCAGTCCAGTTCCATTTCAGCCTTTTTATTCTGCCTGCATCTCCCTCTTCTGCTTATTACCTTGATTCCTGTTGTTTAAATAAATAAAATCCATTTGGGTGTGAATGGTATGGTTACCAGATTTTTTTCAATGAATCCAGGGACCCGCCTCCCCTTTTTTTTTGAAGCCAAGTAGCAACAGGGAGTCAGTAGCGGGGATGGTGAGGCAAAAGACCCTGGGCCCAAGCACACATGCATATTGTATAAAGGTGCAAAGCCCTTCTTTTGCACCCCGTGAAACATAAATGCGCAGTTTTTTAAAAACTGGGCAACGGCAATACCGGGGATGGAATTTGTCCGGGGACAGATTTGGAAATCTGGGGACTGTCCAGGGATGTCTGGTAACCCTAGTGAATGGGCACTCCTGGCAGGCCCCTTGCACACACTTATGAGTGTCCTCTGTAAAAGTAAGGCATTTTATTGAAGCTTTACTTTAATAGAGGAAATTTCTACTGCTGCAGGTGCCCATTCCTGCCAGAATTTATTGAGTTGTGTGCTGCTTCCATGTTTGTGTTAAACTTTTGAACACACATTTGCAAATTCAGATCCCTCCCTTCCAAAGTCCTCCAGCATTTTCATGGGAATAAAACTTTATCCAAATGCCTAAAAGTGTTTGCGTGTACCAGATTGTACCTCTTGCTGAAACGTTGTTGGAAAGCTTTCTCTTAAACTGTACTCCAACGTCCCTGCTAACGATGTTGCTGTTGAAGATCTGTCATCATCTCCTTAAAAAAATTCTATCTTGAAGATCCATAAGAGTTCACTTAGAATATTTGCTTCCAGGCATTCCAAAAGCAAAAAAGCTCAGAACGTAACCACTTTGGCTCAGTTCAATATTTTGACATTTTCAAATTTTGTAATAAGAATACAGTAGAATACATTATTTAGGTGGAGTTTTGTTTTAATGTGAAACCAGAAACAGCCTTCAGCCTCTATGCAGCACCAATCTCTACTGCAGTCTTAAACAATTGACCGTAAGTTTTTAATGTGTGTTCCTCACTGAAATGAATGGAAGCACAGCTGTTATGGCACTTCCATTTGTTTCAACAGAATTTACTCACAAGAATGTTATGGTGGATCATGTCCTTAAGGCTCTTTAAGCTCAGAGCTACTGTCACAATTGTTTCATCAGTGGAAGCATCAATGTTACACTGATGTTTTGCACAGCAAACTTGTAAAGTGTGGAAGTCAAAACTAATTACCTGTGTTCCCTGATGTATGCATCATTTCCCATGTAGTATCCAAAACTGATTTATATTATAGGTAAGGTAAAGGACCCCTGGACGATTAAGTCCAGTTGAATTTGTGCATGGGGTGTGGCACTCATCTCCGCTTTCAGGCTGAGGGAGCAAGCGTTTGTCTGCAGACAGCTTTTCAGCATGACTAAACCTCTTCTGGTGCACGGAACACCGTGATGGAAGCCAGAGCACACGGAAATGCCATTTACCTTCCCACCTCAGCAGTACCTCTTTATCTACTTGTGCTGGTATGCTTTCAAACTGCTAGGTTGGCAAGAGCAACAGGAGCTCACCCTGTCATGCAGATTTGAACTGCCAAGCTCGCGATCAGCAAGCCCAAGAGGCTCAGTGGTTTAGATCACAGCACCACCTGTGTCCCTCATTTATAATATAACAACACACATAAAACAGTTACATATCTATAAGTAGTTAATTGCATATGTTGAAACAATTTTAAATATACAAATGTTTCTCTTAAACCTCTGTAGGGTGGATATGGTGGAGACAATAGCTATTTAGAGAATTCTCAGTGACACTGCTAACTTATTCAAAAACTCATACAATGGGCAACAATAGAGACAACACAAAGAAATTGATAAGTAGGTATACTAGATGCAGTATATCTTTGAATACCAACTGCTGAAGATCATGGGATTTCTACTGAGATCAAGTCCTTCTTGTGGGCTTCCTCACAAGCATGCACTTTACATGCTTTTGACAGATCCAGCAGAACTCCCATCATGTTCTTGTGTATCAGAAATAATAGGCTGTACCTGGTAAATAAGGAGGGGCAGTTGAGGAATAGGTAGGAAACCATTTTTGAGAATCAAGCACTGCCCTTGGTAAATAAGGAGGGACTACTTCAACACATGTACGAAGCCATTCAGTGAATAACATTCAGTTCTACCAGGGTAAATATTCTCCTTTGCCTAAATTCCTAGACAGTTGTGTGTGTGTGTGTGTGTGTGTGTGTGTGTGTATCTATTGATATTCTTTGGAGATGGAATTCCTTTTTTTGTTGTTTTCTAATCTCTGAGCATTGTCTGACAGTAGAATGTGTCTACGAGGATAAAATTAACATATTTGAGCCTCCAGGGAAGAGCACAGTTCATCATTTTCTCCTCTGACCCCACTCTGTTTACTCTGTTGGGGTAAAAGAATCAGCAGGGCAGGCTCCGGTAGTCAAGTGTGTATTACCTTGTCAGGAAGAGGTTAGGCGACTCAGATTCACCCTGAACAAATTACATACCTCACTACATCTCAGAATAAGGGAGCAGGGTTATAACTCAGTCTAAGCACCATTCACTCTTCTATTACCTTCATAACCAAGGTCATACTAATCAACTCAATTACCAGTCCTCTTGGACATTTTCATAATGTTTTCTGCTAGTTGCTCTCCTGTGAAAATCTCTCGGTCTAAGCAAATTAATGCCATTTTTATAACTATCTACATTTCAGGTACAATAATTCATACACACCCACCCCTTTTTACAAAAGGCTGTTTAGTGACAACAACACAAAATGCTACCTTTAAATTCCACCATAATGCTCAAATGAGAGAGATGCTTGGCTTTATTTTGCTGCTGATTTTTTGTTGGTGAAAACAAATTCATTTTAGCTTGCAAAACAGAAGCACAGGAACAGAAAGAGGAAAGTGATATTTGGTCACTTTTAAATTTTCAGAGATGTTGGTGAGATAAAGGGCCCATCAGTACTACACATTTAAAGCCACTTTAACACCCATGGCTTCTCCCAAAGAATCTAGGGAACTATAGTTTGTTAAGAGTGCTAGCAGTTGTTAGGAATCCTCTATCCCGCCCCCCCCCCAGTACAATTCTCCTCTTGGAATTGTAGCTATGTGAGGGGAATAGGGGATCTCCTAACAACACTTAGTGCTGTTAATAAACTACAGTTCCCAGGGTTCTTTTTTTTGGGGGGGGGAGCCATGGCTACTTAAAGTGGCATACTAGTGAGGTAAACATTGTTGCATGCCACTCTGGATCTGTTTGGCCACTCCTTCCTTTTGGGTGCCTTGCAGCTAGGTTCCTGGATCACTTTCAACCTGTTGCGTTTCATCCAGCAAGGATGTCATGCTTTCCTCTCCACAGAGGTTTACAGCCAGCCACTCTGCCAGCAGCCACTCCATTTTATCCAACTGCCAGCACTGCTGCCAGCTTTATTGCTGCTTCATTCTCTCAAGCCACTCAAGGAGTGTTGCTATTCTTCCCTCCATTTCAACTCAGGCACACCTCGCTCACAGGCCTTCAGGAAACAACAGTCCCGCTTCAGACAAGCAGTGCAAGATTCCAGGGGTCCCAGGCACTTACACAGGGTTTGTGCTTCCTTTTGGAAATGAGGCACAGTGGTGACTGTCTTTATGACATATGGTTATTGACACATATATACACAGCTTTTTTTCCGGGGGGACGCAGGGGTACACATACCCCTAAACATTTTGTGAATCTAAGTTTGGCCTCATTGAGGGGCAGTATTTCAATATGAGTAGGAAAATGAGAGTACCCCTAACATTTTTTTTAGGAAAAAGCACTGCATATATACCTGAACCTTTGATGGAGGGGTTCACAGCATTAACACCACTAAAGGGTCTTGTTTCTCCTATAGCCACAGCCTTGGACTCAAACAGAAATTAAACATTGCTCTCAAATGTTGTTCTGACTGTCTCTTCAGCTTGCTGCTTTACTTCCAGGTCACATCATTGCAAACTCTCAACTCTTGCCTTTGTCCTTTTTAAACTACCAGTCAGTTGTGTGGTTGGGCACCCATTTGCCACCTCACACAGATCTGCTGTCCTTGGTTTCCCTTAATCGCCCATCACCCAGGCTGTCACCACAGCACAGGAAGCCTGCTTAGCTTATATTTTAACACTTGCTGGATCAAGGGGTTAGAAGGGTCTCTGCATACAGCCTACTTCCCCCACCCCAAACTCATAACAATATGTAGTGGAGTTGAGACCAAAGTGAGAGGTTAAAACTTCACTATTGTATTGTCATTCATTGCTCATTTCATATTGAATTCTGAATCGCCTTTCAGATCTGACATAAATCCATTCGAAGTTACACTTCTGGTGAGGGAAATTACTGTGAAATAGGGTGGTTATTTGTATCATCATAATCACTATTATTATCATCCAGCAATATTAAGGTTGATAGTAAGGCCCTGAATGTACACCCTTTATTCATTAGTTCCTCGTATTTGCTCTTTCATTACTACTTTGGAAGCCTTTGACATTTGGTCTAGTAAGGGGCAAAGGAACATTAGAAACTGCTAGGTTTCATTCTGATTTTGATACACACAAACTTAGGTCAATTGTACAACTCCACAAATTGCTTTATATTGTTGTATGAAGATATTTAGAGCTACAGCTTCCTATGAACAATGTAGTATTACACAAATTCACCTCATTCCCTGCCCAAACAGTAAGTTTTTCCTGGCTGGATAGGATATTTGCATTTTCTACTATACCATGCAGTGGCAGTATGCTACGATATGATCAGCACTTATTATTAATAATAATAATCATTTTCTTTTAGACTGGGAAAAAGTCCAAATGCTTGGCCAGATATTAGAGACTGAATTAAATTTAGTAGAAGCACATTTGCCTTTAGCTAATATTTATGGTGCTTCTGTAACCAGAAATCCTAACTAGCTGCAGATGTTATAGCTTTTTCCTCCCACAGCATATTGATATCATTGCTGTTATAGCATTGTATAGCTTTCTCTTTTTTTTCTGACGAGTTTCCAATGTTCTACCACATTTGTAATGATGGCAATAACCCTCTTTGCTGGAATCTTCCTCTTTTGTGCTGCATTGCCTGGTGCCTGAGAGACATGTCCAATTTTCACGTTCCTTACGGAAAGAATTATTGAAATAAATTCAATCACAAGGGCCTTAAAAATCTGAAATCCCAGGAAGCTCGTTAGCATTTCCTTTTAAAACTGCTTCCTGCCTTTTATATACATATAGATTTGGACCTCAAATGGGTTTGGCAAGGCTCCAGCTGTAAAATCAGACGATCTTTGCACTGTAAGATGACTAGCTGTTAGAAAGTATTATGGTTTCAGGAAAGAAAAATTATCCACATTGGTTAACAGCACAGCACCTGGGCAATCCAATTCTAAATAAGTGCAACTGGCATATTGGCTAGGATGACTGTGATTGCCTTCCAGCAATGCCAACTGAACATTGTTGAACTGGTTCACACATAATACTAAGCCAAATTATGGCTTAGCACGAGCATGTTGGCTCCCAGAAAGGATCACAGCTGCTTTACTCCTCCTCCAGTTCTATTAGAAACCTGCCATGGTTTCTGGGTTCATTGCTTGTCTCACTCCAGACAAACAATGTTTGTCTGTGGGTTTTCCTGATGGGAGACAAATCTGGTTCAGACAACACATTATGCCAAACCATGGCTCGATACAGTGCAGCAGGAGGAGGACTAAAGGAGCAACACAGAAATGTCACCTCCCTGGCTACCCTCACCCTTGTACACTCAGGATAAGTCATGTTTTGGCTTAGTGTTACAAGTGAACCAGCTTGTAGTGAAGTTGTGTTGAAGCAGCATTCTACTCCAGATGTTGTTGGATCCAATACCTATTAGCTTCACCCAGTGGTTGGGGAGGGGAGAAGAGGGGAAAGCAAGCATTGGAGCAAGCTGATTGTTCACGGGCCAGTGGGTATCATACCATTCTTCCTGGCTGGTGGCAGAGGCCAGTGTGAATCTGGAGAGCAACTGAGAGTTGGAGCCAAGTGTTCTTTCTAGTATGGATGAACATGGGAGCATGGTTCTTGAAACTCTTCCTTCTCTGGCCAATGGATGGTGTCAACTTAGTCTTCCCCAGTTATGCTGTCTGTCTGCCTGTTGGCCCATCCATCCATCCTTCTATCAAGTTATAGGCAGGGCCGTGCAAAGCTAGTAGTAG
The DNA here is from genome assembly GCF_951804945.1 of Podarcis cretensis. NCBI lineage: Eukaryota > Metazoa > Chordata > Lepidosauria > Squamata > Lacertidae > Podarcis > Podarcis cretensis. The sequence continues at coordinate 44,469,466 of NC_137177.1, read as the reverse complement.
GCCCAGACCAGATGGGAAATGTAGGTCCCATTTCAATAATCTTTACCTTTGCCTCTACTGGGGGACTCGGAATAGACCCCCTCAGAATTGTAGGCCCTTGCCCCTCCCCCTGTTCTGGCCTGATTATAGGCCATTTCTGCTTTGCTGGTGTCTTGCTTCTAAGAGCCTTCCTCCCCATCACTGCCACCCTGCTGTCTAAAATAAAACACAATGAATGGGTGCATAATAAAATCTTTTAATTGTCTTAGCATATGTTGCTTTTATTAGGTGAGAATAATTGCATTCACGGGATCACCTACAAAGTCCTCTGGAATATAAAATTGAAATGGAGTCACACTGAGTGCACAAGTCCTTCTGAGCCGTGCCATTTTCCCCTTCACTGCCTCTTGTCCCCCTTTTGCTATAAAGTTCACATTGAAGTGTGACAAGAGACACTTGACAACTGACACATGCTGGATCTTATCAGCAGTGAGAGCAGTCACAGGCCCTGACTGAAGAGCGATTGTCATTTCTACAACATTTATTCCTCTCCTAGCCTCATTGCTTTCCCTTTCAGAGGAAATCTTCTCGGCTAAAAGACTGCACTTGCTACGTGTTTTTCTCTCCCTCCCCTTTCAAAAGAGAAGGATTTTCTTTAATATATATGCATTTTATCCCACACGGCAGCAGCCTTATAGCAGATTTCCCCTAACCTCTTAGTCTCACTGCGCTTCAAAGCCTAATAAAAGCAAGCCAGCAAAAGCTTTTATGGTGCCTCCCATCTGCCTTAAGGACCCCTCCCCACCTCTCTCACATACTGTATCCAGCATCTGATAAATGCTGCTGCCTCTAATTAATTCACCCTTTTATTTATTTTAAAAGAATGGGTAGGAGAAGGGGTCCATAATGACTCAGGAAAGAAATTAAGAACAGGCAAGTCCAGTGTGGCTAGTTCACTTTGGGCATGGGACCATAAGGAGAGCCCTTCTGGATCAGGCTAATGGCCCATAAAAGTTCTCACCGTGGCCAACTCCTTGTCTATGGGAAGCCCAAAAGCAGGACCTGAGTGCAACAGCACCCTGCCCATCTGTGATTCCCAGCAACTGGCATTCAGAGGCATACAGCCTCAGGCAATGGAGGCAGAACAGAGCCATCAAGGCTGATAGTCACTGATAAGGCTATCCTCTATGAATTTGCCTAATCCTTTTATAAAGCCATGCAAGCTGGTAGCCTTCACTACATCTTGTGGGTGTGGAATTTAACTATGCACTGTGCGGAGTACCTTCTTTTGCCTGTCCTGGATCTTCCAGAATTTATCAATGGTCAGCTGACTGACTGCTGCTGAGTTTGTAGTAAATGGCCTAGCCAAGTGGAGGCAACAGAGCCATGCTAAGATGAAAAGTTAAGCCATTGCAGGTTGTACAGGAGGGGGACCACTCTGGCTTCCTGCAAGTGTCTCCAGATTAATGCATACTTGTGATTGGCTGGGCTTGACCTCTGCATTCTGAAAGGTGACCTTTCCCATGATACCATGCATGCTGCTCTTATTACTTGGCTCCTTCTTTAAGGGGCTGACGTCCAGAGTCAGCATCATTGGAAACCTGTCAAAGGTTGCATCCATAAAGGAGTTTACTACCAATCCCTCCCATTGAGCCTCCTATCCTTTCTGCTGCTCCTCCTTTCTGTTGCTGCCTATTCACCTGCACTGTCTGAGCACGCAAACAACAACAAGAGCAAAGTGATGGAGCAGGACCCTCTCATTTGCCTCGCACTCTCCCTCTGGGCAGCTGTTTTGGATTGGACCCAAAGTGAGAAGGCAAGCAAATTGAGAGCAGTGGTGGTGCCAAGGAAGAAGTGACCCCATACAGAGCAAAGAAGGTGGGGAAACTCCACCATAATTGCATCACACTAGGGGCCCTGCTCTGAAGCGTAGTTAGCATAATAGTAAATGTGGTCCTGCTCCCAGGTGAGATATGCACCACTGCACAGCAACTTTGCAGCCACTTCCCAGTGAACTGATTTACAAGTAGTTTTATTAAGTGACTCTCTGAATCCCCCCATCTTCTTTCATGTTATTACAAAATAAAATGACGTTTGTGCTTTTCATTCCACTGACAATGATGTGATTTGCACTTTTAAAAGAAGTTCTATTTAAACCTGACTTAGGGGGAGAGGGAGACACGGGGGTGGGGGCAGTGAAGAGGAAGGGTGTGTAAACAGTAGTCCTGGAGTAAGGAACAGCATTATCAGGGTGGTAAATAACAAAAACAAAGCCCTTAATGCCTGCTTTTATGAGTGAGCACTTATTAGTGTAAGCAAAGCTTGAACAATCATGTTTGCTCTCAGTCAGTTTTGCCTGCAGTTGTAGCTTAATGGTGGCTTTTCTCCGCCCCTCCCCTTTTGTCTTCTACTAATGTATCCTGTGTCTATCTCCATAAAAAATCTGTCAGTCACATGTCTAATTAAAGTCACTCTTTTAAAAAAACCCACCAACAACGAAAGCTCAGCAAACCATTGAATTGTGATGTTCCTTGTAATTTCTGTTGTTGAATATGATCCGTCTTGTTCAATAATTTTTCACACGCCACCAGAGGTTTCTGTATGCAAAGTGATATAATCACAATCGCAATGTTAGCTGACACATGCTTGCTTTTGAACTCACTGATGGCTGTAATTATTCATATTGTTTGTTGTGATCATTCAATAGTTGCCTCTTCCAGAAGAGGAGTTTAAAAACCACCATATCTAGCCAAGAGCCAGTGTGGTGCAGTGGTTATTGTGTCGGACTAGGATTAGGGAGAGCGGGGTTCATATCCACACTCAGTAATGAAGCTCGTTAGGTGACCCTGAGGCAGTCACTGCCTCTTAGCCTGACCTACCTTACAAGGTTGTTGTGGGCATTAATTGAGGGGGGGAACCATGTTTGTTACCGTGAGCTCCTTAGAGAAATGGGTGGGATAGAAATGCAATAAATAAATACAGTGGTACCTCGGGTTAAGAACTTAATTCGTTCCGGAGGTCTGTTCTTAACCTGAAACTGTTCTTAACCTGAAGCACCACTTTAGCTAATGCGGCCTCCTGCTGCCGCCGCACCGCCGGAGCACAATTTCTGTTCTTATCTGATGCAAAGTTCTTAATCTGAAGTACTATTTCTGGGTTAGCGGAGTCTGTAACCTGAAGCATATGTAACCCAAGGTACCACTGTAAGTCTGTTGCAGCAAGCTGTTGATTATTTAGGGAAAGATTTAGAAAAGACTAACTGGTTTTGAGAGTATGAACTTTTGTATAGTGCAGACAGTTTCATCAGATGCTAACAGTGGGGTAGGAGTGTGTTTGCTCTGCATGTACAAGACTGTGATACCACAATGACACTTTGTTAACCATGTGAACAACTGCTGCAAAGAATTGGACTGGGCACCATAGTTATTTGGGGATAGAGTATCTCTCCCAGTCTCTAGTATGCCCTGCATATGATGGTGCCCAAACAGAATCAGGAAATGTGGACTGTTTGTATTTTTTTTTTTCTATCTATGATGCTAGGAGAGCAAAATTATCCTGTCTTTTTAGAAGCCTCTTGGTTTGATCATGAGACACTTTGGTCAAACTTTGCTTTCATTCATCAAAAGCAATTGCTATACTTCTATCCTGTTATTAAAGTTTGAACTCATTGCACTATCAGTTTTGCTCTCTGGGGGTGGGTGGGGGAGGGAGAGCATCCTGTAATTTATAGTTTAATTTTTTCCTGAGGTGGCTACCTCCTTGTTTATTTAAAGATAATTTGCTTAAGCATGCACAAGGTGGAAGGTTGTGCAAGGAAGGATTTTATTAGTTGTGCTGCCGAAGAGATCAATAGTAATTTGAATACTGTAAATCTATCCCGTTAACAGGTTTATTTCTTCATCAGATATTAATTCCAGAGGGCTTTGCCCATTATAGCATTGACATGGATCATGCAGCTGAACTGCATCCCATAGAATAATAATCATTTCAAGCTCTAGGACTGCAAAGAGGTTTGATGTTCAGCAGTCCATGCCATTTTGACACTTCCACTCTGCTCTGGGCCTGTTTTCTCCTGGGAACAGGAAGGGGTTTCAAACACCCACACCCACACCCTGCATGCAATTTCTTTAACATTTTAATTCACGTTTGTACAGGTGAAATCCTACAGACCACAGGCAGGTTTACACATGCTAGCAGATCACAATGAAAGTTCATGAGGAACACTGTGGGCTTTCCTGTTTCAATAAGACCGCAGTTTGAATCTCACCTGTTTATTATCTTACTAGATGGTCTCAAGCAAGCTGCTGCCTCAGCCTCAGACCCATCACCTGTAATATGAGGAATAATAATACTGATTTACATTACAGGGCAGAAGTTGCAAATCACCATTGTAAAAAGTATTGAGCGTCTCAGAAGCACTCTGCAAAAGTGGCTTCTTATTCATATTCTTATTATTCAACCACAACAGCATTGAATGTGTTTCTGAATGTCTGAAATGACTCTAGTAAAAAGCCTTCTCTTTGAAGTGATATAAGAAGCTCTTCATTTGTTTACTGATTGCACCTTCTTCATCTGTTTATCACCTTGGCCGCCTACCCTTTATACTCTTCATAGTCTACAAGTTGTACATGGGACTTTCCCCCTATTTTATCCTCACAACAACCCTGTATCATAAGGAAGAATAAGAAAGACAGTGACTGTGTCCCACTGAAGTCACTCAGTGAGCTTTACAGGTGAGCAGAAATTTAAATCCAGGTCTCAGTCCAACATTCTCCTCACCATGCCACACTAGCCCATTGTTTGTGTGTTACTTTCATAATTTTAACCCATTTTTAATCCAAATTGCTCGGAAGACATGCATTATTTTTGTCCTGCCCTGACTCCATGCAGAAGTCAGACAGAAATGAGCAAGTTGCTCTGATGATGAACTGATCACTTTTTATCCTGAAAGGGACAGATCACCTCTCCCAGGCACCACTCCTTTCCTGAGGCTTGGAAGGCCAGAAAGGCACTGTCCTCTACCTGGAGCCTAGCATCCCTCTCCCATAAGAACAGCCCACTGGATCAGGCCAGTGACCCATCTAGTCCTGTATCCGATTCTCACAGTGGCCAACCAGATGCTTGTGAGAAGCCCACAAGCAGAACCTGCCTACCTTCTTACTTGCAAGTTCAGGGAGTGGGACTGCTTGTCAACGTCCTCCTCCTCCTCTTCAATTTCAGTGTTGTCCTTGTAGAACTCAGCAGGGAGGAGGGAGGAACAAAACTAGAATTAGTTGGCTCTGCTTGTTCTTGGCTCTAGCCCCACTGACTGGGGTCACTGCTTTCCACCCTGCCAGTCCCAATGGCTATCAGCCACCAGTGGCACGATGGGAAGGTGGGTCATGGCGCACTGTGGTCCTCCACCACACCTTTGTGTCAGTAAAACCTTTGTGACATCCTCAAGTATGGTTGTGTGCTGGCTATGACACCAGTGTCTCTACAATTATCTATAATGGCGTTTTGTCATATAGAGTACATTAGCACATTACCATGGATGTATGAACCCATCTTTTATTTTTTATTGTCCACTGAGAGGGAACCCCATTTTTAAACAAAAGTTAACAGCTCTCAGATGATCAAATCCATTATGTTAACCATGAGCTCTAATAATATCCAGAATGTACAGCCCAGAAACCACACCATTTACCCATCAGTGCTGCTGTTCATTTTTGTATATTTTGCTATTTCCTCAGTTGGATTTCTAATTATCAGAAAAACTTTAATGCCCCACTAACCTCATCCGCCCTATTCCTTCCTGTGGAAACGTTATCATGAGCCCTAAAGCTTGTGACCCAGCAAGCAGTTACTATAGAAGAAACTAGTGTGCTATGCAGAAGACTTAACATTTGTTATCTCTTTGTTCAAAAGGAAATGTTGAGTGTTTTCAGACTTGAAAGGGAGCATAACTTACAGCAGAGAGCTATGATGTGTACCACAGCTCTTGTCCAGTTAAGATCCTTCATGGCCCAATCCTGAAACTTTGAATCAACACATAAAATTTATAAATATTAAGAATTGGCCGAGAAATGGACCAACTCTAGTGAAATGTGTTTGGCAGTACACTGCAAACAAATATTCTGCTGAAATTATTTAGATTAATGCTAGTCATGTTGGTTGTTTTTAAGGAATTGGCCACATGGGATTTTCAAGGTTTGCTAGAGCTGTAGCTGCTTCTAGGGCCATAGCTACAATGTCAGACTAATACATTTTACTCCCTGAAGTGGAGCCCAAATGCTGTCCCCCCCCCTCCCCATCAAGTCACTAATTTAAAATGTATTGCTGCACTGTTCAGACACTGACTGGGAAATGGTTGTTCCTCACTGGTGGAGCATCTGCTTTGCATGAAGGACGTCCCAGGTTTAATCTCCAACATTTCAGGGTAGGGTCTGAAAACCTGGAGTGGCCCTTGGTGGCTGTCAATACAGCTGACCCCAAAGTCTTCTTGCCGCAAGATCCTCACACCCTGAGACCTGCTGGTGAAGGGCAGGTAATAATATAATAATAGTATTAATAATAATCCAGTTTGATCAACTCAACACTTTCCATCTTAAATGTTCCTTTTTAAACTCCCTCTCTTAAACCTATATTTTTAAATGAGATGTTTCTATTTTATTTTATAAATATGATTCGTTTCTGCAACAGATCCGTTCTTTCAGTGCTTTCCTCAGTATGTGAGTATGTGAAAAGGGCTCCTTCTGCAATAGCTCTGCTAATTAAGTAGAGGAAGGCTGGATCTAGACACATCAAAGTAGCATTTCAGTTTAAAGCATTGTAAATTTAAACAGGGAAAACAGGTAGAGAGAAAAGGGACTCCACATCGCCATCTGGTGGCACAATGTTATATCGCATAAACAATGCATATAAATTTCTTTCTTTTTTTGCTAGTCTAGCTGAGTCCAAAATTACAAATTGCCTATCAAAGATCTCCCTTGAATTCTTTAGCCTTTTCTTTGCCTGGATTTCCATACTTACAAAACCAAACTTTTAGTGAAATGTTGGTACTGTAATTCAATAGGCCTGAACCATCTGTTGGGATGGCTTTTATGGAGCTGTTTGGATGCATGCTTTGTATTGTTTACTTCATGAATCTGGTAGGCTGGTATTTTGGTCGCAAAAGGATCATCCCCCACAAAACAAAAGATGTGCTGTTTATATCCAGGAACTTAATTGCCTGCTTTGTTTCAAAGCTCTGCTTCAAATCAGAGTTGTTTTCATTATTAAGGCGTGCACACACTCACACAAAAACATCATCTGATTGACACTTGCTTTTCAAGCTGGGCTCTCAATCAAGTCTACCTCTTTTATTATTTTGTTCTTTCAATCAGTATTCAAAAAAGGTCTCTTCCATTTTTAGATGCATATAGGTTGGCTGTTTTGGGTTTTTTTTTTAACATTAGCATTCATACTCACATGTTAACAATCGTTATAACACGTACCAGAGGGAAAATATTATTTCCCATAAATGCTCAATAATTATAGTCTTTATTGCATCAAAACCTGTGCTTTGACAGATAGTGGAAAGCTTTCAAAGCTTGTGTGGGATGGTTGACAGATAGCTGCAGGTGGAAAATATTTCTTAGGTATTAGGTTTTCTATTACTGAGAAGGTAAATATTCTTCCAAAATAACATTAGCCTTCCAAGCAGGTCTGGTAACATTAGCTGAGAATGGATATTTCCACAAAACATGCTTGCAAATAATGTGTAATGAGACAGTCTAATTAATAAAGGGTTGAGTCCAATACATATTTCTTTTTTCGCTGTATGTGAGAGTTGAGTTGTAGAAATCACTGTTTGATTCTGTAGAGGTCTCACTGGACGTCTTGTGAGTTACAGAGCCTGCTACACTGTGGGTGCTGAATAAATATTTAATTATCATCATGGCTCTTTGTTTTTTATACAGGGGAAACTCTTTCCATTGAAACAAAGTTAAGTGGTAGAGAATATGTTTTGCATGCAGAAAGTACCAAGTGCAGTCTGTTGCATTTCCCCTTAATGGGCCTTAGATTGCAAGGCTCAAAAGGACCTTGCCTGGTACCCTGGGGAACCCAAGTCAAGCCCTCTCTAATGAATTATATAGACTTAATGGTGGTCTAACTAAGTGAGCTGGTTTACATGTAACAGTAAGCCATGGTTTAGTGCTACAAGCCTCTAGAAGCAAAAGTACCAGTCTTGCATACTCACTCCTCCCACACAACCAAGGGGAGGATAGCTGCTGACATTCCTTTCTGTTTCCTTGAATCTTGTAAAACAAACTCTGGCTAGTTTAATAATCCAACTTCCCAGTTTGAAGTTGACATGTTTTGAAATTGGCTAGAGTTTTGTTTTAAAGCAAGATTCTTTTTTTTTTATCTGTTTATTTTTATTTTCACCTTAAAGGTAAAGGTAAAGGTACCCCTGCCCGTACGGGCCAGTCTTGACAGACTCTGGGGTTGTGCGCCCATCTCACTTAAGAGGCCAGGGGCCAGCGCTGTCCGGAGACACTTCCGGGTCACGTGGCCAGCGTGACATCGCTGCTCTGGCGAGCCAGAGCCGCACACGGAAACGCCGTTTACCTTCCCGCTGGTAAGCGGTCCCTATTTATCTACTTGCACCCAGAGGTGCTTTCGAACTGCTAGGTTGGCAGGCGCTGGGACCGAGCAGCGGGAGCGCACCCCGCCGCAGGGATTCGAACCGCCGACCTTTCGATCGGCAAGTCCTAGGCGCTGAGGCTTTAACCCACAGCGCCACCTGCGTCCCAGTATTTTCACCTTAACATACACCAAAAAATATATATTCATAAACATAAAGTCAAAAAGGAAATTATTACATTGAATCATAATCTCAAAATCTTTAAATAAAAATGGTCTTTTTCTATAGACCTGACTTCCCATCTACTCCTTACTTCAATTTCTCAACATTTGTTCACAGCCATAACGTTTTAAAGCAAGATTCTTGGTCCATATGTAATGCTAAGTCGAAATTCGGGGAAACTGGAAGTAGTCTAGGAGTATGCAAACCTAACACTTTGCTCAGGCTTGCTAAGTTTCATCCACGTAATGCTAAACCATGTAGTTTCCCGTGCAAACACAACCACAACGTGTATAACAGATGTAATACCCAACTATGATATAATCTGGGCTAGTCTACCCATTACATCTGCAGCACTGGGCAGTGGTTTCCCTTGTGATATTTCTTCATTTGAAATTGCCCCTCCCCAAAGCTGCTATTAGCCATTGATTGGCATGGGGGTAGGGGAACACAGATACATGACCCTTCTTTACCATGTCTTGGGGGATCTGTAATGGGAAAATAGAATAGGGCAGGGGCTCCCAAGCTGTCATCTGTGAACTTCATCCAGATGGTCTGTGACATGTTTGTAAAAATGAAGTTAATACAGTATATAACACATTAAGTGGTCTATGGAGGGCGGAGTTTAGGAACCACTGGTATAGAGCAACACATGCCCAGGTCATTCCTACATTATCTTTAGGTGTTTTTAAGGCTGGAATTCTATATACATCTACTCAGGAATAAGGGCTCCATGTAATTTCCTAGGGCAGATTTCTGAGGAAATAGGTAGGGGACTGCAGAAAGAAAATGCTGGAAGACCCAATTGCAGATATCCCAGGTAACATGTAATCCGATACATCATTCAGTGTCCCCCACAACTATGGGTTAAGGCCTCCAGATCAAACAGTCAGAGAGTCTGGAGAAGTAGCTCTGTAACAAAGAAACACACACACATTTACAGATTAGTATGCTTTATATGAGAGGGACGCAGGTGGCGCTGTGGGTTAAAGCCTCAGCACCTAGGACTTGCCGATCGAAAGGTCGGCGGTTCGAATCCCTGCGGCGGGGTGCGCTCCCGCTGCTCGGTCCCAGCGCCTGCCAACCTAGCAGTTCGAAAGCACCTCTGGGTGCAAGTAGATAAATAGGGACCGCTTACCAGCGGGAAGGTAAACGGCGTTTCCGTGTGCGGCTCTGGCTCGCCAGAGCAGCGATGTCACGCTGGCCACGTGACCCGGAAGTGTCTCCGGACAGCGCTGGCCCCTGGCCTCTTAAGTGAGATGGGCGCACAACCCCAGAGTCTGTCAAGACTGGCCCGTACGGGCAGGGGTACCTTTACCTTTACCTTTATGCTTTATATGGCATAAAAGTTTTGATGGCATAGAGTTCACTTCATCAGATGCACAAAGTGTTATCCATTAATGGCAAGTGAATGTGGGGGAACTGTAAAAGGTGGAGTTAGATGGCAGTAAAATGCACAAAAGTATTATCTGTGACAATTCAACAAGTCAGCACATGTAACTGCCTGCTCCTGCCCCTTTAGAACATTCTTCCCCAACCTTGTTTCTTCCCAATGTTTTGGACTACAAGTTCCATCAGACCATGCTGGCTGATGGCAATGGGAGCTGGAGCCCAACAACATTTGGAGAGCATCAGGCCGAGGAAAAATGCTTCAGAAATTAGATACTGTAGGGGTACTTGCCTACCCTGCTGGAATAAATGTGTGTTATTTTTACTTGGTGTCTGCAGAGACGGGACTTCATTCCATTAAAAACAAAGGGAGGGGGAATAATCTTACTGTTCCCATCTCCACATCTCTTGGCATTTTGTACATAAGACCAAATAAAGCAGTTCCATTGTCTTATAAAGTTTTGCACGCCATTGGGTGGGTGGCTGAGAGACAGCGAGAGACAGACACATTGCCAATACTGTTGGGTTGTGATGTGAAGGTAATGCTCATCAACAGAATGAATGAAAGTAGGAGTCACACTTGGTGCATTCGGATTGATTAAAGAAAGAAGCCAACTACCTTGCATGAAGTGCTGCCACAGTTTATTACTCCTCCTTTCTTTGTGGGAGTCCAAGGATGCTTGGTATGTATGAGGGAATGCTTAAAAACACACAGACAACAGTCAGAGGCAGTAATGCTTCTGAATACCACTTGCTGGAAGCTGTGGGGCGGGGGGCGGGGAGTGCTTTAGTGCTTGAATCCTGTGTGTGTTTTTTCCACAGGCATCTGGTTGGGCACTGAGAACAGGATGTTGGACTAGATGGGCCACTGGCCTGAGACAGCTGGCGCATCTTATATTCTCTTTACATTCTTAAGCACCAGGAAAGGAAGGCCTCTGTGGGCACATGTGGGCATATTGGCAACCCTGCCTGTCGTATAGGGAAAGGAAGTGCCTTATATTTTTGCTTGCCTTGAGGCTTTGCTTGGAGTTAGAACACTCAGGGTCGTATCTTTATCCGTGGGTTGGCAACCATGTCAGTAGTGAGTGGAATGCCAAGTTTGCAAAAAGGCAAGCTTGCCTCTTTTTATAAAAATGCAAGTTGAGTTGCTTTAAAAGTCACAAACAAATGAGGAAGCTCTGACTTGAGTTCATTAGAACTCTCAGCCTGGTCGAGTGTTAAACAAACAAACAAACAAACAAACAAACAAACAGGCAATAAAATTGGAGAACATGAATAAAGGACCTTTAAGACAACAGTGGGCAACATATAGCCCTAAATGACATGTGGCCCTCAGACTAACTTTTGTGACCGTCAGCCTAATTTCAAAAGCATTCTGCAAGTGATAAGTTCAGAGCTCTGACAGAACAATATATCCTTCCACCAAGGGTTTGGTGGGTGGGAAGGAAGAGAGACAGACAAAAGTAGAGAGAGTAGGGGGTGTCAAAATGAGAGGGGCAGATGACAGAGAAAGGAGTGGCAGAAAGGGATGGTCCCATCCACTTTGGGATCTGACTTCTGCTCACTTCTTCATTATCATACAGTTCTATAATACTGTGATTTAAAAAAATAAAATAAAATACTGAACCAGTAAAACTAGCTGTATTTTCTTTTATTTCACTCAGGCACACACTTTGCATCCTTAATTAAAATCAATCAATCAGTCAATCCCAATGTGTTCGTTATCCTCCATTATGATGCTCTATTTTCCTTAAGCCATGAAACACAAAGTATCCGTCCTTCTCAAATGGAACAATTAATCTGCCAAGTCAAATAATAGTGAACACGTCAATATCATTTTGTTGATCTACCTCGGTGGAGAATATAAAGAGAATACCGCAGAATTTAGGGTTTGGGTACTGAAACTTTTGTGAGTCATCAGATCTGTACTTTCTGTCTGTACTTTCCAGTTCAGTGTGACTGGCTCGTTCTGCTTCCTGTGGGTTCCTTTGTTCTTTCCATTTCTTACTTGGTTCTTATTCAACACACACACAAACCTGGGATTGGATTAGAAAGGTGTTTTAGTTAAAAAGTTCAATGGCCTGAAAAGGCTTTGGGGACCTAACCTTAGCTAGGATTTTTGAAAAGGATGTTGTGAGTTCAGCAGTAAACAAAGCTTTTCAAAGATAACACTTTCAAGTAAGAAGCAGAGCCTTTATGTTAATATTTCGTCTATTAACCAGCGAACAGCCATGCCATATGGAGTGAAGCAGTGGAGGCAGGTTCACTAGGGCAAGTAGGGGCACTGCCCCACCAAGTTGCTCTCAGCCAATCCCCACCTGCCAGTCTCCTTCCTTATAACCCATCTAGGGGTTGGCACTGGCTGCTAGCTTCCTTCTTAGTTTCAGTGTTGTCCCTTGTAGAACTAAGCCAGCAGGTGGTATAGAGAGGGAGGCTATACTAGAACCTTGGGCTTAATATGTGGTACAGTTGCTAGAAAGGCTGGTCACTACTGCGGGTGCATGCAGACATACTTGCCTAGAGGAGCTGATAGGGTAACTTTTATGGAAACACGAACTGGACTCCAAATTCAGCACTAATATTTCAGACCATGTTGGAGGAATGTGTTTTGCGATTTTCAAAAATCCCAGCCAATCTGCTGCAGAGCATGGAAGGATGTTTTTTATTTTACGATTGCCACAAAGGCCAGGCAATCAGCATTTTGTAGAAACAACCTTTGCTTGAGACAAGAGGTAGTTCCCAGGTTCAATTCTTTAAGGCTGTACACCGGTCCAAAATAAGGTCAATGTACATCCACGGGAGGGGGGGGAGGGGGTCAACACTCGAGCTATGTATGTGTGTACATACCCTGAGGGGAAACCTGTATCTTTGCAGTCCCTATCATCTCAAGGTGGAGCTGAGCAAAGACTTCTTGCCTGAAACCTTGGAGAGCCTCTGCCAGTGTAGACAATACTGAGCTACATAGACCAGCACTCTAAGGCAGTTTCCTATGTTCAGTAAAAGGTTTCTCATATCTAACAGGACAATTCTGAACGCGATGATAATTTCAAGTTGTCACTTATTTACCAAAACACACACCATCAGCTTCCGTGTTTCTCGGTTACACACTTCAGTGAAGCTGTTGGAGTTTTGCTACCATAACTAACAGGAGAATTTGGCTCGTGTCCTTCAGTGTGTGAAAAGAACTCTTTAAATCAATTATGGCTGGACAAAATCTATGAAGCAAGAAGCAACTTTAAAAATGGGATATGCGGGAGAATGAAACTTAGCTAATGGAAGTGAACTTTTTTCTCTGGCCTGCTAGTGGGAACATATCAGCGTGCTTGACTTTTATTAATAGGAGATTGGTTATTCAACAGATCATTTATTTTGATGTGATCAGCCCATGGAATTGTGCTCCTGTTGCTTTATCTGTCAGCTATATTTGAAATTATTAAGGCAGTGCTTCATTTAACATTCAGCCTTGTGCGCTTTCAATGTTAGTGCATTGTTTGGCTTGAATATATATATACACGTGTGTGTTTGTGTGTATGTATATGTACAGTCATACCTCAGGTTACAGACACTTCAGGTTGCGTTTTTTTGGGTTACGGACTGCTGAAACCCGGAAGTACCGGAACAGGTTACTTCCGGGTTTTGACGGCCGCGCATGCGCAGAAGTGCTAAATTGTGATTTGCGCATGTGCAGAAGCGCTGAATCGCAACCCGCGTGTGCGCAGACACACCGCTGCGGGTTGCGAACGCTGCAGGTTACGAACGTGCATCCCACACAGATCACGTCCACAACCCGAGCGTCCTATGTATATGTATATGTATATGTATATGTATATGTATATGTATATGTATATGTATATGTATATGTATATGTATATGTATGGCTCAGTTGGTTTGAGTGTTGCTGATAATGCCAAGGTTGCATGTTCAATCCCTGTATGGGACAGCAGCATATTCTTGCATTGCAAGGGGTTGGACTACGTGATCCTCATGTTCTTCCCAGGGCCTTCCAACCCTGGGATTCTACAATTCTATGATCAGAGTGCTGGTTTATAAAACATGGTGCAAAGCATGACCCCTGTGTCCATAATATTTGCCAAATAAGCTCCTTTCAGGTTTTATATATACAATGCGCTGAAATGGATTTTCCATGTTGCCAGCAATGCATGAGTCCCAATCATTGCCTCAGCTTCTAGGCTGTCATAAAATGTTCACAAATATTCCCATCATTGGTGTTTGTGTGTGGTGTGTATTTTTGTGTGTGTGTGTGTGGTAAGTAGGATGTCAAATATGGCGGCCTGCTAGATGGTGACAAACTACCTTTGGCTAGCTGGGGCTGATGGGAGCTGGGAGTCTTAACAACATTTATAGGGCCACAGCTTGGGATCAGGATAACTCACCTGCAGAGTGCAGTTATCAATTTGATATATAAGGGGTAAGATTATCTTTTGGGTACAAAAGGACCTCCTGCAGATACCATATCTATCAAGACGTCTATTTTACACAATGTAGAAAATGGGCACCTACCCTTTAGAATGTCCTCCCCTTGAATAGTAGATGGGCACTTTCTCTGTTGTGTTTTTGGAGACTATGGAAGACTTTCCTTTTCCAACAAGCCTTTTAAGTAATAATAATAATAATTATTATTATTATTTTGTTGGAAGCCACCCATCTGGGTATTAAAATACAGTAATGCATCAAACATTAAATGCTTCCCTAAACAGGGCTGCCTTCAGATGCCTTCTAAAAGTCTGGTAGTTGTTGTTCTCTTTGACATCTGATGGGAGGGCGTTCCACAGGGTGGGTGCCACTACCGAGAAGGCCCTCTGCCTGGTTCGCTGTAAGTAGAGATTTTGTACCCATTATTTGGTTGGAGAACTGAACCACAGATTTAATGATATGTGACTTACAAGGACAGCTGTATTTCAGTTTGTGTATTGTTTTGGGAAGTGTGAATTAGGTAGGTTTGAATTCAGTTATCAACCAAATTCCTCCTGCATCTGTATACATACATGTATTTTGTAAGTTTATTCATCTCTGAAGTTGCTTTGGAGTCTTTTCTAGTGGAAAGGCAAAGGTTTTTTGTTTGTTTTTAAATCACACTTAAAAAAACTACTACACTTCCTTCAGTTTAAAAACTTGTTTTGATGAGAACATTCAGCTAAAGTGTTATTGTTTGTTTAAAAACTGATCTAACTATTCCCTAGAACAGTGGATCCCTGTATAAAATGGAGCTCAAGAGCATTTAGTTTTCTGTATGCTCCGAAAGAAGTGTGAATAATGAATCTGCTGAAATGAGACTGTGACGACTCCCCTCCCCAGCACCACTAATGCCTCTGCAACCCCATCCATGCTGGCAGTGGCTTCGCCTGAGCAAATTAGCCCAAAGTGTTGTGCCCTTGACTGGCAAATTCTTTCAAGCCGGTTGAATGGACAAAATGAATACCCAGATTGTTCCTGTGTCTGTTATGTGCTTGTGTTTATCTGGCTTTGCTGTCACTCAAGCCATTATAACTCTGGGCACACTCAAGCGACTTGTCCACTTACAAAAGGCCAAGTCTATTGATGATAAGCTTTAAAACAAAATGGAACAAACAAACAAACAAAATGCAAAACAACACAAAAATCTGGAGAGAGAGAGAGAGAGAGAGAGAGAGAGAGAGAGACAGACAGACAGACAGACAGACAGACTGACTGACTGACTGACTATCAACCAAGTTCTCAGATTAGTCAAATTGTTCAGGCTATGTGTAGCAAATCAGCTTGTCAGTGGTATTTTGTTGTATTTGTTGAATAGATGTAAATTAAAGGTGAAAGACATATTACTGTCTTGTGAAAAATAGTAAGCATGTGTTTGAAATATCATTGGATAGTTCAGGGGTTGCATTATACAGTATGAGTTTTCTCCATATGAACACTGCTAATTGGTCTGAAGCATGTTTGTGTGGACAAATGTGTGAAACAGAATCATGGATATGGATGGTAGCAAATACAGAAATTACAGCAGAAATTTTTCCAGTACCTCTGTGGGGACATAGCACAGCAATGTACATGCTCTGCATACATCTAGGTCTCTATTTATATAGGAAGGTGCCTTACATGGAGTCAATTTAGCCCAGTATTGTCTACTCTGACTGGCAGCAGCTCTCCAGAGTCTTTCCTGTTGCTTGTTACTCCTAAAGTATTGGAGATGCAAAGCATGAGTGCTGCCACTGAACTGTGGCCTCTCCCCAAGACTCTCAAGTAGCAGGGATGGGAAAGACCCTTTCCTAAGCCCTTGGAGAGCTTCTGCCAATCAGAGCCAATCATACTGGGCTAGATGGACCAGTGGGCGCTGTGGTCTAAACCACTGAGCCTTGGGCAGTTTGAATCCCCACGATGAGGTGAGCTCCTGTTGCTCTGTCCCAGCTCCTGCCAACCTAGCAGTTCGAAAGCACACCAAAAATGCAAGTAGATAAATAGGTACCACTCTGGTGGGAAGGTAAATGGTGTTTCCGTGTGCTGCTCTGGTTTCGCCAGAAGCAGCTTAGTCATGCTGGCCACATGACCTGGAAAAATTGTTTGCGGACAAACGTCAGCTCCCTTGGCCAATAAAGCGAGATGAGCGCCACAACCCCAGAGTCGTCTGTGACTGGACCTAACTGTCAGGGGTCCTTTACCTTTACCTTTATATTATAATCATGTGGAGCTGCCTTCTTCTGAGTCAGGCCATTGGTCCATCCATGATCATAACTATACTGTTGTTACTGATGTCCTATGCCAGGGTGCATGGTCTGAATTCTTCAAATCGGCACTGACTCATGGATATCAATAAAGACAACCTCCAATGAAACAATTCTAACAGGAAGGATTTGGAAAAGATAAAATTGTGTTAAAGATGCCATGGAGGAGTGTAGCTTAATTTGGAGAAAAGGGGGGTTATGGAGACAGCAGAGAGACAACTTGGGAGACAGATGAACAAGACTTGATATAAACAGTGGGAGGCAGATTTCAACTAGATTTGACACCCAAATTTTATGGAGAATATGGAGGTTCCTACGCGGGAGAAAAATCTCAGGAATTTTGTAGGATGCAAAAAGTGTTTGGGCAAAACTAGCGAAATGTCACCTATGGAGTGTGGCTCTATACCACCATTGTTTTGACATTTCAAGGAATGCAAGTATTACTTGCATGAGCAGTATTTCTGATGCAGTTTACAGCTTAGCTGTCAAACACAACACTGTAATAAAAATTGCAGATATGGCAGAAGTGGGCAGTGGAAAATTTACATTTTCTTCCCCTTCCTACAGATAGCAGGGTCCTTGAAAATGCCTAGATGTTTATCTGCTTTGAAGTTCTCTAGACTTGTCGTGCTGTCTTTCACTGCATTCTCGCAGGACTGACTACAATTGGAATTGGTCCAAACTAGGAGTGTTTTCACTGTTTTTTTTGCCTCCACATCCAGAGTTTGTGGTATATGTGCGAGAACGTGCATGCAAAAAAAGAGGAATTTTTTATTTTCTTTAGGAGAGTTGGCTTTTTTTAATTTAAAGAAAATGTGTAAGTACCCCGAGGAAGGCCTTCTGCCAATTCCCTATGTGTTTCCAGGATTGTTAAAAACATAAAGCAGAGGCACTGCTCGAGCTGTCATCCACCAAGCCCGAGAAACCATGCAAAGATATTGATAATTGATTCCATTTTTCTATGAGTTAAAAACTAACTTTGCCCTCCTAGTGAGAACGTAATAGGTTTTGTCTGTCAAAAGATAATAATCCCATGAACCATTTCTGCACTCTCTATTAGAAGGATAGTTCAGCTTCACTTGAACATAACCCCCATGTCAAATCAGCTTTATAAAAAGCCTTCTTACAAGTCTTCAAGGACTGGGAAGATCTTCGGGAGACATCAAGTTAAGTTTGAGGAACCTAAGAAGTCAAGCAAATACTGTCAATTAATGTGTTTATCCTGATGCACCTTACCCAGGAGTAGCATCTTTTAACATGAAAGCTGTTTTGCTTTCCATTAAAAAGTTTGCATTGCATTTGGTTTCCATAGATACTAAAGTAGTGGCAGCTTTTTTCCACATCTCAGTTGAAGTATAACCATTTATGGATGCCTCCCCTCCCCTGCAATGTTTTTTTGTTTGGCTTTGTTTTCAAGTAAGCTACAAAAATATTAATTGGATACAGAAGTTAAAGACTCCTTTTGCAAATGAATACCCACTCACACGGGCTTTGGTTTTGCTGAGCACTATCCATTGGCCTGGTTTCTGCAACTTGATAAGCCAAACGACGGTTTACTGGGATAGCATAAATGTGCAGGTTCACAGAGAGAAACCCGTATAAGTTTTATTCCTCCTTAGTTGTTTTTGCTCCCAAATCAGCCTGAGCTAAGCCAAGGTTTCAAATCCTTGTTTATGATTAAGGTCCCTCCTCACTTAGCATGAGCTGTGGCCAAGCTCATCTCCGGGTGTTTGCATGTTTGTGTGGTTTCCATAAGCCATGGTGTGGTTTATCATGTTGTAAAGCCAAGCCTTACAAAGCTGAACTATTTAAAATTTTAAAAGATGATGCTGTTAAGGTGCTACACTCAATATGCCAGCAAGTTTGGAAAACTCAGCAGTGGCCAGAAGATTGGAGAAGATCAGTCTACATCCCAATCCCAAAGAAGGGCAGTGCCAAAGAATGCTCCAACTACCGCACAATTGCACTCATTTCACACGCTAGCAAGGTTATGCTTAAAATTCTACAAGGAAGGCTCAAGCAGTATGTGGACCGAGAACACCCAGAAGTGCAAGCTGGATTTAGAAGAAGCAGAGGAACCAGAGACCAAATTGCAAACATGCGCTGAATTATGGAGAAAGCTAGAGAGTACCAGAAAGACATCTACTTCTGCTTCATTGACTATGCAAAAGCCTTTGACTGTGTCGACCACGGTAAACTATGGCAACTTCTTAAAGAAATGGGAGTGCCTGATCACCTCATCTGTCTCCTGAGAAATCTCTATGTGGGACAAGAAGCTACAGTTAGAACTGGATATGGAACAACTGATTGGTTCAAAATTGGGAAAGGAGTACGACAAGGCTGTATATTGTCTCCCTGCTTATTTAACTTACATGCAGAATTCATCATGCGAAAGGCTGGGCTGGATGAATCCCTAGCCGGAATTAAGATTGCCGGAAGAAATATCAACAACCTCAGATATGCAGATGACACAACCTTGATGGCAGAAAGTGAGGAGGAATTAAAGAACCTTTTAATGAGGGTGAAAGAGGAGAGCGCAAAATATGGTATGAAGCTCAACATCAAAAAAACGAAGATCATGGCCACTGGTCCCATCACCTCCTGGCAAATAGAAGGGGAAGAAATGGAGGCAGTGAGAGATTTTACTTTCTTGGGCTCCATGATCACTGCAGATGGTGACAGCAGCCACATAATTAAAAGACGCCTGCTTCTTGGGAGAAGGGCAATGACAGGCCTAGACAGCATCTTGAGAAGTAGAGACATCACCTTGCCAACAAAGGTTTGTATAGTTAAAGCTATGGTTTTCCCAATAGTGATGTATGGAAGTGAGAGCTGGACCATAAAGAAGGCTGATCGCCGAAGAATTGATGCTTTTGAATTATGGTGCTGGAGGAGACTCTTGAGAGTCCCATGGACTGCAAGAAGATCAAACCTCTCCATTCTGAAGGAAATCAGCCCTGAGTGCTCACTGGAAGGACAGATTGTGAAGCTGAGGCTCCAGTACTTTGGCCACCTCATGAGAAGAGAAGACTCCCTGGAGAAGACCCTGATGTTGGGAAAGATGGAGGGCACAAGGAGAAGGGGGCGACAGAGGACGAGATGGTTGGATAGTGTTTTCGAGGTTACCAGCATGAGTTTGACCAAACTGCGGGAGGCAGTGGAGGACAGATGTGCCTGGCATTCTCTGGTCCATGGGGTCACGAAGAGTCGGACATGACTAAACAACTAAACAACAACAACAAAGCCAAGCCATTGTGGTGATCAAGTTCACCATGAAGCATAGATCTGGAAAACTGACTCCTGCCTCACATATATATTACTCAATACTGCCTTGTGCTGGCTGGCTGAATGTTACGTGTGAAGAGTTATGTGTTAAGAGTTGTTTTGCTCATGCAAACCCAAGTCAGGAATCTATTGTTGGCTTCTTGATTGTGGTTTGAGTGTGAGTTCATAGTGCTAACCCAGCCACTTTGTGTTTTACTTTCTCTGCTCAAGTAAGGGACCAGTAGGAATGGAAGAACGTTATAAGTTTCCGTTCTACCCTCTATTAATCACACACAGCACTCTTTCTATTCTGCTGCAGTTCAACTTTTGCCAAAAACAACATTATTCATCTTGTGCTTTGCTGGGATGAAATTGCATTACTTATGTAATTAATGCAATTTATTATGTAAATTACATAAGTTATGTTGTAATTACGTTGTTCCATCCCATACAAAGGAAACAGGAAGGGGGAAGTAATCAGTTATTTATTGTTTGCAGACTGAAAGCAACAATGGTAAACACCAATTGTATTTGCTGGATCAATTTCCTTCTGAGCATGGGATGAATAAGCGAACACTTGCAATTTCCACTGCAATTTCAGTTTTCAGTCAGACAGGCCATTGAAAACTAAGTGCAGCTGATGTTGACCACTGGGCTGCTGTTAGGGCAATCAGTATTTTAATGCTGGTTCTGAATGTGTTTGATTGTATTTTCACTATTGTTTTTAGCATTGTTTTAGTTCTACAATGATGCTTTTAAACGTAAGCCGCCTTGAATCCCAACTTGGGAGAAAGGCAAGATAGAAATCAAATAAATAAATGATAATAACAAATTCATTGCAATTATCTGACATGCCTAGGGGGGAATGGAACAAGAAGTTAAGGACTGATTTCTTTAGCTCATGTTTGGTATAGTTTAGCAAACTATATTTAATGGCTTAGCATTGCATACCAACGCAGCTCGTGAGAAAGTAGGGCATTCAGCAAGCCTTCAAAAAGACCTCTGGCTGCAGAAGCTTAATCATCATTCAAAGAAAGAAAGAGATGAATAAAAAACAAACACAGAAGACCAGAGAACCAGTCTAGTAACAAATCTTTAATTTCTAGTGAGCTTTAAAGGGTTTGAGTAGTTTTCTTTTCTTTTCTTTTTTCTTTTTTAACAAACCAGTTCAAGTACATGCCTTTGGATTATAAAAGTACCTGAAATTGCCTAGAATATCAGCATGCATAGCTTGTTAATATTTACATATATTTACATGGGGGAAACAAAAGGAAGATCTACATTTATTTACAATCTACACAGGAGAAGAGAAAGGCAGCATAATTGTATTTCTTAAAATACAGTTGTTTGAATAGTCAGCACATGCATATTGAGATATATTTGTACCAAAGAAGGCAAAGGTTTTGAGACAGACCTTCTGGATTCTATGCTAAGGTATAGCATAATAGAAGTCTCTCTTTTTTCTTTTTTCTTTTTTTAAAAAAGGTTTTTGCTTTGTTTCTAGTCTATTTGCATCAAGTGCTTTTAAAATGTTCACAAACACAATGGCGCGTTATTTACCCTGGCAATGAAAGCAATACAATCATTTCCTACTAACTAACTAGCAAGAAGCTGCTGGTGAATGAAATATCTATTGTTTTCTCATTACCCATCGACCAACATACAAGGACCTCTCCTTGTAAAGGCAGTGCCTAAGCTATCACCATTAATTATAGAAGTGATATAAATGAGACTCTACAGTATGTACTAAATGAAATATTAACAAGACCAGTGTCTTTAGCCTGAGAGATGCGCTAAACTGGAACTCACTTTACAGCAGTCTATCTATGAAAGTCACACATACATAATACAGGAGTGCCTGGCTTATAGCTCAAAGTCCAGACAGCTGAGGCTGTTTACTAGAACTGTATTATTGCAAAATACATTCCCTTAATTAGCTTCTGGAAGACAGAATTAACACTTAATTCCTTACCACACTGCGGCCCCATCATCCGGCTTTCTGAGTGCATTTTAATGCTGACGATTATGTACACAATGCTCAAAATGGGGTGAGATCCTAATCCCATAGGAATCACACTGTTTTCTACGAATTAAAAAATAATAATTCTTGTTTTAAGCCTAAGGGCAACAATTTACTGAGAAATCGTCACGCATCCGACCCATATGTATGAACATAGAGTGATGCGAGAGAAAATCCTGGCAGATTGTGCCTCAAATTATCACTTGGGAAGATTCGTTTCCTCCACCTTCGCCCCTTTCATTTTTTTATCCTGGAAAATTTAGTTGTTCAACAGTGACCGTTAGGATGTCTTGTCTCGTTCTCTCTCATAGCTTTAAAACAAACAAAAACCCTTTCCATATATTTAGATTCAAACATTTCTGTACAAAAAGGAAAGCCAGTTAAATTCCATGATATGCCATTCTTTGAAATATTATGCATGAAGAAAGACTTAATTCTGACTAGTAACATCAATAGTATTAAAAGGTTTGTAGAAATATATACAGTACTGTTAAGTATACATACATTTATATAAATAATATATTTATATATTACTAAAGTTAATTACAGATAAATCCTTAAAAGACAGCAATCAATGTGAGATAACAAAAGAAAATGTCAACAAACTCTGGCTCATTTCTCTCTCGGTTTCGTATTTCCCCCCTCATGGCTGTGGGAAACAAGAGGCCATATTTAGGCCTGTTTCTCTTTTCCAATTTTTGCTACTCATGGTTTTCAGAAGGTTGAAGGGGCTTCTCGGTATTTGTTCCCTCAAGGGCCAACTTTCACGCAGAAACATACTTATAAATTATTTAGACTGAAATCCTTACCTTGAAGTAAGCCCCATTGAATTAAATAGGATTTACCTCTGAGTAAACGTGGCTAGAATTGGGCTGTGAGGGGTAGATCCAGCCTTAGTCATGCTTTGAGTAGAGGAGACTTGTTGAAACAATGATTTTTAAGTAGGCTTGCCACAGTTTGCCATACGTCAGGAAAATTCCTGACATGTCCTATGTTTTCAGGTGTAAAAATGGCGCCAGAAGGGTATTTTGCTTAATTGGCATAATGTCAGGGAAAACCTGGATGTATGATCATGCAATGGAAAAAGCAGCGGAAACAGCTCAAAAAGCTTAAAATCATTCTTTTGGGGGGAAGGTTTCCCCCCAAAAGCTCAATTTGCAGGTGTGAGGAACTTTACTTTTTGAAATATGGCCACTCTATTTTTAAGTGAAGTGCCATTGATCTCAAAGGGTCTCTGTTAAGCATGATTTAAGCCTGGATCAAACTGTGGTTCCAAGGAGATGCTGCAAACCATCATTTCTATCCTAAACTTGATATATGAACATAACACAAATGAGCAGTTTCCAAACATTTAGAAACTACAAATTAAAAATTCAAAGCTGTGATACATATAATAATTGTGATGTGTGTGTTGAAAAGTATGCTGGGCCTTTTGAAAGCCCACAACTATTATATCGATATCAGTGAAGCCACATCACTCACCCACCCCCATGAGCAGAGAATTATAGTGTAGGAGTTACCTTAGAGGTTATCTAGTGGGGATACAGCTACTGTACAGCATTCCTGATCTATGACCACCCAGCCTATGGTGAAATACCTTCACTGACAAATCTATTTAGAGCCTGCCACCACCTGGAAAGATTTAGCTGAAGTTGGCTTCCCTGCAATTTCCACTTATTAGTTCACCTATTTTTGTGTGTATAGTTGGTACTCATCTGAAGGTCTATCCCCATCTGCGTGTTCATCTGGGTTCCTTGAACTGGATGGAAGAATCATACATTACAGGCCTGTAACCCATGTAGCTGCCCAAGATGAGAGCTTGGTTTGGATCAAATATACCTGCACATAAGCCATCTACCTCTCACTGAAAGAAGGGCAAACTCTAACTTGGGGAGTTTGAGTGGTGGTTGTGTGTCACTCTCTGTTGCCCATGGACTCCACCAACACTAGAACAAAGGACACACTATGCTGCCATACTAAACTCTCTTGTAGCTCGAGATGGAAAATTAAAATGAACATTCATTGTTTTCTTCTTATTTCTTTATTAAACTGAAATGTAAGTTGGAAGAGTAACTGTTTTTACCTTTTCTTATGCCATCACTTCTAGGTGGCATATCCAGTTCTATTTAAGGCAACAGAACACACACACAAAGCAGAGAAGAAATGCAAGGCCTGAGGAAATGCAGGTATCACAAGAGGAATTCAGTGACTCATGCTTCTTAAGTATTAGCTCTAGAAAATGCAACGAGTTGTAATAAAGACCAAAATAGATCTAGATCAGTTTCAGACAGATTCCAGAAGTGGTGCTTCAGTTTAGAAGTGAACAGTCTATGCAACTGAGGATCTAATAGCACTTTGCCAAGTGGCTTCTGGTCAACATTGTTCCTCCCCCCCCTTTTTTTTGGAGTGTCTGTGTGTGTCTCTCCTTTGCATAGAGGAAGCTCTGTTTCAAAGAAAAAACAATACGCTTACATAGGAAGCTCACTTTTATCTGGCTACTTAGCTCCACATGCCCTTAATGCAGTTTTAGTAATACTGTATAAACAAGTATAAAATCTAAAGTCCCCCCCCACCCCAGTTGAGACTCTTCAAGCTGTTCAGAGAACTTTGTAATATGTCTATTATTTTCTGGAGTAAAGGACAAGATGGTGCCTTTTCATTCCATGTACAAAAGCCAACCATTCTGGTAGATGAATCTTACTTCAACACAGGTGGTGCCTATATGGCAGGCAGAGCCCTCTCACCTCCATCTAATAGTAATTAAGTGGGCAAAACTGAGGTTGGTGGGGCAGTCCCCCATTTGGCCTAATGAAGCAGCCTCCACTGTACTGGACAATATCATCTAGTGCACCTGAGGTCACCAGGATATCTTACTGGATGCAGGACAGGCATCAGGTCACACATACTTCTTCCCTCATGGCTCCTCAGCATCTGCCACTTGAGATGGCTGCCTCACCTTGGTCAGTAGGGCTGACCATGTCTGGAAGACAGTCCCAGGTTTCTAATCTACAATGTGAAAGGAAATTAATGTTTCCAATCTTCATTTCATCCCGATTCTCTTCAGATTGAGGGGACCAGGGGGTTAAAGGCAAAGACCATGATTTTTTTCTTAAAATATGTTTATTACAATGGATAAATTTTCCTTTTGTACAGTTAAAACCCAAAGTGTAGTTTTAATCAAATTGCATGCACTGAATGCAGTTCGGAAAGAAAACCTCTAAGTAAGTTATAATGCCTCGGCAGTGGCAATGAAATCCTCTTTCAGTTTTCCTACTTGAGAAGTACAGTATAGAGAGTTTATCTTCCATAATATATGGAGAGAATGTACTGTGCATGTAGGAGGGGAAAGTTAGATCCAGAAAACACTATGCATATCCTTGCTAGCTTGCAGTTTTTGTAATAAACTAAGGTTGGGAATTAACTGCAAATGAATAGCTGGGAGAAAATAAGATTTTATAGATTATTTTTGTATCCACATTTCTCACACAGTACTGGTGAGAATTTTGAGGACGAAATAAAGATTGTGGCAGGTCTCCCTCACCCCACTTTGTTTTCTTCTGATTTGCTGTTGTATCATAAAACAAAGAAATCAGAAGTTAGATGGGAACAAATTTGCTCAGTATCACTAAAGGTTTAGGCAATGTAGGATTTTGAAGCCTCACATACGAGGGTGGATTCAGTAGGCTTTGTTTCCTGACACCAAGCTCTGGGACCAAGCATCAGAATCTGGCATTATTGGGCTTTGTTCTGTGGTCCCAAGCCTGTATCTAGGCAGAACTGCACTGCACAGGAGTCTCAGAAGATTGTGTTACTTCCTCCACATATATAAAAATTCCCAGCGCACTAACTAGATGTCTGTCGCTTAGTCTTTTCCTTGATATTCTGTGTAGAAAGGGTATGTTTGTGTGTGTATCTATATCTGAATATTCAGTCCTGTTGGCTCCCACTTGTAGTTTGAAATGTCACACTACAGGCACAGATATACCACTAGTTCCCAGAGGTGGTATCCATTATAGTGATAACAGATCTGATTTCAGCTGGTTGAATTAACATAACAAAGTCTAAGGTAAGTGTTTACTTTCCACTAGAATAACATTTGCAACACAATCCTATACATGTATGCACAGAAGTAAGTCTCATTCAATGGAGCTTGCTCCCAGTGGATATAGGACTGCACACTCCGTTTCCCAAATGTTGTTTTCATGCGCTAACTGGTGAAAAGTGATAGTGGAATCAGAACCATGACATAGAATATTCAGGGTTCTCTAAGTTGCTGAGAAGGTCCAAAATCCCAAGCTTAGAAATACATTTAGTGGTTTGACACCTCCTCTCTCTCTGTCTCTCTGTCTCTGTCTCTCTGAGAATGCACTGTTGGCGGCATGGTTGTTCTCTTGTGCTCAGATCCTGCTTGTGGGCTTCCCATAGGCATGTGGTTAGCCACTGTGAGAACTGGATGCTAAACAAGGTAGGCCTTTCTTCTTACACAGCACGGCGCTTCTCTACACTCTGTCGCTGACCAATTTGCTATTATTGGCTAAAGTATAAATTCTAGCACACTGCTGGCCCCGCCCAGTTATATGTCTCCCTTTATCTCACCCTTGGGACTTTCCAAATGCCCTTCAACAGCCTTGCTCCACATGGAGTGCTTATGCCTGGCTAGAATATGTCCTTGCATTGTGGTGCTTGCCTGGATGGAGTTTGCTGGTGTTTGTGTGAGGGCGCTACAGTCTGATGATCCGAGAAACCAGTCTGTTTCTTGTTACTTCCAACCAAGAATTTTGTTGAAGGCAGATTAACATGGGGGCCAGGATTTCCCTAGCACAGAGATATCAAACTAAGGTCACATCTACTGGGCAGAGTCTGACACTCTCAGTTCCGAACCACACAGGAAAATAGAAGCTATGTTCTCCATGGACACATCTTTACTGAACTGGGAAGGTACCTGTGCAAACTGCTTCAGCAGTGCGGGTCAGTCCTCCATGTTTGTCAGCACCCTGTATGCCATTATGGTTGGAACTGGATTGAAATGTGGAGAAATCTAGACTAACCCTCTTTTACCTGACTTAGTGGCTGTGTATGTGCAATGAGTTTTGCAGACATGTTTTTTTCCATACCTGCAGCTTAAAGGCAGGACAGGATAGGCTGTGCTATATGTTTCTCCTGTATGTTTAAATTAGCTCTAAAACTGGCCCTCTGATCTGCTGGCAAGAGCTGGATGGACGCATCTGCGATCCTCTTGTTGAGAGGTGAATGGAGTTATATAAGAAACAGTGGTGAAAGATATGCTATTGATATCTATATGCTATGGAAGTGCCTGCAATTTTTAAAACATTTTTTTCCAGTGGGATAGGATTTTGCTGTCACCTCAAGAATGCCTGAGAAGGTGGTGAGGGCACATGTGCAGACACACAGAGAGAATGTCAGGTATTCTATAGCCTGAAATATGTTCTCATTACTTCATTTCTCCCCCTCCATTCCCTGCCCCCATTGCTGCATCATAAATTATTCCTGCCAAGGTGGCACAGTCATCAAGCTCTTGTATCTCTCTGCTCATCTCTCTTTGGAAAGTGTTTGCTTCGCTTAACCAACCACAAAATGTGATGATTTTAACGGAACTACTTGAAGTCACATACTTCATGGGAATTGCTTGCTTTGAATTTAGGCTTTATCTCAATCAAATCACTGCGCATTGAGCTATTTCCACTCAATCTCCTCGTTGTGCATTTCTCCCCCTTTATTTAATAACAACAACAATAATAATGTATGATGAGTTCATCCATATCACTTTAAAAGTACAGTAGCACTTGCCTCCATTATTATTTAGAATTGATTGTATTTGTCATTTACGGCTTTGTTTTGTTAAAATATATGCTATATATTTATGCCTACTTTAGTACTGGATGCTAAATTTAGAAAATAAACATGCACTTTGAAAATAGCCAAGGCAGAAAACGAAACATTAGCCCTATAATGTCTTTCCACCAGGAGCACAAGACTATATTAGAATACTAATGGATGCATTACTTATATTAATGAGTTTTTAAAGTCATACATGACTATGAAAAGCCTAGTTCCCTGTAGCATTAAGATAGTTCAATGTTAATTTGTATTCGCTGCCTAATTGATCACAATTATTAAAAAAAAAAAAAGGTGTCTGAAAACTTATAGCTAGTTAATAACACTTTTATCCCCATAATACCTTCAAGAACTCTGTATGGGAGAAAATGTTTTGGGCCATTTGGCAAGTCTCCCAATGCAACTCCAGAAATCCTATGGTACGACCCTATTTATTCTCCTCACTTCCTCGGGGATGTGAGGCCCTGACCCTGTGCTGCATGTTAGCCTGAACAGGAGGAATGCCTGCTGTTTTTGGGAAAAAGCAATTTGAAGTGCATTCATAAAGAAATGTAGGTGTGTGATATTCCAGAAGATGGAAATACAGAAGATGGAGTAAGCAGGTAGACTGATTTATTATTCTAAGAGCAGTCAAAATGCTAAGCCAGACATGAAATTTGTGTATGTAATTCATCTCTGGAAAAATATAGCCTCAGTATTGGGGTGGGGGGGGGTGATAATCCAAAGAGATGCTAATAAATACTTTTTGTTCATGCAGGGGTTTTTTTTTTATTTGCTTGGCAATAGGCACTCCCACTTATTTGAATCTAGCTGAGTGATGGCAGTAAACTAGAGGAGTCCATTAATATGGCTTTTTTTTTGCTTTTCTTTCCTTTTTTTGAATTAGTACCAAAGATTCAAAGCAGAAGTTATGGGATTTTGTGTGTTAAAAAATGGGAAGAACAACACAAAGGTCTGCATCTAAAGGGCATGACACTTCCAAAATAAAATATTTTGGCTCACACAGATTTCCTTGGGAAGGCTAAAAGCACATGCTAAAATCTTTCCCATTTACATCAGTGGGACTGATCACTGAGTCATGCCCAGTGCTGTTCAGGCCAAGGAGAGTACAACATATGAAAACACCTCTTGCTAATAAGTTAAAGAAGGTTCATAATTTTGTTTTTTTTAAGTATTTGCCTTGTGAACAAGGAAACCTAAAAGTGTGCTTTATGTAAAAGTTGTTTTGTTGTTGTTGTTGTTGTTGTTGTTCTCTTCCAAATTTCTGTTAGCATCCTGCATACTTGAATACATGGATCACACCCACTGCATGTAGAAAATAGGTCAAGGAAAAGGCTAAAGGGAACACTTTCCCCTGCAGTACTCAATTTCTTCATGCAACCATTATTATTATTTATTGCATCATGGGGGGAGTGGTCCCAATAAAATACCATTTGATTTTCCTAGATATATTCCTTGTTGTAAATTAAAGCATAGTTACTCAACAGATGAAAAAATAAGATGTGTGTGAAATGTGAAATTTTGGAGATTAGATAATATTTGAAAATGCCTTAAACAGAAAGTAAATTGGACAGTAATTTGAAGCCATATGAAAAGAAACATTTCTAATCATTTTTTGGATGGGGTGGGGAAACTTTCTCAGTCCAAGGCATGTGTTCCCTTCTGGGCAGACATCCTGGGGACACATTTCAGCAATGGGCGGGGCCAGAGGTAAACGTGGGTGGAGCAACAAAAGGAAATTTTAACTTGGAACAGTGGGCTAGTTCTTCTGTCCAAGCCAGGGCCAGCCCCCTTGCTGCCACCCCACCACCAGTGCTGCATCTCTTACCTGAGTTGTGCGGCAGTGTCCATGAAGCACCAGCAACGGTGCTCGCTTCCAGCGAGATCTCGTTGAACTCTCATGAGATCTTGTGTACAAGATCTCACCAGATCTCACCAGATACTGGTACTGCTGTTGGCACCACTTCGCTGGTGGTGGGGCAGCCAGCAAAGTGGGTCCCTCCTCTTTGGCTTCCACTACTCAAGGCGGGCACCTCACCTTGCCTCATCAGTGGGCCGGGAGATTGATCCAGGCAAGCAAGTGACAACATTGGGCAGAAACATTCAAGAGTTGTAGAGCAGGGTCATTGATGTGTGTGTGACTGTAGTGCGGCTGTGGTGTGAGGAGAATCCAAAGGGCCAGATTGAGAGGCTTGGAGGGCCTGAGGTCACCACCAAACTTGGTATTGTATGAAAACTGTCTGATGCCCATAGTTGGATGATTTTGTATGCATGTGTGTTCTTTAAGTTGATTTAGGGAATAGTATTTTAAAGCAAATTGAAAGGAGATACAAATTTAAAACAACACTTAAAAGTGCTGATTGTATTTTTATGGGGTGTGTGTGTGTGTGTGTGTGTGTGTGGTTTTGTCACAATATAAATCAAACCTAATCTAATCTATACTGCAGAATAATTACTAACATGCTCTCAAACTTAATTCACAACAAGCTTCTTTGGTGTGTTTCCTCTCCTAAGAAGAGTTATGTTGACAGCTCCAGTCTGGTGACTCTTAAATGTGTAACTGGATTGGAAATACGGTAGTATTTGAGGCACGGTTAAAGATTCATTTGGGCTGCTGCAAAGTTCTTTATCCCATGCATTTCAGTGTCCTGCTTTTGTTAGAAGTTAATGCCGGCAGACCTCCACTTGCATCATTAGTGCCATACGCACCTGACAATCTTTTGACAGTTTAAAAAGAGCTGAAACAAAAGTTGTTTTGATGGCCTAAACTCCACACCATCTCCCTCCCCTGCTTGGTATCACAATAGATCACTGGCCGTTTGTGACAAGTGACACACTCATTGTTTGAGAGGTTTTTAATTAAGCTGTTTAACATGGAGTGCACAGTGTACTGATGTGGCACAGAGCACATGTCACTGAAAGCCATGTGATGATGATTAAAGCAAGCTTTAAAAGATAAAGATTGGAGGGTGTTTTTAGGATTAGGATGAATCTATCAATTTCAGTTTCTCTGTCTTTCTAGTTTTTGAAGTCTTAAATTCTGTTCTCCACATTTCAACAACCTTTTGCATTTTTTTTAAAGGCTCTATGAAAATTTATCATTATTTTAGACTTAATTTCTCCTGATTCATTTTTGCAAAGCATTTCCCCTTAATATAATATATTTTTGTATGTAATTTTCAGTGATATGTGCATTTATATTAAAAATATACCCTAGTATATGCATTTTTTACTTGGCTGAAGAACTGCCTTGAAAAATGAGGGGAAATGTGAATTTCAAAGGGTGACTGTGTTTCAGTCTATGTAGCATTTTGAGAAGTATGAATTACGTGGTTTTGCCTTTAACTGCAAACTGAATCAATTTTCCTCCACCTTTATTTGCAAACCACCATTTTCAGTGTCCCAGATGTAGTACTGCTTCAGTTCAAAACAAGAGAGATATTGTTAAATCAGCGAAACATTAAAAAACAAAACAAAAAAAAACCTTTATAAAAACTGTTACATCTGAGTAGCGTGGCATTATTTTTCTTCAGATCTATCAGTTTTATGCCCATGAAGATGTATGCAAATGAAATCAATTGACTAAAACTCATCCGATTACACAACTACAGTTTCTTTCAGTAGGTAATAATTCTAATTAAAACTCGTATGATTATTTGACAAAGATTCATTTAATTGAGTGGTGGCCTTAACAAGAAGAGGTCTGCATAAATGAGGAAGTGTATTTATGTGGTGTCATGCAAAGCATCAGTTATATGGAAGACTACATAGTTGATACTTAGTTTGGATTACTGAAGTTTGGGTGATGGCAGTTAAACTGATATATGCATAAGAGGGTAAACAGAAGACTATGAATAATTTTATTTATAATTTTATCATTGGAGTGAGTCTGTGCTGGAATACAGGAGAGCAAAACATATTGGCAAGAGCAGAAAGACTAGTCTTTTGCATAGATCACATTAGCTTTATTTTGCCCTTAAGGAAAAATCCTATACACGTCTATGAAAATGACAACTGTTCTATATTTGCTTTTGGATTGATCTATAATGTAATAGAGTTATTATATTCATGCTGTGAAATTCTTTAACCTAGCTGAAAGAACTAAACTAAAATACAGAGAAGCTACCATTCTCTATTCTATTACATTGGCTTATAGAGTTAATTCTTATCCAGGTTTTGAATTTTATAAAATGTTTTCATGAAAGTGACATTAAATAGTTTAACACACTGGGAAACAAAACAAAGCCCCAACACATTAAATGTAGCGGGAACAGGAGCTTTTGGTTTAGAAATAATGAGAAACATATCTGCTCTGCTTTGAAAAGAATAAGAGCTTTCAAACACCAGGTTTGAAAGGAGTAGTGTCTCACCAGAATAAGTAAAAACAGACAAAAAATTCAAATGGATTGCAATTCCTTATTCAGGTTTGACTTCATATAGCACTTCGAGTTTAGCAGTTACCCACCTCTTTCCTCAGTCAGTCACTTTGTTATAACCACTCTCCCCACCCCCCAAAAAGCAGATCTCTTGTCATACAACAAATTTAGGAGCAAATAAAAGTCTCCTCTGAATTTTAATTGGACAATATTTTGCAGGTCACAATATTTTGTCTAGACACAACGTGGTCATCTTGTTCCATGGCTTCTTGCATGGACCAAGATGCTGGGAGTGGGTGTTGGCTAAGGGGAAAACGGAGCAAACAAACAGCCAGCTCCTATGACTGAATGTATTTAAGCAATTCTTCTTTTGAAACTGTTCATTTACCCCCAAAGTATGTGCCCTTGGACTTGAAATGTACACCTGTTGCTAAACATTAAGATAGAGATTCTGTTTTGGTTTTTGTTTTGTTTTAAACATTGCTTTTTCATTTTGATTAATTCCTTTTGAAATTAAATACAAATTTGCATTTAATTTTTGCAAATTAAAATATAATAATGAACTGTGCAACAGTGCGCACATTTTGACCCAGTGTGCAGCAGCTTTAGAAAAGCTGCGTTCCATTTTAGGGATAATTAGGAAATGGGTTGAAAACACCACTTTTACTATCACTGCAGCATGAACCACGCAAATGGTTTTTTAAAGGGAATGGGGCTTGGGGAGCTGGGTGGGTAAACCAAGATGCTGGAGAAGAATTTGGGGCCTTGTTAATGAGCACCCATGGCCTTATTAAGAACTCCAGGAGTTCATGTCCAGGTTAGAGCCTGCTGAGCTTCATTGGTATCTCTATATCTGAATTTTAGGGTTATGATATCCTAGCATACAAAGTCTGTTGTGCTGGGGTAGCTCTATGCTGTAGAGCAGGCTGCGGCAAGCAATCTTTTCACTGGGTTTTGTTTACAGCTGATGTGGGAAACCTTTGGCACTCCAGATACAGTGGTACCTCAGGTTACAAACACCGCTAACCCGGAAGTAGTAGCTCGGGTTAAGAACTTTGCCACAGGATGAGAACAGAAATCACACAGCAGTGGCAGCAGCAGGAGGCCCCATTAGCTAAAGTGGTACCTCAGGTTAAGAACAGTTTCAGGTTAAGAACAGACCTCTAGAATGAATTAAGTTCGTAACCAGAGGTACCACTGTATTGCTGAACTACAGCGCCCATCAGCCGCAGCAAGCATGGTGAATGGTCAGGAAAGAGGGGAGTTGTAGTTCAGTAACAATTATAGTTGTAAACTCCTTGAAGCCATTTTTGCATATAAGCAGGATCAGTGGCGTAGCGTGGGGGTGCAGGGGGGCCGGCCGCACCGGGTGCAACATCTGGGGGTTAGGGGGCCAAATCCACGGGTTAGGGGGCGCAAATCCATGGGTTAGGGGGCACAAATTACTTGCCTTGCCCCAGGTGCTGACAACCCACGCTACGCCACTGAGCAGGATATAAATTAATAAACCTGGAGGGCCAAAGATTTCCCACATCTGGGTCACACCATCAGTGAACAATGTGCAGGCATGTGTGAATAAGCCCTATTTTTACATACTGTGGCCAATGCCAACCTAATGGGGTGTTGGGGGTTGACACAGCAGCCTTTCTGATTATTCCATTTGGAGAAATGTTTTGTTGTTGTTGTTGTTTGCCCAGCAAGTATTTTCATTGGGGTGATAATTATAATAAGTTACCATAGGAAGGAAAGCAATGCAGATAAACAATCATAACTTGCTGTGTAAACTGTATTGGTTTTAAAAGTAGACCTGAATGGACACTGTCTTCCCAAATGATCACGCATACTGTTTTTCATTGAGACTTCAAAATAGCAGCTTTTCTGACTGGACTGTTCTTACAGCTTTTCTGACTGGGCTCTGTCATTCTCAACTGGCTGAATTAGAGTTGTATGTGGAGCCAACATTTTGCACCAAACACTCCATTCTGCACTGCTGTGGAATTAATTGTGGTACTCACACAGCCCTGAGCATAGTGAGGTCAAGATGTTCTAGGCTGTATTCAAAAAAGTAGAAAGGATTCAAAGTACAAAGAAAAATAGACAGAAGCTGTGTCCTGCACACCCTTGTGTGAGTGTTTGCTCAGTGCCATGAAGGGCAGGTTCTGTAGCAAGTTCTCGTGTTTCTGCTTGTGCAAGTGATTGCACAAGTGAAAGAACACAGTTTGATGCAGTGCCAACTTTTTTGCACAATGCTGTAACCATTCTTCTATCCTCCTGCATGTGAGAGGATAATCTTTTTTGATCCAGTCTTCTGGATTGTCTATAGCTGGTCATGGGAAGCACTCTGCCTGCATGGGACTATTGGGCTTTTGAACTGAGAGCAAGAGACATGAGGAAGAACATGGTCTCTTCCTGGCTCCAAGCTCCCTGCTCTGTTTCATAAAGATTTATACATTTCTAGAGAAAAAGCAGAATCTCCCTACCTCAGTTTGTGCACAGCCACATTCTTTATTGTGGCTGGTGTCACCCACACAATTTAAGTTGTTGACCAGAGATATATGGACAGTTTTGGCATCAGTCCCGATTGCACTTTATATGATAGGCCATAATTGGAGTGCCTGGGTTCATTTGGAACAAGACGTTTTAAAATAATAAAAATAAAAATGCATTAGTTTGCTGTGAAGAGCAAAGCAGTAAGTAGCTCATGATTTGATAAAAAAAAATCCCCCATTTACAATGCTTTAAACATTTTGTAAGAAACTGTAAACTATTTAACTGTGATGAGATTACAGCTTCCATTTCAAGCTAGAACTATGCTCGCAGAAACTTCCCCATGTTTATTTGTCTACACATGGAGTCCAGGCTCTACACTAGAGTAAATGCATAGAGGCAACCTGGTGCATAGTATCAGAGGCCACACCCACACCATGCACACAAAGTGCATTTAAAGGACATGGCTTCACCCAAAGAATCCTGGGAAGTGTAGTTTATCGCTTGTAGAACTACAGTTCCCAGCACCCCTAACAGACTACATTTCCTAGATTAATTAGGAGAAGCCATGTGCTTTAAATACACTTTAAATGTCTGCTGTGGGTGTGACATAGTGTGCACCAATTTGAAGGGGGTTTTCCTCTTTCTTCTCCAGAGCCTTCTGGAGATATTTGAACAACACAAAATTGCTGGGTGGTTATATCCCCGAGCTTATTATCCAACAATGGCAAAAACCCTGAGTAAAAACAACACCTGCGTTTGTATGGGAAGAGGGCTGTCATACTTTAACATTCTTTCTATACGTAAGAACCCAAGTCACCTTAGAATTTGACTCCAGATGCCGACAAGAAAGCTGCATCTTTTGCTGGGGCAGATTGACAACTATTGCATTGCTGGGCTGAAATCACCCAGCCACAGTGGGAGACACTGCCGACATGTTATTTCCTGTAGGATCAGTTGGGTAATGGTGCACAAACTCTACAAATATCAGGCTAATTTTGCAAAATTGCCCCTTTGAGTTGCGAACACTTTAACTCAAAGCCAGTGCTTATAAGAATGCACAAAAGGTGGAATGAGGTGGGTGGGCTCATTCTGTACGGAGGTCAAGTTGTTAATCTGCCCTTGACGATGGTGCTTTCTTCTTCTGCCCTGTCTTTGGAATATTTAAATTTTCTCTTAAAAATCCAGTGTGCTTATTTCCCACCTTTCTCTCTCTCTTTAATTGCAGCAACAAGGAGCGGCCACGACTGTCTACTGTGCTGTTGCCCCAGAACTAGAAGGCCTGGGAGGGATGTACTTCAACAACTGCTGCCGTTGCCTGCCATCGCAAGAGGCGCAGAATGAAATGACTGCAGCAGCCTTGTGGGAGCTCAGCGAGAAGCTGATCCAAGAACGAATTGGCAGGCAGGGCAAGTAGTGGGCAGCTCCTGGAAAGATCAAAACCCAAGCAGAGAGAGAGAGAGATGCTGGGAGGGGGGGGGGACTGCCAGTGCTGGAATCTTTCCAATCCTATCATCTAGAAGGTTACAAATACAGATTAGCTAGTGTTAAATGAAATGATAGCCATCATGACATTGTGAAAAGCATTAAAGACAGGAGGGGAGGTGGCCAACAAGGCAGGGTTATCAGACAATATAATTTCCCCAGACTTAGTTCGGTCTCTTTGATTACGTTCTGCCATTTCTTTTTTAATTATACTCTTTGCTCAAAATGTGTCCCAGAGAAAAGCCAGAGAACCATTTCCCGTGCTGTTTTTCTTTTAAGCTGGGCAGCACATTGCATTTTTTAGGCGTGTGCCCCCCCCCCCTCTTTTCAGCATACACCTAGAAAAGTAGCATGTGAACATGCTCAGCTTGTGTTTCCTACAGGGATGCACTCACAAGGGAGTTGTCTGCTCCTTGCTGCATGTACATTTTGGCAGGCGAAGCAGGGGGCCTCCTCTCTGAAATCAAAATGGTGTTTGGGTTTCCCCCATCCATTTGCGAACAGCACCCAGCGAACTTTATGGGATTTGAGTTTGCAATTAGGGCTTACTCTCCGAGGAGGGCATCCCTTTGCCAGTCTCACTTCTGGCTTGTTAACATTTTGTAAAACAACCCAAAATCTTAAATAACCAAGAAAACTCCTTGGCTGCAAATAAGAACTAGCTTGCCTAAAAAGAGAAGGTGCCCCGAAGTCCAGGTTGCTCCCCTTCTAATTAAATATATTGCAGGATATCCATAAAATATGATATTAAAAGATACATTTGCAAACCATTCTCTAAATACTGTGGGGGGTAATGTCTCTTTACAAACACACAGGGTGTGACCAACTGGAGGGACTGAAAGGTTTTTTCCATCCATATCTCAGATCAGAGTTTTAAGGAGGGTTGGAGTATACCAACTATTGCCAGTGTCTCAGTTCTCCCAGCACCATGCTCTGTTCAGTATTTCCCCCCAATTTAAATGTAATAAAAGAACATGCTTGAATATTGTCACCTGAAGAGCAAGTCTGGTTCCTGTGAATGTCTTTAGTTCCTTTTGCTTTTTTTTTTTTTAAGAAAAGAAAACTTGAGGAAAAATAAAGAACTCTTCAATGCCATGAAAATGCCATTTTTGTTCTTGTTTCGTTCCGAGTTCATTTGTCTGTGGGGATTTTTTAAATTTTTCTTCTTTTTGTGCTTTGTAGCTTATCTTCATGCCAGAAATTGTTGTAAGCCATCTGCAACCCAGCATCAGGTTTTCTGTAAACAAATAAACACAAAATGGTTACTTGACCCTCCTGAAGCTTCAGTTATTTGTGATAGAGAATGATATGCAATACTTTCCAGTTAGGTATGAATTGCCTGAGTCATCTTACATCAGGGCCGGCCTAGCACATTTTGCTGGAATCTGCTGCCCCTCCCAATAGTCTTGAGCCTGCGGCGTTGAGGCCATTGCTTCACCTCGCCTCATGGATGGGCTGACCCTGTTTTACATTAAGATTCCCTTCTCCCTGCCCAGCCCCAGCACACCGTCCCAACAGCCTTGCATCTTAGGGTTGGGATGGGTATCTTGCCCAAAATTACCCAGTGGATTTCAAGGTTAAGAAAGCCTTTGAATCCAGATCTCTTTGTGTGTTGTCACTTTTTTATCCAGGGAATGAGAACCTTTGGCCCATCAAATGTGGGACTCCCATCAGTCCCAGTCAGCATTGCCCCCAGAGAGGGATGCTGGAAATTGCAGACCCACAACATCTGGTGGGCCATAAACGGTTCCCCAAATCTGTTCTAGCTGCCATACCACATTGCCTCTCCACAAAAGTGCAACCAGTGCTAGACACACCTTATTGAATTCCACAAGCCACCTCTCATGATTCTCCTAGTTTTAGCCAAATCTCCTCACCCACATCCCCTAGATAGTTAAAGGGACCATCACAGAAGCTCACAGCTTCCATCATTAATACAGGGTTAATAATACTGGTCCTTCTTGTATAGATTAGAAGATGAGGTATGTGAAATACTATATAAAGGCTAAGGAGTGGTAACACCAAAAAGTAGTCTTAGCATAACTAATGAAAAGGTGCCCGACAATCAACTGCTTTGAAGCCTATTTAAAGAGGGCTTCATTTATATAACTTCTTTCTAAATTCATTAGATAATATTTTCTTCTTTTTTTTCTATTTTTATTGATTTTTATGTACATTGATACAAATGAAAGCAAAATACAACACAACAGGTAACTGAATGTTTCAGGCATTTCACAGGGAATATTTATCAACAGAACACATCAGGTCCAAGAGCATTAAATCACCCTCTTGCAAAGAAAAAGGCTAATAAGTCTTGGATGTAATTATACACTGAAGGAAAAGTGGATCAGGAAAAAGCAAATGGCAAAATGAAAGAGATATGTGGCATTTTCTAGGCCGCCTCATCCATAATCCCTGGCTGGCAGAATCCCAGATAATTATGATTCTACGTAAACAAATCTTTTTTTAAAAAAACAAAACAAAGAATGTCAGCTTATTCAAAAAGAGAAAACACAGAGCCCCTGAGCATATATGGAGTGCCCTTATCTTACTGCTCTAACACTCATGCCAGCCTCTATGCATTCTGCTAGAGCAAGCTTCCAAAGTCAGGTACACATTTTGTTTCCTAGCAGATTTATTTCACTAAGAGAGCGCCTGTCAGGCAGCTAAAATCCACCATCAGCCACCCGATCAACCCCCTACCACTTTGCTCCTTACAGCCTTCCATCATTTCAGAAGCCCTTCCTTATGCAACCAAAGTAACAATATTTAAAAGGAATGAAATGGCTGTGTGATAAATAAAAAGGAACAATATTTCCAAAATAATTGCTACTTTGCTCTTTGATAAATGGTTCAAGTGCTCGATAATTCAAAGCCATTAGCTTTAAATGCTGCATTGTACTTTGGTACATTTCCCTTCAGTCAAATTTATTTATTGATCTGTTGATAGATGCCGTTTCAGAAAATTTACATAAATTGGTACCCCCGCTTCCTCCCTAACAGATGTGGCTCTAGATATCAATGAAATGACAACCACATGCAAATAAGTGGAAGTTCATCATGCAGATATCCCACAGAAACACAGAGTTAAGCCATGTAAGGCCATGTCAGAGCAGGTACATACAGTTGTAGGATCTCTGGCAGCAACATTTGGATTTTCCCCATAGAGGTGCTGGCCACTGATTTATATGGAAGCAAAGTCTCCATATAATAGGGAGTGTGCTCCCTATCAAGCAAAGTGGCCTCTCTTCCTTTTTATCAATGTGAGCTGCTTAAGGAAACAAGTTTTGTCTGAAAAGTGGGGTATAAATGCAGTATTTAAAGAAAAAAAGGTACAGGAAGCTCTGTTCCCCCTGTCCCTGCCTGGCAGAATGCTTGGCTCTAACTATTGGGTGCCTTTGACTACAGGGCCCAAGGAAAACACGTGGTGGTTATGTGGTCCTCCAGTTGTCACTGGACCTCAACTCCCATCATCCCCAACATCCACAGATGATGGGAACTGCAGTCCAACAGCATCTGGAAGGGCCAATGCACTCCATTCCCATTCTAGCCCTGTATGGCAGCCAGAGGACTACTGTTTACTGGGTTGCATGCAGGGATAGACAAATCTATCAATCCCAATTTTTCTCCATTTCTCATTTTTTCCCCAAGAGAGCGGTGCAATTCGGTGGATTGGTTCTAATTTGCACATTAATGCTTGGTGAAGATCAGGCCATTTCATATGAGAATTTGCAAAGGCTAAACGCCTCAGGAATCTTCATGGTTGGCTTTGACCAGCAATGGCTCTGCCGGGTCTTAGGCCTTTGCCAAGCTTCCTGCCTTAAGATCTTTTAAGTCATGGGGAGCTGTGACTCTCCATACATTGTTGGACTCCAGTTTCAGTCAGGCTCAGCCAGCATGGCTAATGGTCAGGTATGGTGGGAGTTTTAGTCCAACACTATCTGGACTACAGTCAATGTTAAGACTACATCTCCCATCATGCCTAACCATTAGCCATCCTGAACCTGGAGGACATTATGTTCCCCAGCCCTGCTTTAACTGGAGATATCAGGGACTGAACACAAGGGCCTTCTACACGCAAAGCACATGTTCTGCCATTAAGCTATGTCTTCCCCCCCCCCCCAGTAACCTTCCACAGAACAAAAGACAAATATCCTTGGAGCAAGACAATATTAGAAAGCCTTTTTTTTCAGCAACACTGCAATAATTTGACTTATGTCAAGGTTGAATAGCTCTCTGCCAGGTGTTAAAACTCATGACCTTTCAAGCCAAACACACTTATACTAACCAGTTTACCACTGGAACAATCAATATCTTGTAAGTGAGATAGTCTAGACAGATCCTCTTTTGTCCTTTGGTCTTATTTGTAGCTTAAGAATTGATAATTATATCTAGCTCGAAAGAGAACTGCCTTGGCTATTTAATAAACTCTCTTTCTCCCCCCAACAGCATTCTTTCCCATTTTGCACTCCTGATTGTTTTTTTAAGCTTCAGTTTTCCTATTCATTCTTTCTAGATTTAATAAGTTATTTGAAGGGCTTTCCCTTGTACTTTTTTCATTTTAAATAATATCTTACCTGTGGCAGGGGGAGGTTTGCACTAGAAGGCATTGTAATACACCTGAGAATATTTTTTTTTTTTTGAGGCAGGTCTGTAGTTCAGCAGTCCGCTAGAGCATGAGACGCTTACTCTCAGGGTTGTAGATTTGAGCCCCACGTTGGGCAAAGCATTCCTGCATGGTAGGGGGTTGGACTAGATGACCCTTGTGGTCCCTTCCAACTCTAGAAGTCTATGATACTATGTAGCATCTGTTTTGCATGCAGAAGGTCCCAGTTTCAATCACAAGCATTTTAAGGTGGGGCTGGGAATGTCTGAAACCATGGGATGCCACTGTCAGACAGTATCTGTTGCTTACAAGCCTGTGGCTTTCTAAATGCAAGGGTGCATTCCCATGAAATCCTCAAACAGAGCTTGATCTGTAACAAGATGATACTGAGCTAAAAAGACTAATAGTCTGACTTGGTATAAGACTACTACTGCAGCGTTTTTGGCCAGAAGGCAACAGCCCTCCCAAAACTGTGAAGTAGCCTGGTAATAAATCACATAAATGTAATTCTGATTGCATGCTCCTTGGGACAGAGACCTTCCTTATTATTTGGTAAAGTGCTGTGCACACCCACTTACAGTGGTACCTCTGGTTACGAATGCTTCCGGTTATGAATGCTTTGGGTTACGAACTCTGCTAACCCGGAAGTAACTGCTCCTGGTTGCAAACTTTGCCCCAGGATGCGAATGGAAATCGTGTGTCAGAGGTGCCCGCACAGCGGGAGGCCCCATTAGCGAAAGCGCGCCTCAGGATAAGAATGGTTTCAGTTTAAGAATGGTCCTCCGGAACAAATTAAGTTTGTAACCAGCAGTACCACTGTATTCAGAAGAAAAGCACAAAATATAGCTTCCTTGAAAAATTTCCTTAAAGGGCAGGATATAAATAACTAACACTACTAAAATGAAATGAAATAAACAGTCATTTTCCAGAGTGCAAATGTGGATCACATGTTTTATTCTACCCTGCTTCAAACTCCCTGAAGCAGAAAGCTAGCAGAAAGGAAATTTAGGCCAGTCTGATCCCTGACACACTAGTTTTCATATTCACTAGCTTCCTCCTAAATGTGACAGGAAGACAATTCAAACACGTAATGCCCCCCTTCTTTCTCAAATGACGCAGTCTATACCCAGAGTTCTGCCCAAAACATTCAGACATAATAGGGCAGAAGGGCAGATAGGCATCCTGGGACTGATACAGGTTGTATATTCTGCTTCCTTCTTTGTGCACAAACATGCTAATTTTCTCCCCAGACTGTACAAAAGAAAGGATTCAATGAACCTTCAAAGAATCTCCCTATTTGGATTGTCCTGCAAAATTCAAAGGCGGCATCCATTGCTAATCCCACTCAGAGTAGACCCATGTTAATGGACATGGCTAACTTAGGTTCATTAATTTCAAAGGGTCTGTTCTGCATAGAACATAGTTTGATACAACCCTGAGATTGTGTGTTTTCTGGCTCTAACTTGAATATGATTTAAGAAAGTAGCATTTGTCAGGATGCACATTTTTCTGGAAGGTTTCTCCTGCCTCCCCCTCCACACACAGACATGTACTTTATGCAGCATTGAGAAATCGTGCTTGTTTCTTTAAAAGAGCACTTTCCGGATGGTGCTCCATGAATTAGCCCTATGCCTTTAAAAGAGGAGATTGCTTTGGTAAGAGTGCGGCGTGGCAGTTGTAAAAGTGTCAAGGTGTTATGAATGTCCTGATGATAGAGCCCAGTTGTTATTTGCTGGGTAGTGAGGGAGGATAGCTAATGATGTGCAGCATGTAAAATGTTTGTTGCTCTAATCCATCTGTGTGGAGGGGAGCAAGGGAGAAATGGAGAAATGCAGGGGGATTTACTTGGACAGCTGGAGATAAAGTGTGCACTGATGGAGTCATCCAAGAGGTAGCTGTCAGCGGGAACTGTCTCTGCATATAATACAAGGCAGTTCACAAGGTGGCCTTATTCTTTTGTCTGCGCTTTTAAGAGAAAAAGGAAAGGGTGGGGCTGATGATAAAAGAGCAGCTAACTGCCTGACTAAAGCACAGTGCATAGCAAAATAGGAAGCTGCCTTTGGTCCATCTAGCTCAGTATTGTCTGCACTGGCTGGCAGTGGCTCTCTGGGGTTTCAGGTAGGAGCTGTTCACAGCCCTACCTGGAGATGGCAGGGATTGAACCCGGGACTGTCTGCATGTAAGGCAGGTGCTCTACCACTGAGCTACAGCCCTTCCCCACTGGAAAACACAAGACGGAGTCAGGCGGACCAATGAGCCCATTGCCTCCTTCAGATCATGGATGCAGTTGCTCACTCTCTGGGGTTCCTGGGCAATCAAATGTAAGAACATAAGAAGACCCTTGGTGGTTTAGTCCAAATGTCCATTGAACCCAGCATCCTTTTTCCTGCAGTGGTCAGCCAGATTCCTATGGGAAGCCCACAAGCAGAAAAAAAGGAAGCTCAGTGTTGTCTGCACTGACTGACAGTGGCTCTCAAGGGTTTCATGCAGGGGATATTCCCAGCCCAACCTGGATATGCTGGGGACTGAACCTGAAGCCTTCTTGCATGTAATGAATGAGCACTACCCCCACATATAGAAAGTTGCCTTATACTGAGTCTAGCTCAGTACTGTCTGCTTTGACTAGCAGGGTTTCAGTCAGGGGGGCTTTGCCAGAAATGCCCTGAATCCTTCTGCATGCAACTGAACTATGGTGTTTCTCCTACCAAGTTGCCACCTCCATCCCATGACAGGAACCCAGAAGCCAAGTCCTTTGTCCATCTAGCTCAGTATTGTCCACACTGACTGGCAGTGGCTTTCCAGGGTTTCAGGCAGGAGCTTTTTGCAGCCCTACCTGGAGATGCCAGAGATCAGGCCTGGGAGGTCTAAGCCAGCCAGGGTGGCCAAGACTCCCAGACCAGACCTGAGATAAGCTGTGCCTGCCAGACATTGAACCTGG
Source organism: Podarcis cretensis (assembly GCF_951804945.1). Classification (NCBI taxonomy): domain Eukaryota; kingdom Metazoa; phylum Chordata; class Lepidosauria; order Squamata; family Lacertidae; genus Podarcis; species Podarcis cretensis. Next base: position 44,425,523 of record NC_137177.1, on the reverse strand, counting down.
GACATTTTGTATTGCTGTGAGTTATTATTTTGGGGGTGGGAGGAGGAGGAATAAGCAGTATGCCTGAGCCCCCTTCTAATCCAGCACGAATTCAATTCCTGGAATAGCCAGACTAGCTTCCTAGTGAATATGACTCCTTAAGATAACAAAGGAAATGGCTCAGCGTCAGAGGGCAAATGGGTGCCCCCCTCACTCAACTGTGTGGTAGTTAAGTCTGTGTAAAGTAGATGCTGGAAGCAGGCAGCAGGCTGGGCAGCTAGGAGACAGAGCTATGCCTGATACCTATTTGAATCCAAGGCTGTGGCTATGGGAGAAGCAAAACCTTTTTGGGGTCTTAATTTTGTGATTCCCTGCATTGTAGGCTCAGGTTGTATATATATGTAAATAAACATATATCATAAAGATATCGCAGTCCCCACTTTGCCTCATTTCCAAAACAAAGCACAAACCCTGTGTAAGTGCCTGGGATCCCTGGAATCTTGTGCTGCCTGCAGATGGGATGGTATGCAACACTGGTGTCTGAAGTGGGACTGGTGTTTCCTGGAGGAAGGCCTGTAACCGAGGTGTGCCTGAGTCAAAATGGAGGGAAGAACAGCAACACTCCTTGAGTGGCTTGAGGGAATGAAGCAGCAACAAAGTTGGCAGCAGTGCTGGCAGCTGGATAAAATGGAGGCAGCTACTGGCAGAGTGGCTGGCTGAAAAACCTCCATTGTAGGCTCAGGTTGTATATAGGTGTAAACAAACCATATATTATAAAGACACCACAGTCTCTCTGTGCCTCATTCCCCAAAGGAAATACGAGCCCTAGGTAAGCACCTGGAACCCCTGGAGTTTTCCTCCACTCGGAGATCAGGCTGGTGTACAACAGTCTATAAAGCAACTGCTGCACCACTAAGCTACAGCAAAAAGGCTCTTTTGGAAATATTCATGTAACATTTGGAAGAATCCTTGAGTTACTAGAGTTTTTCTTAGCAAATCAGGGATTCTCCCAAATGCCACACACTGTCCAACATGCTTAAACACATGAGAAGAGCCTGCTGGATCAGGCCAATGGCCCATCTAGCCCAGCATCCTGTTCTCCCAGTGGCCAGCCAGGTACCTGTGGAAAGCCTGAAAGCCTGACCTGAGCACAAGAGCGGTCTGTCCCCACTTACAATGCTTCTTCACTTCTTATAAGGAACTGCGCACATGCGCACATGCACACACAAAGAGGGAGGGAGGGATTTTCAACCTGATGGAGAAGACTCGAAACAATGCAGAAGTTTTCAGCACTTAAAACACTTTGCTGCCAGATGATACAGGTCCCCGGGCATCATGGATGGGCATTTGTACAATGTGTACCTGGTCTAACTGCCCAACCAGCCTGCAAAAGTAGCTGAAGTACTGCTAGCACTTGGGAAACCATATTATCTGCTACAGTCAAATGGCATCTTGAGGTCCTCTGAGTCTGCTTTTACATCACCACAAGAAAAATCTGTTATGGTGGTAAATTGGATTAGACAAGTGCAGAATCTGCCAGGAATTTCCCACCGAGCAAAGCGTTAGCAATGATTGAACAGCAGCATTTCAGCAGTTTGAGTTAAATCCAGTGTAAACTTCTAAGCAAACCATTGGCCCAAGCTGAGTCTGCAGTGAACAGCAGCCTGCAATGCATCCAGGCCTTTGCTTCCAAATGCTTGAGCTACCACCTAGCCTGACAGGCATAGCCACTGCACCATGGGATCTGTTACTCCCTAATCCTGGATGTGCAAAGACTGTGATTATGAGATAGGACAGAAAGGGAAGTATTCTGCACATGCGGTAAAGAAACCTGCTCGTTATCAAACCTCTGTATTACATGGCTCAAAACTCTGCCTGGAATTTGCAGCTGGTGCAAATCCTTCTAATGAAACCACACCCAACAATGGAGGCATGTTTTCAAGCTTCTTTTAAGAATTCTAAGGGCTAGAAACTTTGTATGCAATCAAGTTCACAATGAAGGCAATGACTTGCAAGACTGATTGACAGTGTCTTTATTCAGCCCTATGTAACGCAGGTATCTAGGGGGAGATTTGGAGATACAAGTTAGCAGTAGGGATGTTCTTTTTCTTGTTCAGCTCACTTTTGCATAAGTATACACTTGAAAGTCATGTGGGGAGGAGATTTTTAACATATATACACATAAATTCACAATTTTAATATGTGTTTGAATACTGATTCTTGGATACATTTTCTCTCAAAATGTATATTTCTAAATATCTTTCCCCTCAAATTTTAAAATACACACACCCCCTAAGGAACCTACACTTATGCTGCAGAAGTGCAAAATGGAAAGCTTATGCTCCAGTCCTCAAATCAGTCCGTGAGGTATGGATCAAGTTCATTGGAAGTGAAATTTGCAAAAATCACATTGCATATTGCAAAAATCACATTGCATCTCTACCAACAAAGCACCCCAACAACCCAATTGGCACCTCTAAACTCTATCGTGCCGTCTCATGATTCAAATTCATAAAGATCAAATCTCTCAAGCATCTGTGTTACCGGGTGCCCAACACCACCTCCAAGCTCCATCTTGCAATCTCACAATTCAGAAAGGAAGATAACTGTACACTGAAAGGGAAGCTAGTTACGGCCCTGATTTTCAGGGAAGTTGCTTCTTTCATCTTCAGGAGCAGAGGAAACGTGAGCATTACAAAAACACAAGAGAGAGGGGGGAGGGAGGGAGAAAGAGAAGAGGAGCGATGGAGAGAAACGTATTGGAATTAGAGAATTTCATTATTATTATGACACCTGTCAGGCTTTTAAAAACAACAACACAAACCCATACAAAGACAGAGAAAGGCGCCTCTAAAAAAATAAAATAAAAAATAGAGCAGCGTTGAGGCAAGGTGAATCAGAACAGCCTGAGCCCTGTCAACACCTGCAATTAGATGTTGTTTACCATCTTGCACAAACAGGTCCGACAGCATCAATGTGCTGTGGACATCATGTGTTGTTTCAGTCTTAACTGAAGGCTCAGGACTAATCCTCTTGCCTAATACAGCTGGGAGCCCAAGCGCAGAGATTTCACATTACTCTCCTAACTACACTATCGCTCAAACCATGGGATTAGGACCGCTGTACAGTCAATGAAACAAAAGTCACTGGATTCAGGGATGCTAGACAATGAAAGGGTCAATTTGCTGTGTGTTAACATGAGGCACAGGCCGGGGTCCTGACGATAAATGATATGAGAAAGATGAATGGGAAATGCATCGTCAGGAGCAAAGGCTTCTGTCAGAGGATTCTGATTCTTTTCAGAAACATCGGAAGCTGCCTTATACTGAGTCAGACCAATGGTCCATCAAGTTCAATATTGTTTACACTGACTAGCAGGGTTTTAGACCAGGGTCTGAACTTGAGACCTTCTGCATCGAAAACAGGTGAGCTCTACCACTGAGCTACAGCCCTTCTCCGACCAAAGTGCCACCTCAATCCCACAGGCCCTTTGTCCATCTAACTTAGTACTGTCTACACTGACTGGCAGTGGTTCTCCAGGGTTCCATGCTTTCCACAGCCCTGCCTGGAGACACCATGGATGGAATCTGGGACTTTCTGCATGCAAAGAAACTATCTAACCACTGATAGCAGAACCACTAACAACTTGAGCTGTGCTTCTTATATGAATAATACGTAGACACATGTCTACATCAGTAGTGCTCAGCTGGGGAATGTAGCAGGGAGCAGGCTCTTAAGCACAAACCAGCTGAGGCTGGTGCCAGAGACTGAGGTCCCAGAGTTTGAACACCGGAGTTGTCCAGTCTTCTGACTCCTCCTCCTTGCTGTTGCTGCTTGATCACCTGACTACCCTGAGTGACAGAGAGAGGCGACATGAGCAGAAAAAGCTGAATTAATACCAAGTCCATCTAATTGTCTATGCTGATACTTGTCAATGTTGGAATTGTTTTTGCTGAGCAGTGGTGGGTCTTCCTGGCTTCAGACCAGGGACATTCCCAACTGTTCCTGGGGATACCAGGGATTGGACCTGGGGCCTTCTGCATGCCAAACAAATGCTCAGCCACTGAGCTTTGTTCCTTTTTGCAGCTCAGTGGCAGAGCACCTGTTTTTCATGCAGAAGAAAGAAAGAAAGTCCCCACCCACTTTAGGCATTGGCCCCACCCACTAATATAGGCCCCACCCACCAATGTCTCCAACCATCTTCCATCTCCAGCACAAAGCTCCTAGCAGATAACTTTTCTAGGTACACAAGGGGGGGGGGAATAAAATCAATACGTTTTGGACTTCCCCCAAGGCATCTGGACATGAACAAGCAGAAGGAAGGAATTTCCATTTTATTTATATGGTATTATCATCTGTGCTACATAAACCAAAGTCCAGGGGCCCTTGTTTGTCCCTGGAATGCTTCCTAGGCCACAGCCATCACTGGCCCTGCAAAGTTGCAATGCCTCTTGCTTGTCTAGATCGACGACAGAGAGACTGTGTGAGTGTGTGTAGAAACTAGTAAGGCTGCCATACTTCCAGACATTACTGGGATTTCAAAGGCGGAATTGACATCCGGGGGAACCTCAACAATGTTACTTTTTGAAATATGGCAACTCTAAAACTAGCCTGTTATGCAAGGGTATATTGTACATTTATTGCATCACCCACTTTTGCACCTGGCGCCGCCCATCACTGCCAATGTGGCCCTCAGGCTGAAAAAGATCCCCCACCCCTGACATTGTCCTGCCATGAATGCAAAAGACCCTTCAGGGCCCTATTTCTTCTTGCAGGGGCTGAAAATTGTGGTGTATTAGCTAAGAGTCACCAATCAAAGCAGTCAATACCCAGACAACACACATACACACACACTCCATATAATTTCATTTATGCCTTCAGCCACATTTCAAACGCTCCCAAGACATAAGGCAAATTAATTTATTAAAAAGCAATCACTTGATAATGCACACGATGATAGAAATAAATGAATACGTTAAATATCGTATAAAACAGTGGGTAATCACATAATAGAGCATCCATTGTCAATTGTGGGGGCCGCCTTATTATACTTGGCAAATATCAGTTTAAATGGTGTATTATTCATGAGCCAACATCCTTTAATTACTCTTAGTGCACATTTGTTTTTTCTTCCCCGCCTCTCTCCAAATGGAGCATCAGCCAGATCCATAAGGGTTGTGAATCCCTACAAATGCAGCTCAAATGCAAAGGTGCTTTTTTGGTCAGAGGCCCATTTGCAGTAAAGAGATGGTAGGAGAATGTACTCTGAAATAAGGGAGCAGGTAAAGGCAAAACTGAATTTGGATGAAGAACAAATCAACAGATTAGATATTAAGTTATTTGGTGCTTTTACAGACCTCATGACACGACACAAGGAGACTACAGTTTCACATTTGATGTTCATATAAAAGTAATGGTTCCTAAAGCACTATGTATACTGACTGTGCTAGATGTGTTATTATTTGGGAAGGATTGTACAGTGGTAGAGCATCTAGCTTGCATGCAAAAGGTCCCAGGCTCAACCCTCAGTATCTCCAGGTATGGGTGCAAAAAGCTCCCTTCTGAAATCCTGGAGATCTGCTGTCAGTCAGAGGACGCAATACTGAGCTAGATGCAGAGGTGGACCATGGGGTCTCAAATTTCAATGGCACCCTGTGCAATGCCAAAATCACCCCCTTCGTGCTCCTCCCACTCTCCATTCTAAATCACAGTTGCAGCATCCCCTGCAGCTGAACCGGTTGCACTCTCCTAAATCTGCCTCTGCTAGATGGATGAATGGTTAGACTCAGAATAAAGCAGCTCCCTGTGTCCCTATTTTTCATTCCACTTCCCTAAAAGGTTAGGAGTTCAAGGGGCACAGCCCTTACCCATGCTTCATTTCCTTTGGAAAGGAGTCATGGGAGACTTACGACATTTTGGGTTTACAACTAACTATAAAGGCTGAGCATAGGTGAAGGCCTAGTTTAAAGACTGTTACAGACAATCAAATCTACTGCACCACAGTAAGAGCTCCAGAGAGAGTGTCAGGCACCCCAACATGATGTTGGCTAACAGAGCTAAAACAAAACCAACAACCCTGAGCTATCTATATGTATTTCTTAGTCTGCAATCCTGGTGTTGGCTCTGCCAATGTTGCTGGACTACAGGTCCTATTGACCTCAGCAAGTGTGGCCAATGGCCAAGGATAATGGTACTTGTAGTTCACCAACACCAGGAGGGCAAAACATTCCCTACCCCTGCTATGAGCCAACTCCCAACATTGCCTATTGGACATGCCAGCTGAATTTGAGTCAAACAACATCTGGAGGGCCACAAGTTCCCCATTCATGTTCTACACACTTATGTGGAACAATAATTCCAATTGAACTGAATGGGACTTCTGAGTAGACGTACATAGGATTGCACAGCTGGTTTCTCTCTACCTCACACACACACACCAGCAAAGTAAATGTGTTGCCTCCCACAATTCTCCTGATATATTTGAACACTACATCAAGGGCATCATGGAAGATTTAAAATGGTTGCTTGTGGGCCCAGTCTCTTGGCCCAGAAAGCCCAGGGTGGGTAGTGGTACTAGTGGGACCTGCCAGGGCATTAGAGCCACAGCAAATTCTCAAGCACCCTGAGTGCTGACAGTTTGATGTGGTGAGCATAATTTGGATCCACGTGAAATGCTCTCACATCTCAAATAATCTGAGAGACTACCATGGAGTTTTGGGAGGGGATGGCGTGCAAGAATCCACTGTTTCATATGGTTTTCCTGTGTATGGAAAGCCTCTCCATTGAACACACTGGCTTAGCTTAATTTGCCAGGAAGGTCTCACTTTAACAAGGTCAGTTAAAGTCCACCGATCACTTCAATTAAAACATTTTCAAGGATTTATAAGTAATAAACTGATCTAGCCTGTAATTACAGGTTGCCTTAAAGCCAGCTGCCCCAAGGCTGCTCCATGCAAGGCTGTATAGAATGCTGTTGATTTCTGGGCACAAAGATAAAAGTGTCCCATAAAAAACAGAATGGTTTAAATTAAGCACAATTAAAGTGTAAATCTCAACACCCATTAATATTTAAGGTCCATTAGATTACTTTATCTATCACATTATTAAATGCTCTGATGTTGTGCTGGGTGTCTATAACATTTGGCTCCGCTTCTGTCTAATCTACATCTTGTGCATAAAATGGTTCTTAAGTATGCGCAGCTATGTAATAATTTTCAGACAGAGCATTTCTCCCTGCCCTACTTCCGTCTGCAGTCGGAGGCAGCAGACCACCTCTGAACGTCAGGTGCCAGGGAGACAAGCACCTTGCTATGCTGGTGAGCTTCCTAGGGCTGGCAATTATTAGAAGCAGAGTGTTTTAGCTACATGATCAGGGATTCTGGAAGAGGCAGAGCAGAAAGGGGCTAGCACAGTATTTCCTACCCTTTTCCAGGGCACTGTCCCCTTGGTTCCATAAACTCATCCCTTGTGCCCCCTTACCTTACAGCTTGCGTGACCCACTAAAGAAGACGATAACACAATAAAATCCAAAACTATTAATTGCATATTCAGTCAACGATCCAATCAAAACTATTTAGCTCAATTAATGCAACAAAACTGATGAACTTGATCCTGTGATACCAGCTTTTCAAAGTCTGTAATTTACACCTCCACCGCCCCCTGCTGCCCCGTTGCCTCTTAGTGCTTCCCTAGACCCTTAGACTGCCATGGAGTCTGAGACGGGGTGATTGGGGGTGGGGAGAAAGACTACTGCTGCAAGTCAAAGCTAATTGATAAAGAAGGGGGAGGGCAGGTGTGATCCATTTTGCAAGGAGCTAGCAACTAACTGTACGGTCTTGTTTTCCTGCAGAGGAGTGAGTTGAAATGACCCTGAGAGATAATGCATTGGAATGGGGTGGGGAGATAGACAGGGTGAGTGTCCAGGTTCAGAGGGATGTGGCCAAGCCTTGAACCTCCTTCTGGTCCTGCCATCTAAAATATTCATGATTTGGGGCTTTTTAGTACATCTGTGACCCCATTTGAAATTAATATACTCATTGGGCTGTCCCATTGATCCTGGAACCCATTGCCTGCCAGCAAACATATTCCTTCATTAAACCAAGTCTCTGACAACAAACTCAACCACATACCCTGCTTGCATTTCCTGAGACATTCAAGTTTGGTCCTTTTCAGCAAGGAAGAGATCACGGGGGGGGGGGGGGGGGGGTTCCAATTGGAACTCACTCAAACTCAGTTCTGGCACCTCTCAGGTGGGTGCCATTTCCATTATAAGAGAACAAGGGGGGCATTCAGGGTGAGTTCCGGCACCCGTTTTTCTAGAAAAATAGCACTACGAGCACCTCATTTCCTTTAAGCCCTCTGACAGGGAACTGAGTTGATATGTCCACTCTTGATTTCACATGATTTGGTGTTTTCCTCCTATGCCTCCTATAGAAGAACACATGTGTGACTTTGCACACACACATTCTTACTCCTTTCTGACATCTGTATATTCCAGATCTTGCCCACTTTTAACTCTCATGAAACTCTGCATGTGACTTTTCTCCTTGCTGATGTAATTCCATCCCTTTAGTCATACTTTATAGATGAAGCTTAAATCAAACCATATCCAGTTCTAAGATCCTCCTATAATATAATTTGATTTTTAAAAATCAATTAATACCAGGCTCAATTGTTATCTATGCCCTATCAGGACAAAATTTTCTTTAATCAATTAACAGCTCAATTCACACTCAGCTCCCTAGACCAAAATCTGCTAATCAAAGGATTCTTTCAACTATTTTAACCAATTAAATAACTGATATATCTATTCACAGCCTTATATTATTAAAAACCAATTAATAGTTTTACATGGAACTGTTCCATTGATTCTCAGAATTACACAAATTTAATGGAAATGCCCACCAATGAGTTTGTCTAGAATTCCACCCAAATGGTAAATTCGACAGTGATGCATTTTAATCATGCACAGAAATACAAAAACACACACTTTTAAAATTCAATAATAAAAATAAGAAGTTGAAGTTGTGCTGAAGGCTTCATGGAAAAGCCTGTCATCATCTGCTCTGGCCAGTAGCAGCTCTGCAGGGGCACCTTCAGTGTTCAAAACTTCCATTGTTCTAGGTGCATTTTGCGACAGGGAATTTCATTAGCGCAAGCAGTTTCTGAGCTCTGGGCACAGTACAGATTAAAACTACAGAGTGAAAGGAAAGGGGGATCTTTTTCTGCCTCCCCACTTCCAGCTACTCTGTGAAGACTGGAGAAGAGACCCTTTTAAGATTATTAGGGGGGTGGGCAGGCAAGGACTAGACCACAGCTTTCCAAACTGTGTATCGTGACACGTTAGTGTGCTGGCTGCCGTGTGTCGCACAAAAGCTCCCTGCGCTCTTCAGTAGGGCTGGAAAGGGTTAGTTTAACCTCCAGTTTCCTAGTAAAACTGAACTACTGTGTCATGAAATTATGCATGACCAACTTGAAAAGTTTGGAAAGCTCTGGACTAGAGCATGTGAAAAATGAACATAGTATTTTAGCTGCAGTTCATTCATTTTCAGCTTTGTATTCTTGTTCTAAAAAAGCCCACCTAGACATTCCATTGTTGCGCCCATAACCTAGGTTTAAGGTGCCATTGAGCTCCTAGCTTTCTAACACTGGTCACCTTCTGCCACTTGATCCTTTTCACTGGAGATGGCTCTACCTCAGAGCCATGTCTCCATGCTCTTTTCTGTACCTTCTGGTTGAGATGGGCAATTCTAAATGAGGCTCCACTGAAGATTTACAGAATGGCAGCAGAAGATACTTGCCTCTTCTCACATCTCATAATGCCAGTTCTCAGATCTCTCTGGAGATCGGTGTTGGATATTTGTCGTGTTTTCAATTCCGCACTGCTCTCTTCCCCCTGCCCTCCACTCCCTCAAAATGTGTGATTAGAGTGACGTAAGTGCTCTGGAAGATTAGTGGAAGATTTTTTTTTTATCCTTAGCCCATACTAAAATCTGGCCTAGGCTGAAGCAATGAAAAGGATTCCGCCCCCCTTTCCCTCCTGGTCCTGCCTTCATTTCGTTTGAATGATTCCCCCAAACACTTTGAACCACGCTCAGTATAACTCAACTCCTTTCTTCCTTTCTTTTAACTGAATTCACACACGCATGGCAACTTTTTATTAGCCACCAAGGAAGAACTTTTAAGGTTTTAGACTCAGGAACTGGGGTAATAGCATTGTGAGGGCATGGCCCATTTTCCTGCCTAATCCTGATTTCAGTTCCCAATAGTAGCTCGGAGCCATGGCTGTTTAATCCTTAGGGAGGCTAAATTCCTGGTGCAATTAACATCTCGTATTCAGGGAGACCTCTTTGCGGTTTAAACTGGAAATCTGTCCCCAGCTAGGTCAGCCCCGATGGTCTTTTTGCTAAGTGGGATGGGATCCTCTTTTAGCTTCAGTCAAATACAGTAACACCTCATTTAATGGGGCGGCAGAGCAGGGAATCGGCTGCTGGGCTCTGTTGCTGTAAGAAACCGCCTCCCAGCAATTAGAGTTAGTGAGGGATGCAAATGCACAACAAACGCCCCCACTATTAATGAACAATTTGAGTCATTCTGCAGGTATTTATATAAGGCTGAGACAGCATCTTTAGGAAGTTGGGGGGGGGAGCAAACAAATGTATTCCTAAAGAAGCAAAAGCTGAAAAGGCAGTTAATATTTCTTTCCTATCATTGCCTGGAAAGTTTATCTGTCCCTAAAAGCACCATGCACTCACAGAAATATATTTTGAATCAGGGATGAGGAAGATTTTTTCTAGCCTGAGGGCCACATTTCCTTCCAAGGGCCACATGCAAAAGCAGGTGGGGCAACAAAGCTAAATTCTACCTTTGCACAGTACAGGGCTGGTTTACACATTACAGTAAGTATTTTCCTGGCCTTCGTCTGATTAAAGTGTGGTTTATTGGACTGCTCCCCACCCCCTTTTGTTGAACACCTGGCATCAGCAAAGATTCCTGATATTTTTAACCGCATTTTCCCATGATGTCCAAAATGGGAAGTTGTGGTTTCAGGACGTCCAATAAAGATCAGAGGCCTTACTCCACAGTTTACTAGGTAAGATGGCACTGGAAACTGGAACTCTATTCAGTCATTAAAAATATGCACAGGGCTTAAAGTGTAGATCCAATGCTCTGTGTTGAGCACTGGTTGGCAGCAGCTTTCCAGAGTTCAAGACAGGGGTCATTTCCATCCTCCTTGCTTATTGGCACATTCTACAGGGTAAATTCTTTAGGATTCTCAAGGATTTTTGGTTTGCTTTGTTTTCCTGGAAGGTCCCTCACATCTTCCCAATAATTTGATGAGAGGTATTTGGATATCAGCCCAGGCAGCATGTAGCCACTAAGGGTCTAAGGTAGCCTTTCTCAGCCTTGGGTTTCCAGATGTTCTTGAACTACAGCTCCCATAATCCCCGACCACTGGCCCTGTTTGCAAGGAATGATGGGAGCTGTAGTCCAAGAACATCCTGGGATATATGAATCTCTCTGGTTGGGTCTTTGATCTTTGATGTAGACCCTGACCACTTGGGTGCTGTGTACTGGCCAGCTGGAGTCTCTCTGTTATCATTCCCTAGAGCTCTCAATAACTGTAGAAGGAACAATTTTATCTTGCTATTTTATTCTGCTTAAAGACTGTTTCACTGTTTGTTTTCCATTCTGTACTCAGGCCTACTACTTAATAAAAGCACCGAACCTCTCTCCACCATTTTTGTTATTGCTGCTGAATCAGAAAGAACTCTTGCATTTGGCAAAACACCTGCCCCCCTTGCAAATGCTGGGAATGGATCCTGGCACCTTCTGCATGCGAAACAGATGCTCTACCACTGAACCATGGTCCTTTCCCTTTTTTAAAAAATTGAAAATAATATCAGAATTGGAGCATGTGCACCTTGGTGCACATTTCAAAACCTTCAGTTCATTGGCCTCTTCTGCCGCCTCCCTCCTTGTCATGCATGCATTAATCCTGGAACTTAATACTGAGTAGATATGCACAGGATTGTGCTGTAAAACGCTGTCAGTTGCTAACCCTAATCCCATCATAGTTATTTTGAAATGCACTCCCCTGCTATGTTCAACAAGCCTCTACAGTGCTTTTCAAAATCCAATACAGAGAAGGCATAGAAGGCCCTAAGCTGCAGGTGGAAAGCGTTCGACAGATGTTGGAAAGGGAGATGTTTTCCTTCTGCCATATTTTGCATTCCAGGCACCACCCTGGGCCCCAGCGTGAAGTGTGATTATGCAGAAGTGTTACTCTAATTTACACAAGCACCCAATATTCCTCAAGACACGCTTCAGTACAGGGAGATGGGAGTGAACATATGGGAGACTTCGCTCACCCCAGATTCCTCAGAGATTCCTTTATGGCAAGGCTCTGTAAAAATGTCAAGGCAGGCCAGAAGGTCCATCACAAATGCATTGCTTAAAATTGAAACCAGGAGGTAGATGGCCAGAAAGACTTACAGAAGATGGAAGGGTGACAGACGCCTGACTATACAGTGTGAGGGCACTTCATAAATGCAGTCGAATCCTGGCATATTTATATTCACATGGTATTTATGCGTCATTTTTTGACCTAAAAGTGCTCAAGGCTTTATATATAAAATGATGGCTGCATCCCTCCACAGGGAATATAAACAGATTGAGGGCAGGGGACGTATGAGAGGGAAAGGTAAGTGAATTGGCTGGATGGTCCTTTTCATTCATTTGTCTATTGAAACAAATTTTAGAAATGAGTTTTCTGGTTTTAAACATCTGTATCTTTTGTATTTTATCTTGATTTTAGTTCATATTTTTAGGGAAACCAGTGGAAAAGAAAGAAAGAAAAAGAAACAGCTTCATGTCAAGATCAAGGAATGAAAAGGAAATTTGAAGGGGAAAAAATTGTGGATGAACTGCATATCAGGATTTTCAGAAAATTTCATCCCTGAAACTAAGGAAGAAAGCATTCCAGTCAATATTGACCCTTTCTTGCTTACCTCCCCATTCCCCCAGTCACTATCATGATGGGGGGGGGGGGGGGGAGAAAAGAGAAGGAAACAGGAATGCGAAAAGCCAGTCTGAGCCAACCCACCACACCCACCTATCGGACCTCTCTTTTAAACCCTGCAGTCCAGACACCAACTTATTAATTGTAACGTCTTATTGATTGCTTTCAGTCTTATTAAAAATGTATTTGCTGTATGTCGTGGCAGTAAAACATCTCCCTTTCAAAGCACAAGGAATCTTTTGATCAGCAAATGCAAATGAGGTGCAACTTAATTCTATTTGGTCAAGCACCAGTCAGTTCCCCTCCTTGTTTCCATGGTCACTTTTGCCATCTGCTCAGTCAACTCTTCTATGTGTTGTTGACAAGTCACAATCCAGGTCCCAAAACATATTTGTTTGAATACTGTTTTGTTTTTGTTTTTAAATTTCTCTTAAATCGTACCCCCAAGAGATAGCTGTGTACAAATGGCCAAAACAATTCTCCACCTGATTCTGTGTGTGAGGGGAGGAACTGAGGGGAACATTTCACCAAATTTATACAGGGCTCATCATCACCAGTGCCAGTAGCACAGCTTCTTTCTGTTTTCTTAAGGACTTCTGGGAAGGGCTGTAGCTCAGCAATGCCAAGCATCTGCCCTGCATGCAGAAGGTCCCCCAGGTCAATCCCAGGTAGTGCTGGGAGAGCCCCCCACTCTGAAATCCTGTGGAGCTTCTTTCATCCAGCACAGACAATACTGAGCTAGATGGGCAAATTATCTGATTCAGCATAAGGCAGCTTCCTCTGCTGTGTTTCTGCTGCTCAAGTGAGACCAACAGCAACTGTGTTGACAACCTGACCACCATTTTGGACCCTCCAGAGTGCCCAGGGCTCAGCACTGTTTCAGGGCATTGTAGGGCAGAAAATGGCCACTGCTACCAAAAATGATGCAGAATATTTGGATAAATAGTGGAAGGATGACTACAAAGAAAAGAAAGAAAGAATACACATTTATTCCTGAGCTAAATGTCTACTAAGATATTTCAGCTCAGCTGAATGAGCTTGCATTAAGTGTGCTTGGGACACCTGCACTGTAAGGATGTCTATTTCTTTACTCCAAGGTTTCGAATTCCCCCAATAGGGCAAACAGCTACTTAAGTCACCAGTCCACAAGAAAACACGACTCCACTATCATTGACAAACGCTGACCCATTTGGTCAAAGATTAAGTGAGTGTGGTCGTTGCTCTAGAGATACTGGGAGCATATCACCTCTTTTCAGTTCAAGCTGAAGGTTGTTTTTAGGGTCACAGCAGATGCATGCAATGCAGCTGCCTGCCTTGAAGCCAGTAAGGAGAATTAATGAAACACTTTGGCTTCTGTCACCGTTAAATAAGTAACCTTCACAGTAAGGTATAGGGAAGCAATGCCACCCCTCATTGATTGAGCATTGTGGAAAGAATATGGTTTATTTCAGCATTGTTGCAGAGTATTACCACTTTATATATTTGAGACTGATTTGTCAAAACTATTTATACCAACACCACCCTTTCCAGCTGTCGGAATCCACAAAGTAGCTTACCAACCACGCACACAGAAACACATACGCACACAGAAACACATGCATATATGCAATTGCAGAACATAAAAGAAACAGAAATATTGTTAGAACCAATGGGAGTATACAGCACAAATAGCACAATAAGGGAATTAGTATGCTTGTTGTGCAAGGTACCGCACAGAACGGGGTAGCCAATATGGTATCCTTCAGGTGTTGCTGGACCACAACTCCCATCATCCCTCTGACCACTAGCCATGCTTGCTGGAGCTGATGGGAGCTGTAGTTCAGCAGCTTTTCGAGAACCACAGATTCTGCACCCTTGCTGTAGTGCTACAGCAGAAGAGTCTGCTTCAGCCCATGGAAACAAACCTGACCTAAGCATAATGTGATATTTTTAGGGGTTATTTGGAGCTATGCTGTATGAGTCATTCCTGTAAACGGACTGATTCTACTGTACGTAAATTGACCAAAATGCTGTCCCTACCAATCTGTGTCCCTTCCAGCTAAAAGAAAATGTGTTCACAGAGCTAAAATTCCCAGACTTCCCTGGAAAGAAGGATTGATTGGTGAACCACTCTTGAGAGTTGCAGTTCTGGGAAGAAAGATCTCCTAACAAATCTCAGCACCCTGGACAAACTAAAGTCCACAGGAATGCTTGGGGGAAGCCATTACTCTTTAGAGTGGCATGATGCTGCTTTGAAATATATAACACAAATGAGGCCTGGGGGTGATTTTAAAAGGGTGTCACTATGGCTATCTAGGCTGCAATCCTATACCCACTTTTCCTGGGAGTAAGTCCCACTGTACACTGTGAGCCTTACCTCTAAATATAGTATTGTATTGTTAGGCAAGTGTAACAGGTGTGACTCTCCTCCCACCCCCACCTCCTGCTCCCACAGAGCGTAAAATCATTTAACATTTTGTATGGGAAATATGGTGTGAAGAAGGGCAAAAAAATTACCCTGAATCTGAGCACAAAATGTAATCAGGTGGAACGCACTAAATGGCTCAAGGCTTCAAAAGCCAGGGGGAATTGATGTAAAAATTAGAAAATTAAGACCAATTTGGAAATCCAGGAAGAACTATTGTATTTCATTTGAAGTGCAATAAAACATAGATTTAATCACCAATAAGACCATTGATGCAAATAGTATGTTTTGTTCTCTTTAAAAACAAAGATTTAGCTGTAAGTCAGTGCAATTTTATATGTGTCTAATCAGAAGCAAGCTCCAATCAGTTTAATGGGAATTACTTCTAGATAAATTTGTATAGAATTGCAGCCTGTATTATTTCATGTTAAAAGTCTAAATAATTTGGGGGTTGGGTTGGGTTTGTGTCTGTGCTGCTGAGTGATATTTGAGAATATCATTTAGGTCATGAAGCTATTACGAAAGTTCTCTCTACCTATTTTTAGATTATTTTCAATAAAGGAATTTAATTATAGTATTTGCTCACCACTAGAAACACACAGCAATTTTGTTTAATTTCTGCAATCAAATAGCAATCACTGCTTCAACTTATAAGGAATTGTTCAGTTGACAAAGAATAGGGGACTTTTCTTTTTCCACTTCTTTATAGATACTAAGCAATAACATACAACTGCACATCTGATAAATTACATCTTAAATTTTCTCAATGATCATTTGACTTTAAATGCCCTTGTATAGGGAATGCCTTGATGGCAGAATGGGTGATTTGCAAAAAATCAACAAGTGATTTCAATTGTTTAACTGGAGAGAGAACAAAACAAAGACTTCCTGAACCATAAATTAGTTTGCTGAAATGTAGAAGCCTTAAGAAAAACCAGGAATGGATTGATGTTTGAAAGGATTGTGTTTTCAGTTCTGGTACTGAAAACAAATCCCTGGAGTGAGCAGATCCTCTTTAGGCCTTTTGATCAGGAGTTAACTTGGCACCAGGAATGGAGAGATCTGTCAATTCTGATTTTCTCTTATGTTTCTTATTTTGCCAGTTTTAAGTTCAGTTCCACATTCAGTTTGAGAAATATATTTTTTTATATATACAAAAGGTCTCATAAAAATTCCATCAGCATTTAAGAGCAATTTTCTTCTAATATACACATTTTCTATGCAATTTTGCTTAAAACATAGTTTTTTTGTGCACAATTTCCCCAAACATTTTAAAACTTTGTTTGCATGAATTATGCAAACTTTACCCTACTGTTACATGCATTTGGTGGATAAATGCATTGCAAAATTCATACAAATGTGAAATTTAAAGAATGTCTGTGTTTCAGTTTGTGTATTGTTCTAGGAGGTGTGGATTAAGTGGAGGCTCTTTTAAATATGAACTGAACCCCCCCCCCATGAGGGTAGCTGTGGATTAGAGCACATGGGTTCCATCCCCGTCCTTGTTGCCCTTCTTGGGTTGCAGGGTGAAGTTGTGGCATGACGTGCCTCCTGTACTTGTGAAGGGTCCTCACATATTTTTGATCCCTAATTGCAGATGATGGTAAGTGGCATCCCTGCGACATCTGGAGGACCACAGTTTCCCTATCCTTGAACCTATAACCACTGGAGGATATTGCAAAAGGTAACTAACCTGCCCAGGAACCAGAGCCTCACCTGTTTCCCAAACCATTTATGCATTATGGATTGGTGAGGAATCTTCCATGAATCTTCCATTCCACAGCACTATCTTTCATGTATGTTTAAGGAGGGAGTGATTGGGTGTCTTCAGTTTTTGCTCGCAAATGTCTCTGCTCCGAGGCACAGTGTACTTGCTGTTTGTTATAGTTGCCACAGAACTGGGCACTTTATGCTGAGAGATAATTCTTTTGCTTTGTTTACCCTCTCAGGCTTTGGTACTTTCCTGTCCCTTGACTGTAAAATGTGTTCAGTCCCTTGGGGACAGACTCTTGAAGGAACCCCTAGGAAAACTCTACACCGGGTCCAGACAGAAGAGGCAGTTTTCAGTGCTGGGGAAAAGAAAGGCCCTAGCTGAGGCAAAGTTCATTGTGGTTTAGCCAAACTGATAGGAAGACATTCACCAGAGGCATGAAGGCACCTCATAGGAATTCTTGTAATTCCATGTGGTGAAGGCCCCTGTTAAATTGTATAACATCAACCATTTTGTTTTCCTTTCTTAGGGTGACAAAAAAGCTGTTTCATATGAATACACAACAATGCTTTTATGTTTATAAAAATAGCTGCCAGCTGCTATTAATAGATGAGAAAGAGGGAGGGAGAGAGAGATGGAAGGAGGAAGGGAGAGAAAGAAAGCAACCATTTGGACAATCAAAAACTCAAGTCAATAAACCAAAATATTTTCCTGTGTACGCAAGCCCTTTGTGGAAGCTGGAAAACAAGCCTGGAAGACTTCAATTGACTCTAGTTTCCAGGTTTTGATAATTCAGAAAACTATGGTCATCAGCCTTAGAATGACTTGGCTTGTTCCAAAGCTGTTTAACCACAGTTTCTTGGTTTGGATGAAACAGGAGCCAATGGTTAATGGAAGACATTCTGGTTTGTTTCATAGCTTGTGAGAAGAGACTGTGTGTGTAGATAAAAGTATTGTTTATATCTCAGCTTATTAAGCAAAGACATAACCATACATTGGGCCTTTACTTATTTATAATAAACACTTTCTTAAGGTTCCCTTGGTTCTGATCCATGTTTGCAGTCATAGTGACTGAAAAGAGAATTCACGCACTTATACCTTGGTATTTCCTGCAAAGCTGAAAGCACCCTGGGATGTGTTTCTCTGTGCAGTGCTTCCTTGGCACCCTTTAGCCATCTTGCCATCCTAAGCAACCACTTAACATGCTTGTACCCACTGATCAGCCTTGCCTAGCAGAGGGCCAACAAATCTTTGGCTGAATAGGTGCTTCTCATAGATGCTAAAGTGAATTTTAGGAAGCACTTTTCGCCACTTTAAGAAAAATGGCATAGTTTTGTATCAAGAGCTTAACAATACTTGCATTTTTTAAGTCTGTCTGAACTTGCAAAAGTGGGCAGGGGAGAGTGGCAACTCCTGGCAGGCCACAGTTTGGGTGGTGGCCCCAGTTGCACAGGCTTGCTTTACAATGAGTGGCAAAATGGGCAATCACAGTTAAAGGGAGAAGCAACTCCTCTGATCCTTGAAGTATGTGGTCCAGCTGCTGCAGGCACAGGAACTGGAATGATCCTGAATTTAAGCACCACTCTTTTCAGTTGAGACGCATGGCTCGTGACACAACTGCACGCAGCACAGAGAGGCTGCATGAAATAGAGGGAAGGAATTAAAAACACAGCTGCTTCTGTCTTTGATTTAGACAGAAATTCACCTGTGCTTTAGCTAAACATCATGGCCCCCTCTGATCGTTGCACTCGCTTTGTACATTATTGGTAACCAACTATTAGAAATCATTGCACAATTGAACCCATCATTTAATTCATTAGTTAATGTCCATAAAGTGCTTTGAACATCCAGAGCCCCATAGAGGAGCAAATTGCTGTTATTATTAGTTTCCTTCTCGGCATTGAACTGTTAGTGATTCTAGAATGCTAAGAGTGGAGACAGTAAAATGCTGGTTTTGCTTTTATCTCCCGGTGCAGCTTGGTGCTTGATTTTATTTTATTTTGCTTTTTTGTTTTGTTTTTACATTTACACTTCAAGCCACCTGGCCTGAGTACTGCAGTGCACAATGGAGATCAACATATTTAAATGCACTGTACATAGGAACAGAGGAAGCAGACTTGTACTGATTCAGAACATTGCTTCATCTAGTTTGGTACTGTCCACATTAACTGGTGGTGGCTCTCCAGGGTTTGGAATGTCATCCTGGAGATGCTGGAGTTTGAACCTTTGTACAGTAGGCTATTCCTACACACACACACACACACACACACACACCCCTCAAGGACATATTCCAGCCAGGATGTGGTTGGGGAGGGGGTAAAGTCTGAGGAGAGTAGCAAAGGGCAGAAACGTTTGGAGGGTCACATTCAACTCTCAGCCTCTCCCCTCCTCCCTCAATCTAACAGTTCCCAAGCACACATCCACACATCTCTGACGGACACTCTGGAGAACTGGGAAAGAAAATCCCCTCCCCAAATGTCCATTAACAGAACAGCTTGAAGTCTAGTTCTTAGATTTTTTTAAACTTCTTTCTTATCCTTCCAGAGAAGGTTTAATACAATCATAATTTTAAAATGGGCTCACAAAACAACAGCAAATGTACTGCTTCTGAGGTGACAAAGAAAGAAAGTCTGTTGAAAGGATATCAGATACTGAAGTTTAATAACTTCACTGAAGTTCATTGAAACAAGACAGAATGACTGGTGGGGACTCTGGCTTTTGCTAAGCATCCTCATCTGTGGCCTGGCACTCGGCAGAAGGGGCTGTCCCTACTTAGCCCGCTTCCTTTCATGCAAATAGCGTATGAATGAAATCCTCCATCACTCTGAAGAGGAAGGCAGCCCCATGGGTACAAACTGATTTGCAAAGAGATTCTGGGGTCTTAAAGAAACACCTTGTTTTCTAACAGTTATTTGACTCAGCTCTTGTCTACCTCATGTCAGCATCCCTTCTAATGTGGAGCAGAGGAAAAATGTGTGGGGAAGGCTGTGGTTTGGTGGGCAGGGCACATGCCTTGCACACAGAAGGTCCCAGGTTCAATGCCCAGCATCTCTAGGTGGGGCTAGAAGACACCCCCTCCTTAAAACCAGGGGGAGATGCTGGGCAGCAGCTGAAGAAGGAGCAAAAAGGGTTTTCTTGTGTGTGTGTGTTTCTTGTGGCTGATTAGCGCGCGCAGTTTGATCCATCTTTTAGATTTAGGGGAGCTAGTCTCAAATGTTTGTTGGGGGAGACCTAGGGTTTTTTTCGGGGGGAGTTATTTGTCCTGTCTTCACGCTTTTTATGATGGAGGACCGCTGTAGTCACCCCCAACGACACGTTCTCAAGATGGAAGGTGAGGGAACAGCTGCAGTCACCTGCGGTTCCTGCGCAATGTTTGCCATCTTGCCAAAGGTTGCAGGCAGCTTTACCTGCAGCAATTGCATGTTGATTGCCCTCTTAGAAGACAAAGTCCAGCAACTGGAGGAACATGTAGCTACGCTCCAAAGAATTAGAGAGCTGGAGCTCTTCTTGGAAGCAACAGAGCACACCGTCTCCACCAATGAGGAGACAAGGGACTCCCCTGAGGAGGCTAGTTCACCAACACAGGAGCCAGATATATGGAGAAACGTGACTCAAAGAAGTAGGAGGCCCAGGGTTCGCTCTGATTGTTTAGAAATACACAATCGCTTTGAGGTCCTCTCCCCTAGCATGGAAGACGAAGAGCAGACTCCATTTGAGGATCTCTCCCTCATTACAGTCGATCAGGTATATGAAGACGAGCAGCAAAGTCAGTCCTCAGGGAATGTGCAGGCGACCTTGGAACGGACAGCTCACGGAAGAACCCCGACCAGACCTAAGAGGAGGCGTGTAGTGGTGATAGGGGATTCCCTACTGAGGGGAACAGAAGCAGTGATCTGTGGGCCTGACAAGATGTCTCGGGAAGTGTGCTGTCTCCCCGGGGCTAAGATCCAAGATGTAACTGAACGACTGCAAGGAATCATAAAACCCACTGACAAATACCCCTTCCTCTTGGTTCATGTGGGAACCAATGACACTGCAAGCAATAGCCTCCAGAAGATCAAAAGAGACTACGAGGCTCTGGGCAGGAAATTGAAGCAATTAAATGCACAAATTGTCATCTCATCTGTCCTCCCAGTTGAACGACGTGGCCCAGGGAGAGAGGGAGAAATAGTGGAAGTGAACAGCTGGCTTCGCAAATGGTGTAAACAGGAACGGTTTGGATTCTTAGATCACGGACTGCAGTTTCTTGAAGATGGACTTCTGGCAAGCGATGGGCTGCACCTCACAACGGTTGGGAGGAATGTTTTTGCCAAAAATCTCAGAAACCTCATCAGGAGGGCTTTAAACTGACTAATGTGGGGGGGGGAGAGACAGTGCTCCTGAAGGTAGGAGTCTATCAATTGATGAAGATGATCATCCAAATGTCATAGACCAAATGGAGCAAACAGCACGCGGACCTAGTGGTGGGAGGAAAAAATCCTTAAATAAGAGACACGGGGGAATGATTAATGGACTTCAATGTCTGTACACTAATGCGCAAAGCATGGGTAATAAACAAGATGAGCTTGAGCTCTTGGTACAGCAAACTAAATACGACATAATAGGCATCACTAAAACCTAGTGGGATAAGTCCCACGATTGGAATGTAATAATGGAGGGATACAATCTATTTCAGAGAAACAGACCAGACAAGAAAGGAGGAGGAGTGGCGTTATATGTCAGGGATGTGCATACCTGTGAAGAGATCCAAGATTTAGAACCTCAAAGCCAAAGTGAGAGCATTTGGGTCAAAATTAAGGGGGAGAAGAATAACAGTGACCTCATTGTGGGAGTTTACTATAGATCCCCAAGCCAAACGGAGGACATAGATGATGCCTTCCTGGGACAGATGGCCAAGCATGCAAAAGGAAGGGAGATAGTAGTAATGGGGGACTTCAATTACCCGGATATTTGTTGGATGTCAAACTCAGCCAAGAGCATAAGGTCAAACAGATTCCTCACTGGCCTTGCAGACAACTTCATTGTCCAGAAAGTGGGAGAAGCAACAAGAGGAACAGCCATTTTAGATCTGGTCCTAACCAATGTTGATGACCTGGTTAGTGGGGTAGAAGTGGAAGGATCATTAGGCGCGAGTGATCATGCTCTTCTGAAGTTTACTATATAGCGGAAAGGAGCAGCCAAGCATACTAGGACTCAATTTCTTGACTTTAAGAAAGCCGACTTCATGAAACTTAGGGAAGTGCTGGGTGAGATCCCATGGACAGTAATACTAAAAGAAAAGGGAGTTCATGATGGCTTCAAGTTTGTTAAGAGGGAGATAGTAAAAGCACAACTTCAGGCAATACCAATGAGACGGAAACATGGAAGGTGCCTAAAGAAGCCAGGGTGGCTATCTAAAGAACGTTTAACTGAGTTAAGATTAAAAAAGGATGTGTACAAAAAATGGAAAAGGGGGGAAACCACCAAAGAGGAATTCAAACAAATAGCCAGCACGTGTAGACACAAAGTCAGAAAAGCTAAAGCACAGAATGAACTCAGGCTTGCTAGAGAGGTTAAAAGCAACAAAAAAAAGGCTTTTATGGGTATGTTCGTAGCAAAAGGAAGAACAAAGAAACAGTGGGGTCACTCAGAGGAGAAGCTGGTGAAATGCAAACAGGGGACACAGAAAGGGCTGAACTCCTCAATGCCTTCTTTGCCTCAGTCTTCTCCGATAAAGAAAACAATGCCCGACCTGAAGAATTTGGAGCAAATGATTCAGCAGAGGAAACACAGCCCAGAATAACTAAGGAGATAGTACAAGAATACTTGGCTAGTTTAGATGTATTCAAGTCTCCAGGGCCAGATGAACTGCATCCAAGAGCATTAAAAGAACTGGCAGATGTGATCTCAGAACCACTGGCAGTCATCTTTGAGAATTCCTGGAGAACAGGCGAAGTCCCGGCAGACTGGAGGAGGGCAAATGTTGTCCCTATTTTCAAAAAGGGGAAAAGAGAGGACCCAAATAATTACCGCCCAGTCAGTCTGACATCAATACCAGGGAAGATTCTGGAGCAGATCATTAAGCAAAGAGTCTGTGAGCACCTAGAAAGGAATGCTGTGATCACCAATAGTCAGCATGGATTTCTGAAAAATAAGTCATGTCAGACTAACCTGATCTCGTTTTTTGACAGAATTACAACCCTGGTAGATGAAGGGAACGCAGTGGATGTAGCCTACCTTGATTTCAGCAAGGCATTTGACAAGGTGCCCCATGATATTCTTGTAAAGAAGCTGGTAAAATGCGGTCTTGACTATGCTACCACTCAGTGGATTTGTAACTGGCTGCCTGACCGAACCCAAAGGGTGCTCATCAATGGTTCCTCTTCATCCTGGAGAAGAGTGACTAGTGGGGTGCCACAGGGTTCTGTCTTGGGCCCCGTCTTATTCAACATCTTTATCAGCGACTTGGATGATGGACTCAAGGGCATCCTGATCAAATTTGCAGATGACACCAAACTGGGAGGGGTGGCTAACACCCCAGAGGACAGGATCACACTTCAAAACGACCTTGACAGATTAGAGAACTGGGCCAAAACAAACAAGATGAATTTTAACAGGGAGAAATGTAAAGTATTGCACTTGGGCAAAAAAAATGAGAGGCACAAATACAAGATGGGTGACACTTGGCTTGAGAGCAGTACATGTGAAAAGGATCTAGGAGTCTTGGTTGACCACAAACTTGACATGAGCCAACAGTGTGACGCGGCAGCTAAAAAAGCCAATGCAATTCTGGGTTGCATCAATAGGAGTATAGCATCTAGATCAAGGGAAGTAATAGTGCCACTTTATTCTGCTCTGGTCAGACCTCACCTGGAGTACTGTGTCCAGTTCTGGGCACCACAGTTCAAGAAGGACACTGACAAACTGGAACGTGTCCAGAGGAGGGCAACCAAAATGGTCAAAGGCCTGGAAACGATGCCTTATGAGGAACGGCTAAGGGAGCTGGGCATGTTTAGCCTGGAGAAGAGGAGGTTAAGGGGTGATATGATAGCCATGTTCAAATATATAAAAGGATGTCACATAGAGGAGGGAGAAAGGTTGTTTTCTGCTGCTCCAGAGAAGCGGACACGGAGCAATGGTTCCAAACTACAAGAAAAAAGATTCCACCTAAACATTAGGAAGAACTTCCTGACAGTAAGAGCTGTTCGACAGTGGAATTTGCTGCCAAGGAGTGTGGTGGAGTCTCCTTCTTTGGAGGTCTTTAAGCAGAGGCTTGACAACCATATGTCAGGAGTGCTCTGATGGTGTTTCCTGCTTGGCAGGGGGTTGGACTCAATGGCCCTTGTGGTCTCTTCCAACTCTATGATTATATGATTCTATGATTCTAAGATAATGTTGAGCTTGATGGACCAAGGCTAAGTCAGTTCCCTACATTCCTATGGGTAACAGTTGGAAGCTTCCTTTAAATGGCAAATGGGAGGAGAGTAAGAGAGAGAGGTGTTATTTCTTTTTCAAACAATTTTTATATTGATTTCCTCCCCACCCTAGGATTTTACAAAAAAAGCGAACATAGAAATAACATCTTATGGTGAAATCACTATTCTCTCACTATGAAGAAATACGGTAACTTCAACATTATTTTAGCTATATTCGGTATATATTCAGTTAAAACGTGCCTTGCTTTTTAAGGAATTAGATGGGCCTAGAAGAATAGTGGATTCTGGGTTATGTCAAACACAGGACATGAAAGTCGCGAGACATGAAATCTAAGGGAGGCAGGAATCTTTTATGTTGTTCTGCTAAAGTTAGTGGTTTTAAAAAAATACTTTTTGCTGCATATTTTGTTGGTCTTTCCCTTATATGCTACCATTCTGGCAGGAAGTGTTGCTGGTAACAAAAGTTATAACTGACTTTGACATTTCTTTGATAACCAACACACCAGTTCTTAGATGTTTGAAACATATTTTGAAGGAAGATTTTAGAACCAGTTAGCCAACTTGCTCACAGCAATCAGACAAACCCTGGCATTCTCCTGGAAACTGCAAGGACCTCCTAATGATAATATAAGTGTGAATGGGTGGTGGCCTTTCTGACTAAACCAGCATATTGGGAAAGGTTTGAAGGAGGATAATCATTAGATAAATTCATCAAAAAACTGAGTTTAATTTATAAACCGTTGGTACACTATGCAACCATATGCACTGCTTGGTGGAGTCAGAGGCAAGTGTAGCTGGAGCAATGAATGCTAATTTTACTTTTGTAAGGTAGGCTAGTTACTACATACAGTCACACACACACACCTCTGTCCTCCCTCCAGAGGAACAAGTAGGCATTACCAGCATTCAAGCACACAACCAGTCTCTAGGCAAATGTGCTCAAGGAAGGTGTGGCTGGGAAGTGGGTGTGGCCTGGGGGAAGTCTTAGAGGGCCACACTCAGGCCCTCGGTCTGAGGTTTCCTACCTCCATTCTATATCTACACACACATGCACACTTCATGACCAGGATTTGAAAATATTTGACTTGTCTTTAAGGGGTGAGGGAAGAAGACTGATCAAACGGCCAACTCACAAACGTGGCAAAATTGGAATATGTATGTCTGGAGTGTGTGTGTCTGGACATCTTTCGTTGTGCCTCCTTCTGAGACAATACATAAGAAAGAGATTGGGGAAAGGCCATCTTAAGGTGAATTCTATCATTTACATAGGAAAAAATCCTGCCTTCTTTTTTAAACCTCTTCTCCCCCCAACTTTGTTTTCTTTTCTCTGCCATTCGGAGCTAAAGCAGTCATGTTGTTCCATTTTCAGTAAAAGCTTAAAGTTCTCAGCAAGGAAAAAAAAGAGCAGATAAAATTTGTTTTGCCTTAAGCATTCAGTTTGATCAACAGGGCTACTTTAAGCTGAAATCCTATGCACAATTTAACTAGAAGTAAGTGCCATTTAATTCAATGGGGCTTACTTCTGAGAAGGCAACGATAGGATTGCAATATAGTTAGTATTGCGAACTGAAGTGACTCTTGCTGAAATCCGTGTGACAGGCTATTAGCCTTGCAAGGAAAGTGTACTGCAAGAGCCCTCTTCAGAGAGAAGATTGTTGGACTTCATACACAAATCCATCAGCAGTATCCCGGCATTACAGGCTAGGACTCGGGTCCATGACAGCAAATGTGTAGTTAAAGGAGAAAAGGATGAAAGGTAATTAATGTGCTTTTGCAACAGGAAATGGCTGAGCAACTGCCTTGTCATCATATGAAATGATAGAAAGGGATTAATCTTCCGAAAGCTTGTGTGTGAGACAGTGTATGTGTGTTTGGGAATCTGTACCTAAAAAAACCCCAAAACAAAATGAAAGCTGATTTTGGTTACGATGGCAATAAAAGTCCTGCTGTCGACTCTATCCATTTTAACATTCAGCCATAGAAAAGGGCAGCAGAGGCTGGACATCCCAGAAGTGATTTGTACTTTATTTCATGGGGTGTTGGGGTTCAAGGTGGTCCAGGATCAATTCAAAATTAAATCCATAAAGGAGTGAAGTGTTCTAGTTCAATGTCTTTTCCCAGAGTACTCCATTCATTCTTCCACAATGTTCCATTCCCCCTTTTCCAACCCCTTCTCCCCACAGCCCTCTAGCTAGCCTTCCTTGTTAGGTGGGGCAGCCGCATTTCTAGGTGGTGCATTTTTTGCCCGGGGGTGGGGGGGTAGAAGGCAACACATAGCACCAGCCAACCCCTCCCCACACTGGTGGAAAGGATGTGAGGGTCTGGGCAGGGAAAGGGAAAGGCAGTGCCCATCCCCACACTCCTCCTTCTCTCAAGGGCACAGTGCACAAGGGCAGGCCAAAGCTGTAAAACAAACAAAACAGTTTATGCTGTAGTTGAGAAGTTAAAAACTAGTCTGGGGCTATTAAAATAAGTTTAGAAACTGAGTAACAGCACATTAAGAGGCAAGCATTTAGAGAGAGTGGTGCTGAGAAAAATGTGCAAGACTTTTTGTTGTTGAAGTCAATGAGAATGAGTCCTTGATTTTGTAAGATACTGACTGCATGGTTCTTTTTCTAAACAGCAGTGTGTGCTGGTTGCCTCCACTAAAGCAGCATCTCTCTAAGGCTACTCTACTAGAACTCATAGGGAAGCTGAGGGAGGTTATACGTACAGGGAAAGCTGTGCCAGCGACAACTCTGGGAACCTGTGGTTGGTCTGCACTGCACCTTGCACAAAGCACATGTGCCTTATTGGGGCAATGAGGACTGGTTCTAGTCTTAGAGCAGGGATGGGGAACCTCAGGCCTGGAGGCAAAATGCAGCCCCACAGGTCTCTCTGGTCCTCAAGAGCACTCTCCCCTGAGCCACATGACTGCACCTCTTGCTTGTATGTGTCAAAACGAGCCTACTGTACAAAGGTACAATTCACATTTATTGCTCTGCCCACACATGCCTCTAGCTGGAAGGGAATGTGGCTCTTAGGGTGAACATGGTTCCCCATCCATGCCTTTGTGCTATAGTAGCATAGTAGCTAAGAAAACAAGTCCCCGGTTTGAATCTCACTGCACTCATGATGGACAACATTAGGTGGCCTTAGGCAACTGGGCAGAAGTCTGTGTGCCTTCCCCTAGATAATAATAATAATGATAATAATAATAATAATAATCCCAAGCAGCAAATGCAGAAAGGAGTGGCCAGCCTCCCCCTTCACTCTCCCTCTAAGCAAGCTCCAGTATGAATTGCAAGTTCAGCACATCTCTCAAAAGCTGCACGCAGTTATGGAAGCAGGCATTGCACCTATGAACTATGCCATCTTGCAGATTAAAATAGAAATGTTTCATTTTCTGTCTCAGTCCTCAGCTCAACATTCATTCAGAAACAAAGATGATTGATGAGATGCGTTTTGTCTACCCCAAGAGCACCCTCCACCTCCTCATTCACAGAGGATAGAATCTAATTGTTCACAATAAATAAAGCTGAGCTTTGTGGCAAAGAAGGCGAGAAAAGGGTTACTGTGAAAAGGAACTGGATACACCACAGGCAGAGGACAAGGAGCTTCCTCGCCAGCTCATGTTCAGAAAAGCAGGAGGCAGTTAATATGGAAACCTGAACACCATCGGACTGATAAGCCCTGCGTAGCAACTTGCAGAAGTAATTTTCAGTAATCTTTTTTTTTGGGGGGGGGGAATTACATTTAATAATAAAGAGAGCGAGAGAGGTGGCAAAGCTTGGCCATTCAAGCGTCTTACTCTATTGGGTATGCAAGCAAGAGGCTACGCAGAAAACAGGGCTCTCGATTCATTAGAATATGAGAATGAACTGCTCTTTTTTTGGTTATTGCAAAGCAATCTCCTTGCATTTAAGAATTTTGCAGGCTTGCCACCAAGAAAGTGACTGGAATTGCTAAAGCAAACATTGCTGGGATTTGCTTGTAAGTTGCACAAGCAAGAGAGAAATGAAATCACTCTGGGTAGTCACCAGTGGTCAGACTAGAGTTGAAGTTGGGATTTTGGACCCACCAAGATAAGGCACTGCAGATCCATGGTTAAACACTCCTGTGCTGTTTTAAAAATAATTTAAAAATAGCAGGAGACACATGGAGAGCCAAACTTGGATCCAGGGAAACTGAAATATTTGCCTAAGTGGTGCTTCTGCCGTCTGCTGGTGCTTCCCCTACCTTAGGTAATGTGGATGGCGATTGGGGGAGAGAGCCTTTTTAGTGGTGGCTCTGGAATGCTGTCTCCAGGGAGGCTCTCTGGGAGGCCATATTTTTTTCTTCACTGTGCCAACAAAGACTTACAAACAAACAAATACACCTTAAAAGGGCAAAAAAGCCTGGGGAATCTGAATTTTTATTAAATCTTGTTACGTGTGGGTTTTCTTTTAAATTCTACATTTTAGCATTGTCAGGTTGTTGTTTTATTCGGACTGTTATTGAATTTCTGCATTCTGTTTTGAGATTATAAGCAGCTCCAAGAATGCCCATGCTGCACTGAAGGTAATAATAAACACAAGGCTTTAACCCCATGCAGTTTCCCTGATTAAACCTTCCCAGCCTCTCAAAAGTTGAAGATGAAAATAGTTAGTAAGATACCAGGAGTATTCATAGAGATTGTAAGAAAAGGTCCCCCCAGTCTTCAGTAATGACCTAGGTGTAATTTCAATTACAGGTGTGCATATTGAGTGTTTTGTTTAAGAGTGGCTGGGGCAACCCAGCCATATGGGTGGGGTATAAATAATAAAATTATTATTATTAAGATCAAGTGAGTGGTTTTTTTAAAAAAAATCTCTGTGTTAGGCTTTCAATATCTGGCTAACAGATATAATACTAATACTAATAATACATTTAAATCCAAGGAACTTTATTTTTAAAATACCCAGCTCTTAAATATATTATTTTTTAATCACTTCCCATGAGGTTTCCTGAAGCAATTCACAATATAATTTATAGCTTTACAGCCACCCACACTTTTCCAGTGGTTCTCTTTCTTCAAACAAAAGATCCCCCCCCCCCTCATGCTCACCCAATACTGAGTAAGCAAGAGCATCAGAATAACTTGCATCCTGCTTGAGGTGGTTCTTTCAAGGTCAAGGTTGAATGGGGAACAAAAGGCTGTGGGAGAAACACGCAGCCTGTATCATTCTGGAAGTCTGCATTAATCCATTGTTTTGGCTAGAGAATGAATAGCTAACCTTCATACCCCCATTCACTGGCAAAAAGCCATTTGGGATTTCAGATCGAGGAGCCTGTACACTCACCACGCTGCAACTGTATTTATTTGTTGCATTTATATCCCATCTTTCATCCAAGGAGTTCCAGTCATCTTGTAATGAGTCACACCATTGGTCCATGCCCATCTAGATCATTACTCCACTGACTGGCAGCAGCTGCCCAGGGTTTCAGGCAGCCGTCAGTCTCCAGACTACCTGGAAATACTGGAGACTGAACCTGGGCCCTTCCACATGCAAAGGAGATGTTCTACCACTATGCCACAGCCCACCAATCACTTATTTTTGTTGGAACTGAAAATATCAAAACCACAGCCATAGCTCCCCCTTCCCCTACACACACTTGACTTTGGGGTTGGTAATCGGGGGAAGATGGTACTCTTCAGGAGGGACAGTTTGGGCCTTGGGGCTGACCACTGCTGACTCCCACTGTATATATCCACATCTCCTCTTATATGGTGATATATATATATTTATTGCAATCATTTGGGCAGTAGAGGGTGGGTGCAGGGTGGTGGTGCTCCTTGGATCTCCTGACAGCTAAGTCACTGCTACTTATTGGGAAGGCAAGTGGGAGGTGGGGAGGCTGGTGCAGTGCAAACCCACCAGCTCCGTTGGTTCACTTGCACTACACTGACCTCCCTGCTGCCTCACCCATCCCCTCTCTTTTCTGGTAAGCAGCAGCTACTCAGATGTTGGGAGTTCAGGTGAGCACTGATGCTCCACCACACCATCTGCTACTGCTTTTGGTGGGTGTTCCCTATTTATGCAGTTCAATCATTTTTCTGTGGCTCCTTACGGGCAAAACAGTGCCTTAAATTTAGTTCCATTTTCCTTTCTGTTGCTTTGCAATTGGTAGTTAGGCCCAAGCAGGTCCCAGAAGTAGCTTTGGCTCTAACATGTTGTTCTGAACCTTGTTTGACAGCCTGGTGGTGGAATTATTACATTTCTCAATGTGACTGTTGGGGTTGGGGGTGGAGAGAGGAAACCAACCTTTCTTCTAAATCACCTTCCTAGATTATGTGATGTGGCTCAGTGTAAAGAAAGTGCTAAAAATACACTCCTGTGGTTAGAAACTTTAGAGAAATTACACAGCAGACCATAGCCGAAGCGAGGGCCTTCTGGTGAGGAAACGTGTGAGCCAGCTTGGGAAAACCTGGCCCTCACCACTGTGGGAGGCAGCTTCACGTGTTTCCCAGCAACAGTCATGATGGACTAGGGGAAAGGAGAACCAAAGTGGGTTGTGAGTGACAGTCCTACACTCATGAGTATGCAGCACCCATTGAAAAGGCTCTTCTTCAAAGAAGGCAGTGGATATCCTGTAAGCCAACCATCACTAATTTCAAGGTTCAAGGCGTTGAAAAAATTGGGGAAACTGGCCCTACCGTTTGACTTTGGGGAGAAGCTTGTGATGGTAGCAGTGAGGACATAGGAGGCTTTGCCCTATGCTCAGCCAGATCATTGGTCCATCTAGCCCAGCCTTGTACATTCTGATTGATGATAGCTCTTTAGTGTCACAGGCACATCACCTGCTACTTAACCCTTTAACTGGAGATGTTGGGGAAAGAACATGTGTGGGGATTGTGTAGGCAAAGCATTCAGCGCATGTTCTGGGGGCATGTGATACAGCCACCTTGCTGAAGCTAAGCAGGTCTTGGTTTGATCAGTGCCTTGAGTAGAGACTGCCTGGGAATCTCAAAGACACCACATTGAATTCCATGATGGAAGAATGCAGCTTGGCAGCTTCCATGTATGAAATAGGCTCTGCTCTGCATGATGCCCTAGTATTCATGTGCTTGCACTGACATGCATGTATGCTAAAGAGTATATGATTCAATTTCCCACTCTGAAATGTAATGTTTATAGATTTGGCCCAGATGTTGGTGGATGACCTAAATCCTGAACAATGACAGACTGAGAGACTCACACTAACTAACAAAACATTTTGACAATGCAAGGACAGGGGTTGGGGGTTGGGGGGGGAGACAGAAAAAATGGGACAGTCCCTAAGGAGAATTGGAGCATGTGTAGGTATGTGTGTCATGGGAAGAGAGTTGGGGCAGCCTAGAGCAGACTGCACATCATGGTGCTCTGTCCTTTCAGAAAAGGTAGGTGGGTTTTTTGTGGGTTTCCCCCCTTTTAATAATTATGGTTTAGAAGAGGTGGTTCATTATGCTGTTGAAATAAGTTGCCCCAACTGAGCAAGCGGTGCAGCACAGGAAATTGTTTAATCACTCAGGTTGGTTTGGTTTTGTGGCAAGGACTCGAACAAGGCATGGTGGTGGGGGAGGGGAGGCGCTGACATCTAGTGATGGGTGAACATCTAGTGATGTTAATGAACTTAAGTTATTCATCTCTGTTATCTTTAGTGGGAATAATTCTGAGTAGGTCTAGAACCTATTAACTTTAAAACTTCATGGAAATATAACAGATTGAGAACATCTGTTTACTATTAGATTTTAATGGATTATTGAATATTGCTTTATTTGATATAAGTTGTTTACTTTAAAGTTATTGTGACTTTTTATATAGGATCTGATTGTTATTATTAATGTTTGATGCTTATTATTATTATTATTATTATTATTAATGTCCTGGCAGTTGAACACACAAATGCCCTATGCATGCCACTTCCCTTTTGCATAACCCTTGTGCATGTCACACACACACACAGTTCCAGAACCTTCCTGTGATGAGGAGTGAGGGTCTGCAGGGGGCTCATATTCAAGCTCAGAACAACATGCATGGGGATGTTGGGATATTGGGGTGGGGGCTGCATGCACACCCCTGCCTCCCACTCACAAATGCAACAGGCCTGAGCACGCCTTCTGTCATCTAATATATCCCCGAGTCTTCAATCAACCACCAAGTGGAAGCAATTGTGCTATTAGCACTTCAGCAGAGATTTGCCCTTGCTAAGGGACCATCAACTTTTTAGGGCAAAAGCAGAGAAACTGTCATGGCCACCACACCACAACTGGGAACGCAGGACAGCCTATATTTCAAGCCTATTTTGCTGGGGGTGGGAGTGGGCAGGAGAGCCTGTGAGCACCAGGGAAGGCTTGTGCAGGCACATGTGCACCCATGGGTGCCACAATGGCGACCCCTGCTATGTCAGTTTTGGTTCTCTACATTTCTCATTTTTTCATGCCTACGGTGGCTTTCAAATGTTCTCTTTGGAGTCCTCTACTATCTTTTGGTTCTCATTCATTTTTCTGGCCCCACTGCTCTTTGTGGCATCATAGTCGCTGGGTTTTCAGTAGCTACTGCTGTTCACACACACGTGCACAGAGCTGAAAAGCTGAGCTGGAGTGAGAGCAGTGGTGCTCATTCCAAATTCCCAGCGTGCAGGATCTTTCAGCTGTGATGGAGTAGCTCCGACTTCCACTCTATCTGTCACTGCTCGACTGTTTTACTGTGCACACAATGTGATGATGGGCGACATCACTCAA
The DNA here is from genome assembly GCF_951804945.1 of Podarcis cretensis. NCBI lineage: Eukaryota > Metazoa > Chordata > Lepidosauria > Squamata > Lacertidae > Podarcis > Podarcis cretensis. The sequence continues at coordinate 44,392,271 of NC_137177.1, read as the reverse complement.
CTGCAACAAGTCCGGCTACAAAAGCAAGTAGCAGCAATTTGTAGCCTCAACGTAGCCATTTAATCATTCCCAACACTTCCACCACCGCCCCGCCCCCTGCTTGCCACTCTGGATAAACTAACTGAACTTGAGAATTAAAGAGCAAATATTTGAGCCTTGAGTCACTCCCGTAATTTTTACCAACTGCTGTTTGGGCTGTGCAGTGCTTAACAGGGAGACCTTTGACCTTTAGCTAAAAGCTATAGCTCAGAAGCCCCGCCCCCTCATAATGTGCTTTTTGTTTGGCTTACAGGGAGGGACTTGCATTCAGCCCCTCAATTATAGATGTATTGTCTGCATGGCTCCCCCCCCCCCATTTCTTTCACGGACAAATTGAAAAGCAAAAGCAACAGCACACACTCCCACCACCACCACCACCACCATCCATGCTGCAGTCTCCATTAAGACCACAAAGATACACACCCTAGCAACAGCAGCAACTACAAAGGGGGCAGGGGGAGAAAGAGGAATCACAAAACCTGTAAACTCCATTCCCCCAACTCATATGTTCCTGCTTCTGTCAAATACTACAGAATATCCTTGGGGTGGTAAATGACCAATAGCACTTTGGTACTCAATATCACACTCTTTCTCCTGTTAAATATAATTGCTGAAATGGAGTCTGTATTGTTTTCCCTTGCATCTGTCCTTGTGTGTGTGTGTCTCTGTGTTGCTGTTTTACTGCCCTCTTTTGTTTGATCACATAGTGACCCTTGCCTACGCCACTGGCTTTACAAATTCTTTTGGTGTTTTGTCACTCCATCTTACTCATTCACCTCGCAGAACTCCTCATGCCATTTGAACTCTTTTTTAAACAACAACAACAAAAACAGTTCCTACTCACTTCACAAATACACACACACACACACTTGATGGTCTCCCAATACTGAGGTCTCCCGACAACAAATATATGAGCAGGAGGGGACTGTGTGCTGCCAACATACTCACTGCCCTGAACAGTTCTTGAGCAATGCCAAAATACTTTTAGAAAGAGGAAGGCAATAATTGTGGGAAAGTATTCCTTTCCTTTCATGAAGAACAAAGGTGAGGGTGTAGAACAGGGAGGGAGAGGCTGTGGGCCTCCTAAAGTTGTCTTTGCATTACAGCTTCCATCATTCCTGACCACTGGACGTGTTGGCTGAAGCTGATGGGAATTGGAGACCAACACCTCCTGAAGTTCCATCAGCTCCTGGTTTAGTTGTGCAGCAGATACAAAGGAGGTAATGAAAAGTGTGGGGCAAAGAGGATTAACTGGCCATTCATTAATTTTAGGGCAGGGCTGGCCAATCAGTGGTTCAAGGGTCAAATCTAAACCAGTGATTAAGTGGGTTATTTTCAAAAATGTTCTAATAATAATAATAATAATAAATTATTATACCCTGCCCATCTGGCTGGGTTCCCCCAGCCACTCTGGTAGGCTTCCAACAAAAAATTTAAAATACAATAAAACATCAAACAATAAAAACTTCCCTAAACAGGGCTGCCTTCAGTTTGTAAGACTTATTATATCAATGGAAATTGAACGACAACATTATTTCTTCCCCACCCTTTACCATAAGGTCCTAAGGTGGTTACAACAATATAAATTACAATATTAAAATCAATCAAAAGAATATGATAAGCCCTAAAAACTTATATATCTCAGGTGGGAAAGGCCAGGGTTCTTCAGCCTATGAAGAAAGCTATACAGTGATGGTGTGAGGCACAGCTTTGTGGTAGGAATCTGCACAGCTTGTGGGCTGCCATAGAGAATGCCCTCTCCCAGGCCACCACTATCACCCCAAATTTATGCCAGTTTTAACATTTTTACATATAGGATGACAAAGAGACATCAGCTTGTTTTGGGTAATGAGCATTGGGACAAAGTGCACCTCTCTTGCCCCTGGCCCCCTGCCCCCCCCCCACACATTTGCTTTGTTGTAGTTTCTATTAAGTCTGAGTTAATAGTCCCCAAAGCAGGGAATTCTGGCTTCATGTTGGTTAAGAAATCAGGACAATAAGCCAGGATTATATACATGCTAGAGTCTTCATGCCCAAGTCAATGCATGACAGGAGTCAGGGAGAAAAGGGGGTGAGAGAGGAGACCTCAGTCCTGATGCTTCTTCCTAGCCTGGAAAGATCATCTGAATTGGGCCAGTGCAGATTAATTACACAGCTGCATCACAATACCTGCAGTCTTACAGCCCAGCACACCAACGCTACTGTTAGGGGCAGGCAATTCTATCAATTTTGGTGTTTCTCAGTTTCACATTTATCATTTCTTGAGTTCAGTTCACTACATTTCCACATCAGTCAGCAATTTTTTAAAAAGGCCTCATGAAAATTCATCATATTTCTAATGCACACTTTACCCTAGTATATTCATATTTGCACATGTTACTTGGCTGGAGCTGCATTGTGAAATTAGGAGAAGTGTGAATTCTGAAGGATGGCTGTGGTTTGGTTCACCTATTGTTTTGGAAAGTGCGAATGAGGTGTGTTTGTCTTTAAATGAGAACTGAATTGAATTTCTCCCCTCTCCCACCCCTAGTTTTTGAGTAAAGATTAAGGACAACTCTGTAGGCAGCTGCCCAAAGCTAAGAAGCAGGGTATCCTATCAAGATTATACAAATTTATTTGTGACAGCTGTTAGGGATGTCAGAGAATTCCCCTGGAAATAGTAGGAGGACTGATCATATATTTATTGCAGGTATGGGATGGAAATATGTTCAGTATCAATCCAGCAAATGTGATCAATATCCACTCACAATGTGCTTGTTTCCTTTTAAAGCTCACAACCAATATGTAATTAATTCCAGTTTATTCATCCCCCCCCCATTGTTTTAACATTTCCTTTTCATTGAAATGAGTGGTACAGATATAACTGCATTATGTTGGGTGGTATTCAACTAAGTTTTACTCAGAGTACATGCACTGAAATGAACGAACAGGACTAAGGTAGCGCTATTAATAATACATTTCACTATAGTGGAGAAGTTTGTAACTAGATGAGCTGTGTACCTGGTCAACCTGCTGACCAGGTGTTGACTTTGGGGTAGGGATCTTGTGGGAAACCTTCCTGGGGCCACACGCCAGTGGTGGGAGGGGCCAGAGGCAAAAATGGGTGGAGCAATGAATGCAAATTTTAACTTTGTACAGTGGGCTAGTGTCTACTCCCACGCCCATACCCATCTATCTCTCATCTAAGAAAGCAAAAAGCTTCATCAGAGTTCAAAGGCACATTCCAGCCAGGGAAAAATACTCAAGGAGGGTGCAAAGCAGAGCCAGTAGGGGTGTGGATTAGGGAGAGCGGGGGGGGGGGGGGCTAGACAGAATAGTCTAGAGGGTTGTGTTCAGCCTCCAAGCCCTGCCCCATCTTAACTGCTGATGGACAATTTCTGAAGGTTCTTTATCTTTACACTAGACTTTCAGCAGACAGCCCTTCAAATAGAGGACTGACCTTATCACCTTAGTTTTTTCCCCTCTTTGTTTCCTAAAAGTGCCTGCACCTATATAGTGTGCTGGACATTTTGTTTTGTTTTTTTGTTTAAGATATGAATTTAGATTCTCAACCCGCCCCCGCCCCCAATATATTTTTCAGCTGTAAACAGCAGAAAACCCCCTTCAGGCACTTCACTAGACCTTTTATCCACACTCAGGAAAAAGAATTGATTGATTTTGAAGTTAAACGTTGGCATCTGCTGTTATTCAAAACCAGGACCTCGGATACACGCACCCGCCCTGCTTTCAGCTCAGCCACCAGTGTGCCGCAAATGAAGACAAGCTGTTGTCAAATGAGAAATGCAAAACAGTCAATCTGTTTGTCTGTTTAATGTAACTGGGAACATAAGCTGCTAAAAACGCTACCATTCGGCACTGTCAGATGGGAGGCACTCTCGAACAAACGAAAGCCTAATGACCCATTTTACTCAGGCGTTCTGGAGTTCTTCCTAATGGTATTTTCCATATGCACTTCAACATGCTTTTAACTGAAACTGCAAATGGTACTATTTTCTCTCTAAGAGAAGCGTGTAATCTGTGTAGTGTAAGTTGTGTTGTTCCTCCCCCCTCCTCCCCACCCTCCCGCCCGCTCCTTCGCTGCTGCTGCTGCCTTTTTTTCCTCTGGCACCATGAAGGAATGCTGATGTTCAAGGCATCTTGAAAAAGCAAGCATATTGCTCAAGCATATGATGCTCAGCTTTGCTTTACACCTGTCATTGTACTGTATTAAAGGGGGGAAAATCAAGTCATTAACCATGATAGATATGTTTTTAATAAGAAAGTGTTGTGCCTCACCAGGCAGATAAATAGAGAGTCTTAAGATATCTTCACAGTCTTAGCATACAATTAGAGAGATGAAAGCTACAGTTTCTGGATACTCTTCAAAGATTATAACTTGCAGCAATTCCTAGCTCTCTCAATTACCCAAGTAGTAGCCAGCTAGAATTCCTCCACCCACCCTCCGCCCGCCACCACTCAGCAATGAAAGACTGGCTTCTAGACTCTTGCTAGTGGTTCATCTTTCAGTTCATCTTTTATACGCCATTTTCAGAATACAAAGTATTTTGTAGGGTTTATCATGTTAACACTCACAGCAACCCTATGAGGTAGATACTTAATACTGGGTGAGGAATGAGAAAGAGAAATCGTGACTTCTCCAAGGCAATTTATTGGCTCCATTGAGACATCATCCTAAACCAGGTTAGGAAAACTTAATCACAGTGTGGCATGGTGTCTAAATTGAGGATCCATGGTTTATTTACAGGTCAGCAAACCAGAATAAAAATTGATGGTTTGAGGTCAGTTTGCAACTCATAGGCTTTGTTTGGACATATTGTTAAACCATAATTTGTCATGATGGGTGCAAGCCTGGCAAGTGTTGGGTTCATGTGCATCCCTCCACACCCTGGGCATGAGGAGGAGATCAAAAGCCACTGCTTCAATTTTCAGCTAGGCATAATTTGCAGTTATGCCTGCACAATGACAACTGTGGTTAGTCTTACACCATGGTTTACAATCCTTTGTCAGATAAACAATAGCTAAAATCAACCACAGTTCACAGTTTGGACATAATAATACACAATGGTTAGTTGAAAACAGAACAGAATTCTTTTGAACCATCCACTTCATGACCATGGTGGAGGAGATGGCAGCATGTAAGCCCCAAAGAAAAGAAAGATGACAAATCCTAAGATCCTAAGAAGAAAAGAAAGATGACAAAGACCTAAGTCATGGTTCCCCCACTGTGTGTTTGGAAGCTCGAATTGTGGTTTATGTTCTATGCCAGACTTCCTCAAAACTCAAGAGATGTGGACTTGGGGAAATGGTACATGTCTTCCCACTTTGTCCCCACAATAACTCTGTAAAGTAGGTTAAACTGATGGTGATGCCCAGCCAGTGGTGACTGGTGGGGAGTCCAATAGTAGGTGGGGAGAGAGCCAATTGAACTTGGCAGAGCCAACTAATTCTAGTTTTGTCCCCACCCTCTTCCCTACTGAGCTCTACAAGGGCAACACGGAGACTAAGGAGGAGGATCTTGACAGCCAAGGCTACCCTCTGGGCAGGATAAAAGTAAGAAGGCTGGCTGAAGGCTGAGGTTGACAGGTCAGTACTCCATTTGCCCAAATGGACTAGCCTCTACTGCACCCAGTGAACTCTGGGAATGAGCAAATATTTGAACCTGGGCTCCCCAGTATAGTTATGAGCCCAGATACTGTCACTTAAAGTAATGCAGCACATTATAGATGCACGAAATAACTCAGTTCTCTGATTTGTTTGCCCTTGCTTCAGAATCCAAGCCAAAAACTATTTCTGCTCCCAGAGTGTGTACTTTTAAGGTGGCCGTAATTTTAGACCTTGCTTTATCTGTATCCCGCACAAACCTGCTATTATCACATGGGTATTACTGTAAAATATTTACATCAGAAATGCTCAGCCATATAACTCAAGCTGCCGAAAATGTCATGTATGCTAAAGAAATCAATTTCACATTTCTGTAAGTGTCTGTCAAGCTTATTTTCCCTGTACACTTTCTCGTTGGCCCACATTTTGGTCCTGGGGATACTTGTGAAGGAGAGGTCAGAATAAGGTCCTTCAGGCCCCCCACCCCACCCTGAGGATATTACACTTAGCTCTTACTTTTTCTCTGGCAAGCAGCCCGTGCATTTCAGATGCCTGCGTTCAAATCTGACTGATTTTTTTATTTTTACAAGAGCCTTTTGCATGATTGATGCAAACTTACACTGAACTGGCTTTTTGCATCCATTAAAGAAACATGAGTGGTCACTTTCTTCAATGAATATCTACATTTGTACCCTTTGACAAAGCACCTTCTGAGAAATCATTCACACTTGTTTTAAAAATATTTGAACAATTCAGATTAAGAAACAGACAGTTGCAGGTAGTTTGGTTATCAAGTAGATAGTACATTGCAAGCCAATCCTAGTACTACTATTTCAAATGCATGTTATAACTAACATAAAAACAGCCCTCTTTCCGGGTAGTACAAAAGACATTTGACATAAGCACAACCCTGGGCCTTGTCCCAAAATAAATAAAAATAAAAAATGGTGGGGTGCATGTGTGTGAAATTGTATCCCCTCACATTTCAGAAACTTCTTGCAATTGGTTGAAAAAAACGAAGGTTGAACAGAGCCTTCACATTCTGTATTGGACCCATGTTCTAAGTTGTGAAATAATTCAACCCAAGTTAACCAATAATTCAGAGTGTTAATTTCAACCATGTATTTGAGGGAAGTGAGTGTGATTTTCAACCCAGCAAAGCATCTTGTAGAAAAAAGTTGAGGGGGAAAATGAAGACAAATGTACTGTTACAGTTTTAGAGGTGAATGGCCAGATAATAGGGCTCAGTTGCAAAACATAGTGTGATCTCTGAAAAGTCACTTTAAAACTAAAGCAAAACAGCATTGTTGGTTCTGTGCAGAGAATCTCAGAATTGAGAGAACAGAGGGAGAAGAAGAATGTATTTTTTTTCTGTTGCACAACAACAACACCAAAACTCTTTTGAACAACAGATCAAAAGTTATGCACGGAATGCTGCGTCTCAGTTGCCCGAATGATTCTTGGCCTCTGAATAATAAATAGGGAATATCTTGAACCATAAGCTCATTAAAGAGCACTAATTCAGGACGGATGGCATAATACTCAGTAATTTCAGCAATGTTGACAAGGAAGGGTCTCAACTCTGGGACAAAGAGTGACCTACAGAATTCCACAGAATGAGTAATTACAGCTAATATCTATTCCAGCTTCTATTAGAACATCTAATAAAACAAGGTCATGACAACAGGCCAGGTTCATATCCTTGTGAGCATCACAGTTGTTGGAAAGAGAGAGACAGAGTCACCCTGGAGCAGGTGGAGCGTTTCTGTTAGGTGGGCTCCACAATGAATAAAGATGCTGACAGCTCCCAAGGGAACCGCAGGAGACTTACAATGGTCCAGCCATCTATTACATCAGGAACACATGTGGTAGCTTTTGCTTAGTCCAGGGTAAGGTTGTTGTTGTTTTTCCCAACCCTGAAGGTTATGCTTGGATAGATGTGGCCTTGGCCTCATCAAACACTGGCTGCAGAAAAAGACATCTCACCATAGTGGAAACCCTGTCATCTAGGTGCCTGCTCAGTCTGCTCTGCTGCTCTTAAGCATTGGTGGGCAACATGGAGGCCCCTGCAGATCCCCCTTCCTTAGGATTCTTTATAGAGATTTGGACTGTGCAGCCCCTTAAATACAGAGATCGAAAGGTCGGCGGTTCGAATCCCTGTGGCGGGGTGCGCTCCCGCTGCTCGGTCCCAGCGCCTGCCAACCTAGCAGTTCGAAAGCACCCCTGGGTGCAAGTAGATAAATAGGGACCACTTACTGGTGGGAAGGTAAACGGCGTTTCCGTGTGCTGCGCTGGCTCACCAGATGCAGCTTTGTCATGCTGGCCACGTGACCCGGAAGTGTCTCCGGACAGCACTGGCCCGCGGCCTCTTGAGTGAGATGGGCGCACAACCCCAGAGTCTGTCAAGACTGGCCCGTACGGGCAAGGGTACCTTTACCTTTACCTTTATCCTCCAAAAGCCCATCAACTACAATGGGAGTAGGGACTCTGAAGCACAAGGACCAAATGTGGCCATCCAGGGTTTTCTATTTGGTCTATGGAATTTTCCCCAGACCACACCACTCACTGGCCTCCCCAGTTGTCTCAGTGGAGGGTGGAGGGAGGTGTGTGTGTGTGTGTGTGTAAAGTAGCCTTCTGTACAGAGGTAACATTACCATTTGTGGCTCTGCCCAGTTTTGACCCCAGAAGGTTGCTTAGAGGAGAAATATTTCCCATCCCTGAACTTGAGGGGAGCCCTCTGGAAAGAGGACCATGTGGCCACCCTATGTACTCTCTAGAATAGTTAGCATTGAGAGGGTCAGATTAGGATTAGGGCCAGGCATACCGAGGTTCAAATCCCCACTTAGCCATGGACCTCACTTGCATAACCTTGGACTGGTCATTCTCATTCAGCCCGACCTATTTCAGACAGATATAAAATGAGGAGGGGGGCATACATACCACCCTGAGCCCCTTGGAGAAAGAGTAAGATAAAAACACACAGTGCAATCATATGTATATCTACTTAGAAGTTCTGCAGCCTTCAACGTGTCTTGTACTCTGGTAAGTGTGTATAGGATTGTAGATTAGTCTGTCTGACACAAATTCTCTGATTCTGATCCATTTTTGTTGTACAATTCTTCCTAACATACACTTTTTTGCAAAGCAATTTATCTCAATATAATGCATTTTTAATGTTATTTTTGCCAATATATGCTTTGCAATGCACACTTTAATATATTTATTCCTTTTTTGTACACATTACTTCACTGGCAAACTACATTGCAAAATTCAGAGTTGTGCATATTTGGAAGGATGGTGGTGTTTCGGTTCACATATTGCTTCAGGCAGTACAGATTAGACAGTGCACCTTTAAATGCAAACTGAATCAAATTTCTCCTCACTTCGTGCTGCTTCACACACATACTCACATGACAAGCACAGATTTCTCCTTCAAATGCTACTTACAAAACCAGATAGAAGTTGGGTGGCGTTTTTTTTAAAATTCTTGGTCATGGTCTCTTCTTTTGTACAAGAAAATGAAAAGATGGGGGAAGGTCAAACAGCGTTTCTGTTGGTTTGAGGATCGACAAGGAGGAAACAAAAGCAAATGTTGGTTCTCTCTGTGAGGGAGGGAGAGCTAAAAGTTTATTTCTGAGTTTGCTCCAAAACTCCAGCCATAAATTAATAGGTCACTACACATGTCATATTCAGCTAACCACAAGTAATTTTGTGTGAATATATTCAGTTTAGAAGTTTCTGGTTTAAAGTGAGATCTGTGTATAAACCAGGAGACTTTGTGTTGGATTTCCCAGAGGCTATAAGGGGAAAAAGAGAAGTTTTGTTTTGTTTTAAACTCTTAAGTCAAAAGATTGGGGGACTGGGTAATTTTGCAATATAGATATCCCAAAAGGTAAAATAGCATGATGGGATAAAAATAACATATAATGGGAAAACAGAACTTTGTCGCAAATTAATATGCTCCAACCTTAATGCTTATTTAAAGACATGGAGGTGGGGAGACAGCAACCATATGGTCCCCTATTCAAACTTGTTTGTGGTTCCAAAACCTAATGGACATACATTCACTACTATTCATGTACATATAGCCTCAGAAAGATGGAAAGTAGGAAGGAAGGAAAGGAAAGTAGGAAGGAAGGAATTGCCCTTTCTGGAAGATTTAGGAAAGAGGGAGTTAGAGGAGGTATAAAAATATGTGAATGTGTTAATGCTATAATTCGGATACAGACAATAATAGGGCACAGTGCAAGGAGGAGGGTATTGAGCTATACAGTGGTACCTTGAGTTACAAACATCTCAGGTAACAAACGCTTCAGGTTACAAACTCTGCTAACCTGGAAGAATTACCTCGAGTTGAGAACTTTGCCCCAGGATGAGAATGGAACTCGTGTGTCGGCGGCACAGCAGTAGCAAGCGGCCCCATTAGCGAAAGCATGCCTCTAGTTAAGAACAGTTTCAGGTTAAGAACGGACCTCCGGAACGAATTAAGTTCATAACTAGAGGCACCACTGTATTCACTATTTTTTTTACATCTGTCCTGTCTGAAGTCTCCCACTTTTATTCTCCTGTGACCTGCTAGGCTTATATTCCAAACTCCATCAGGATCAGAACTCACCTATTATTTAAGTGCAACCTCGCAGGACTGTTGTGATGCTGAGTGGGATACAATGAAACGCAGATGTAGGCAATCCTCAGGTCAGAGGCACTTGAAACATCTTACAGCACCCTTCACCCCCTGGGTGTCTTCCAGATGTGTTTGACCATAATTTCCACCTGCCCTGTGCTGCCTGGAGCCAATGGGTGCTGTTGTCCCAGGCTGGCAAAGACTGCTTTAGAACAAGTGTGGACAAACCTCCTAAAAGGAACATCACTGCCTTGAGAATTTTCCTGGTCCCTTTCCAAATAGCCTTGTCAAATTATTTAAATACTGTATTGTGATATTATTGAAACTGCTACCAAGCTGCTCTTGGCAGAAGGAACAACTTGCTGGCAGGCCTGAGTGGATGAGCTGTTACTGCTTTGACCGACAGTTCTCAGCTGTACAGCTATTAGAGGGGAATGGTATTTTAATACGGTTGCTGCCCAGCCAGAAAGCTAGAGCAAGCTGGAGAATGAATAATTAAGCATTACTCATGGCTGCTAAAGGGATACCCATTTTTGTTTTGTTTAAATGTGTATTTTTTTTTGGGGGGGGGGCTAACATTTTACTGCCATTTCACATCTGTGTTAAGGTAAAGGTAAGGGACCCCTGACCATTAGGTCCAGTCACGGACAACTCTGGGGTTGCGGCACTCATCTCACTTTACTGGCGAGATCTGTGTTACATAATCAAAATAAACAAAACTAAAACTCCCCACTTTGGAGACATATTCACCCTTCGGATATATGTACCTAAGTTTAGTGTGAGCCTGCTGTGAAAGTACACTCACCATTTTGGGGACACATGTTCCACCTTCTCCCCTAGTCTGAGCTTCCAGTTTTGAACAGATAATGGATTTGCAATAGAGACTGGCTCTTGTGTCAGTTGCAGATACGAATGGGAGAGAAAAGCTATTCATTTCGCATTTAAAGGCAAACCAACCTAATTTGTGGTTTCTGAAACAAAACAAAATTGAAACACATGTGCCCTTCCAAATTCACACTTCCCCAAATTTTGCAATAAAGTTTTCCAGCAAAGTAATGTGTACAAAACTGTACATACTAGGGTAAGAATGCATATATTAGTGAAAATAACATACAAAAAATGCATTTTATTAAGGAAAAAATGATTTTCAAAACTGCACACAAATGTGTGTATATTTGCATTAAAAAGTTGATGAACTGCACTTTTAAAAAATAGCACACCGATGTGGAAATATGGAGAACTGAATTAAAGATTAGAAAAATGAGAAACCTGAGAGGTCAGAAATTGCCCTTCATAGTCAAATAACCGTCCTCTTGCCCTTGGCATAGTATGTAAGAATAAAAAAATGGGGGGGGGGTAACCTGCCCCCATTATCCCTGACATTTGACCATGCTGGCTGGAGCGGATGTGACTGGAAGAGCCAACCCTTGGGGTGGGAGGCATCACTCAGTCTTATGGGCGGGGGGGGGGGGGGGGGAGAGATGCAAGGTTTTATATCCCTGATTGAACATTGACCCCACCGCTGAACTTACACTGGGCCAAACTGGGGCAGGGCGGGGTATTGGCCCTGAACTAAATACAATGGTGCATTACTTGACTTGGAGGTTTTTAAGAAGAAATTGGATACTCATCTGCCATGGATGCCTTAGTTGAGATTCCTGCATTTCAGGGGGTTGGAGTAGATCCCTTCCAATTCTATAATTTTATGATTCTACTCTACTGCCTAGTTTTGTAAGTTGCCTCCCATAAGGTACACTGTCCTTCGACTGCTGCAACCTTCACTAATAGGAAGACTCAGATTCCTTTGTCATTCTGTACCTGTCTGTGCTAAACTGCTTATTTGCAGAGCCCCTTGATCTCAGGGGAATGAAACATTAGCTAATTAAGATGAACTTTAAGGCACCACATCTAATTACCATGAACTTTATTCAAAATAGTTTCAGAATGAAGCATTTTTAAATATATATATTAAACATAAAGCAACCCTCAGGCTATTTGTTAACAAACAAGTTAATAAATGTGAGCCTTAAGTGATTCTGGGTAGAAAGCAGTATATCCGCATAGATATTTGTGATGAATTTTTGAATTGCTAAGCCCGTTTGGCAAATATTTGGAATGGGAGTAAAGGAGAAATTGATTGCTGACTGCCGGCCCAGTGTTTACTCAGAAGTAAATCATATTGATTCAAGTGGATTTACATCCAAGTAAAGTATGCTTACAATTAAACCCTGAAGGCATTTTTGTGGATGAAAATGCAATGTATTTTAATGTGTTTAAACCAAAAAACAAAACTAGCTGAATTTTATAACATATATTGAAATGGTATCAATGTTATTACATGCAGATCCCCCCAGCCCCAATTCACTGAATCTGTACTTAATGCTGGAACTTACCTACAACCTGTATCTATTTTGGAGTTGCAATACCACCCTATCTACTGAGGAAGAAAAATCTGATAACTTTGCTAATATGTGCTAAAAATCAAAATGATAAAGTTATATTTGAGCACACATGCACTTTATGCACATTAAATTATAGTTATCTAGAGTTATATAATGTTAGTGTGATTATTTGTTTGTTTTATGAGCTGCCCTGATGGTTTGATTGAAGAGCAATTCTATTAACCCTAAATATATTGAACCGCTAATGTCATATGTACAGGACTGGATCCAGACTAACTTAGTTCTCATTGAAATCAAGGTGAGTTCATTCAATCAGGACCTAGGTTTAATTTACCAAAATTCTAGTAATGTAATCTGGATCCAACCCATGCCATATATTTGGAGCGTTTAAACCATCACTGGGGTAGAAGTCCACTGCTGTCTTTCTTGAATAGCAAGGGTTGAACTAGATGATAACTTTCTGGAGTCCTAGTTGAGTAACTTAGTGGCAAACATAGGAGCCTCCCTTATGCTGAGACAGACTAAATAGCCCAGTGCAATTTATTCTGATGAGCAGCAGCAAGCAATCCAGCAGCTCAGATGGAGGTCTCTCCCAGTTACCCAATACTCTTTTGAACTGACTTTGCCAGGGTTTCAGCTTAGGACCTTTTGCATGAAAAGCATGTGGTCTACTGCTGAAGAGTGACCCCTCCCCCACCGCCAGTGTACCAGAATGGAAACAAGTGTGTGTGTTTTGGGACAGTCCCATGTCGTCATGCATGTTCCAACCATGAGGGTTGCACATGCTCTTGTAGCACTACTCATTTGCTGCTAGAATGAAGGGAAGTTTCATCACTTTCAGAACTGAGCTGAGCAAAATGTAGCAGCCTGTAAAAATATAAAGAAGGAGAAGATGAGACAGCAAGCAAATGCTGCTGTTCCATAGAGATGAAGTCTAGGCATGGGCACGGGGGGCAGGGTGGGATTCTGTTTGAGTCACACTTATTCAACAGAATTTGTATAGAGCATATGTGGTTTACAAGGAAACCTAGCTAATTTTAATTTCCCAAAACAAAAGACGAAAACTCAGCGACCCATCAAACTTCACACTTACTTCTCAAATTTTCTGATAGAGTTCTCCAATTTGCACAAACAATGTGTGCAAAAATCCATTTATTTGGAGAAAGTGGGAATACAGAAGCATATGTTCGTTGCAGTTGGTAAAGTTGCTTGCAAAAATGTGTATATTACACAAAATTACATATGAAAATTTGCACATGACACTAAATTGCTGATTAATTTTCAGGAGGATTTATAAAGAATTCTCAGACTGACGCGGATATGTGGAGAAGTGAATTTAAGATTGGAAAAGTTGAGAGAAACGAATAAGTCTGTCCCTAATGGGGTCCACAAATGATTGATATCCAACAATACAGACTACACAGCAGTTCAACAGTGGCTTTTATATGAAACCGCATCTTAGCCTACTGTCCTACTCTACAGCATTCTGTTGTATTCATAGACCTCCTTGTATGCCTGACTCAGATCAAAATCTGCAATGTTCCCCACAAAGGCACACAAAATGTTTCCTATAATTGGAGGGAAACACAAGTCCCTGTGTGCAAAGAGCTCCATACACACATTCTGCTGAACATTGCAGGATGCTAAATATGTGTAAATCATACATGGCATGCATCGGACACAAAGATTTGGACAGCTCTTAATGACCTGGAACCCCCAATGTAGGGGATCTCCATTCAAGCTTTCTGCCTTATTTTTCCTACTACAATTGTCTGGAAAAGAAAGAAGGGGGGAAAGATGCCAGGCGAAGAAATGAAGATAATTTGTATGTGTATGTGTTAGCACTGCTATTTCAAGGCCTTTGAAAGTCACAGGGGCCCAAAGATGAGGAGAAGGTATTCACCTTTTTCTTTCTTTCTTTTTGATCCATGGCCAGGTTCTTAATGAAATAGAATGGCAGGCAGAAGGCTAATGTCATTCAGCATCTAAAAGCAAGGAGTTGTGTCAATAATCCTTAGCACCAGCACTTGAGAAAAGACAAAAGCATCAGGGAGTTGAGGAGACAAGTTGTCACCCTCACTTGGGCTGGGCGGGGGGAAGGGCTTTCATTTACTGAATGTAGATCCATTAGGTTTTGGAACCACAAACAAGTTTTAACAGGGGGTTTGCATGGCTGCTACCTTCTCCTCCTCCCGAACTTGAATGCAATTAAACCCCAGCACTTTAAAAAGTCATTCTGCTGCCCCTGGCTAGAGGTGACTTCTAACTCCATGATTTTCAAACTTCTTTCTGCACCGACTTGCTGAAAATCCCCCGTGATCACCTGTCTTGAAACTCCTAAGTCGGGCATTGCCAGTGTAGCACCGGCTGGCACAGAGGCATCCTTATGGTCTTCCTCTAGTGCCCATGAAGCCTCTGAGCCACCCCATTCAATGCCCCTTTGGTGATGAAGTGGTGAGGATGGTCACTTTTTTCACCCTTGAAAAATACATAGAGGTGAATGAGGAAGTGGGAAGAGTGACCTTCTTTCTCACTTCCTCCTTCAGCTCTATGTGCTTTTCAAGGCTCAGATTAATATCTCTGGCTCAGTCTTTTACCCAGGTCCTTTTGAAAAACAAAGCCTGTCTGTATAGCCTTTTTCTTCTTTAGTCTCTTGGTGAGGGAGCTGATCCGGAAGACTGGAAAGAAAAGTGACTAGAGGGGTGGTACCCATGGCAGATGCTCAAAAATCCAAATGTGCCCTCGGGCCTAAAATAGATGGAAATTGCAAGTAGGGGGGGGGAGAGGAGAAAACAGAATTCAGCTAATCAGGAGGAGAAACGTCCTGAAGGTCTGAGCTATTCAATTGTGGAATACACTGCCTGGTGGTCTCTCTTTCACTGGAAGTAGCTGGGTGGAAGCTATATGGCCACGTCAGTTTGGAGGATGTAGCTGAATCCTCCATGTGAGTTTTCATGTACTTAAAAAAATAAAATCTTTTAAGAATGATGCAGAGATGAGACAAAAAAACCCAAAAGGCTTATGAACGAGCATGTGCAAAACTGAAACAGCAGAAATAGTCTGATTCATCCACTAGTACTTGGAGTTGTGCTAATTTAAACAGTTATCCAGAAAAGAAGTTTGTTTCCTGTACCTGTAGTGAAATCAACTACTTTTGTTTCACTTTTCTAGGAAATTTTTAATTTAATGATTAAAACATCAGGGTACTTTTGGTTCAAAAGACTATTACATTCATTCATTCACTTAAAAAACTTTCTCAAGAACCATATATGAAAACTATGGCTGCATTCAATGCTTTTCTACTCAGAATAGACCTACTGGGATTCATGAACTTTGTTCCATTCATTTCAGTGGATCTACTCTGAGTAGAACTTTGTTCAATACAACTGTACAACCTTTTAACTTTAGGTTTGTCAACTCTACCCAGACAATGAATGTCAAAATAAACCTCAGCTTGATGCAAATACAGTGCAAAAGACTGTGCATGATACTTAAATTCCATTTAAGAACCCTAAAGGGAATATTACAGGCATCTCTCTCATGTGCCCAGTCCAAGAAGCAATGCCTATGCAGAACAGAAATGGAAACAACTGGACATTTCTAGATTTGGGAACTGCATTTGCAAAGCTTGCAACTGTAACGAATCTGGATACGTTCCAAAGTCACAAAGGCAGGTCAGCCTATAGTCTAGGTCAATGCAGGCGTCTTCATGGGACAATTCCCTCAAATAACCCATGAGGAAACTTTCACAGGGAAGAAAAGAGCTCAACAGCACACGAGAATATGTTCAAAAGCACATGAGAATAGGGTGCTTGCAACATTCTCAGAGCCCTATCACTCCAACAGTGTCCAATGCTGGATGGTTGGTTCTGGTGGCCACCAGCCATTTTAATTTCCCATATACCCACTCTGTAGTGTTGTTCTGGAGCTCTGAGGGAAATAAAAATTGCAGTTCTAAGGCACCTATTACTTACCACAGTAACATAAATGAATGCCTGGGTCCTATTGCCCACCTCTCTCACTCCTTCCATGCTACTCAGTCTCACCCAGCCCTTTCATGTGGTTTTAAGTGTTTGCTATTCACTCTAGCATATAGCTTAAAGGGAGACATAAATAACAGTAATATTGTTGCTAATAACAACCACTGTGTTCATTTAAATCAGGGCTGGAAAACCTCAGGCCTAGGTGCTGACCACAGCGTCTCTATCTGGTCGCGCTCCTCAAGTCACACCCCTCACTGGCCTTGAGTGTTTCTGCCTGGCTGAAATGTGCCCCTGAACTCTGATGTCTTTTGCTTGCTTGGATGGAGGCTAGAGAGGGGTGGGTAAGTATGTGCAGAGAGTAGCCTACTGTGACAAAGGTAAAATATATATTTCACCCACTTTTGCCTTTGACCCTTCCCACCACTGGCATGTGGCCCCTAGAAGAGTGCCCAGAGAGGAATGTGGCCCTTGAGCTGAAAAATGTTCCCTATCCCTGATTTATCTAGCAGGGAGATAGAGGTTATGTAGCTAAGTGTTGGCATAGCACAGTGACTAAGAGTGAGAGATGTGAGCTGGAAAAAAATGAGTCATTACTGTCATTACCTCTTATCTCTCATCCGCAATACAGAGATAATATAAGTATCTAACATTAGAAGGTTTTGTTGTTGTTTTACAAGGATTGCTGAGAGAATATGTATAAAGAGCACTGGACACTTAAAATGCTCTAAATATATGCTGCTTTGTTATTTTTATTATTGACACCAAAATGGTTAAACCCTGGTGCCAGGCATTTTGCTCACTAATGTGAAATTTGAAACTCAGTTTGGCACTAGTTTCCTGTTTGCACATGCCAAGAAATTCTTCCACTGGGTTCCATGAAACTTGTGAGCAGTCGCTAAGTTGTAAATGCAGCTCTGCACATGGCAGAATGAGGCTTTTAATGTAGCACATGAATTAAGCATGCTAGCACATAGTGCAAAGATCATAAATCAAGGCATGCTCTATACCACACCATTTATGAAGAAGAATTCTCACTATCATCACCTTGCTCCCCCTTTTATTCACTCAGGTAATATGAATGTTGTGCAGACCCAGGAATGCCTAAACCTTTCCTTTTGCTTCTATAAAATCACTCCCATTAAAGCAAATGGCTGGCCTAGGAAAAAACAACTGTGCTTAGAAAGCCAAAAATTAGCTTAAGCTACGTGGAGATTGTGCTCGCTAGACTGGGTGGGTGAGGATGACCCAAAGCATCAGACAGGATTGCAACAGTATTGAACAAGCAAAATAGCACATTAATCTTGGTCAGATAGGAAATGCAGATGGAGGAAGTGAAAAGACAGACCAAGAGCAGCATCAAATTATTATAAACCTTTGTTCCTACTTAGCTTTAAGAATCAGCATAGTCTTCCAAAGTAATGGAGTCCAAACAAGTGAGGATCTATCTTATTGTATTGCATTGATAAATTTTCTTATATTTATAGCCACCTTTCTTCCATCATGAAACCCAAGGCAGTGTACAATGTGTTCCATTTATAAACTGTTAGAATAATGTATTAGATTAATGTGCCACATCATTTCCTTTTTAACTTCCTGACCAGAATCAGCATGTAACACCCATCCAATAAAATAACCAGGGGTGGGCAAATCTGTTCATTTTTCAAATTCTCTCAGCAGTGGTGGACCTTGGGGTCTCAAATTTCAGTGTTGACCTTTGCAACTCCAAAACTCAGTGCAATGCCAAAATTTGCTTAGAATATGCATTTTTGTATACATTACTTGGCTAGAGAACTCTATTGCAAATTTTCATGAATTATAAAGGATGGTTGTGTTTATGTTAGCATATTGTTTCAGAAAGAAGATCCTATAGAAGGAGCAAGTTAGGTAAGATTGCCTTTAAATGCCAAGTGGTTTTCAGAAGCTTTGCTGCTTCAGCTGTGGAGGCAGAGCACAGCCATTATGGCAAGAAGCCATCGGTAGCCGTCTCCTCCATGAATTTGTCTAATTCTCTTTTAAAGCCACCTGGGGCCCTTTGGCCACCCTATTTGGATCACGCCCAGCAATTGTGGTGGTGACTTATCTCCTGTCCTAGTAGCCCAGATCACTCCTTCATTGACAAGATCTGCGGTATTTAATATGTCACACAACCCACTTTAACAGACTACGTACGGAAGCTGTTAATTGTGTTTATCAGCAGCCCAAGGTGTATGACCTACGAAGCAGCCCTCAGATCACTTTCTGATAATTAAAATCACGTCCCGGCCTGCACGTCTTGGCTGCATTGTTTGAAACAATGAACAGAACCAAAACTGGGCCCCTCTGCATAATCTCTGTAGACTTCCTCAGAGAAGTGAAAGACAGCATTGAAGGGGGGGGGGCTGTTCTAATGATTTGATCAGCAAAAACAAACTAAAAGTTTGGAGTTAATGAGATCTCTAGATCAAAAATTTGAATGATTTCCCCCTCATTAGTGGGTTTTATCATCAGATGTTAGCATTGTTTGAGTGAAATTCATTCAAAGGCCTTAAATGAAAGCAGTATTTGGCAAAAAGAAATCCTGATTTGGGTCTATTAACAAACAGACCATCTTGATAAATAATTCCTTTATGCGCTATTCAATAATGATGTAAAGCTGGATTCTGCTGCTTCAGTCAAACAGCCTTCATAAAGATCATTAATCTGGCTTTTTTTATATATATAAGACAAGCTAAACAGAATGACTGAAACGTCTGTTATAAGTTTATACTTGCATTCAACACAATTAAGCTTTAGGATGTAGATGAAAGACCTTGAAAGCAAAGCACGGTCCCCTTCAAGCCCGTTTCAAACGGTTAACTTTATAAAGAAGCTCTTGTGAAAATTGCTTCAGATTCCAGCAAACAGAAACTTTCCAAGTAGAAACGTTACATTGTGAAGTCAAGCATCCAGCAGATGGGGGTGGGGGCGCGCACAGAGGAACCACAAGCTTGAGGAACAGTTGCTCAGAAGGTCCTAGACAAATTGAGCAAGGGGCAGAGCAAGAAAAGGGATACCTTTTATTGGGATAGCATCAGGCAAGGAAGTGCACGGCATGTGCGGAAATGTACCAGAGTTTCACAGCAAGCAAGCAAGCAAGCAAGCAAGCAAGCAAGCAAGCAAGCAAACAAACAGTTCTTCTGTTTAGAGAATGGGCAATGGTTGCTTTGGAATCTCATAAATACTTAGGTAATAGTACCGCTACAGGATCTGACCCCAGTCCCTTTCAACAGGTGCCTCTGGATGCAGGTAAACCTATCAGTGCCGTGGTGAAATTTTTCGTAGGGGAACAGTTAGGGCCAGAGGCACCAGCTTGTGGGAGTGATTAGAGGAGGCAACGCCATGTGTATGACCATCACACCTCCCTCCCTAAGCCAGGCAGAAGCTCCCCAGGCTTTGGGAATGAGGCACCTACCCTCTGGGATTCAACACTCATATTCTGGTACTACATATCCAGCTAACTCCTATAGAGGGACGCAGGTGGCGCTGTGGGTTAAACCACAGAGCCTAGGACTTGCTGATCAGAAGGTCAGCGGTTCAAATCTCCGCGACGGGGTGAGCTCCTGTTGCTCGGTCCCTGCTCCTGCCAACCTAGCAGTTCGAAAGCACATCAAAGTGCAAGTAGATAAATAGGTACCGCTCCGGCGGGAAGGTAAACGGCATTTCCGTGCGCTGCTCTGGTGCGCCAGAAGCGGCTTAGTCATGCTGGCCACATGACCTGGAAGCTGTACGCTGGCTCCCTCTGCCAGTAAAGCGAGATGATCGCCACAACCCCAGAGTTGGTCATGACTGGACCTAATGGTCAGGGGTCCCTTTACCTTTACCTTTAACTCCTATAGAATTTCCTCTTCTTCCCATGCTCCCTTTCTATTATGTCAAAAATTAAGACCCTTGGCCTGTGGTACTTAATATGACAATTGCTCCTCAAGCAGGCCTAACTGAGATAGGAGGGATGGAAGATTATTCTGGGATGAGTAACATGAATAACCCAGGGGAGGGGTGGGGAATCAGCACAGCTGGTTGCTTTGGTTCAATCAATTCTCTTCTAAAGAGGCAGCCCTCCTTTCTTTACACTTAAAAGGAAAGCTCTGTGAGTTTCTTTGAAGGTGCTATTATTTAGAAAGTTCTTCCACTTAAAAAGTTACCTGCTCCTAACCTTCCCCAGGAAACCAGCAATCCCTGACAAATGGGAAGCGGGCAAGTGATCTTGTTTGATGGTCTGCCACATGGAGATCTAGTCTCCATTGTTTAAATGCCCCCTCATCCAATTAACCAAATGCCTAAGGAGGAACTTCGACCAAGTGCAACTCTGATATAGGCTGCACATATGAAGAGGTAATTGTGTGGGAGGAGTGGGTAGATGGGTGGGATTTGTTTGTTATACGTATGAGAGCTTTTATTACTATACATTTCTCCCAAAACATTTGCTGAGCACAGGGCACCATTTTGCAGAATTATGATTCTTTATTGCTGACATTCTCACCTCCTTCCCTCTTCACAGGTCAAGGCCTTCTCTTTTCCCACACACCCATCGTCATTCCTTCTATTTCTAGCGTTCATGATGTGAGTGGTGATGCCAAAAAGGCACATAGAAGAGCAGGCCTGAGGGAATCCTCAGAAAAACCTAAAGGTGGGGGAGCAATGGTCCAATTAAGGGTGAATTAGGATAGGAGAATCTGACAATTGTAGTTTCTCTCTGATTATCCTTTCTCCAATATTAAGTTCAGGTGTCCACATTTCAATATCTGGTTGTGATCCCACCCCCTGGTTTTGTTTTTTTGTTAAAGTCCTCAGAAAAATTCACCAGCATTTTAGTGTGAATTTATTTTAATACACACATTTCGGATGCAAATTTGCACAATATGCACCTTTTTTTTTTTGCAAATCAATTCCTCCTAATATAATGCATATTTGTATGTTATGTTCATTAAGACATGCATTTTTATGAACACTTTCCCTCAGTATGTGCATCTTTGTACACTTTACTTGGTTGGAGAACAGCATCGCAAAATTTAGAGATGTTCAAATTTAGAAGTATGGCTGTTTCAGTCCACATGTTGTGGAAAGTGCAAATGAGGTAGATTCACCTTTAAATGCAAACATAATCAAATTACTCCCTCTTCCATAATGCTGAGTGTGCTCAGTGACTACTGAATGCTGACTGGCACTTGGGGTGGTAGAAAACTGAAGTGGGAAGGGAAAATCAAATGGAGTGGCTGGAATCCTGAACAGGGATTCTACACTGCAACATTTTGTTGCAGGTACCTCTTGCACCTGATCAACGTAGATCAGAGATCACTATCCTTTGGATGTCGCAATGTTGCTGGACTACACCTCCAATTGTCCTTGACTGGCTGGGACTGGACTGGTGAAAAATGGAATCTGCAGTCCAACATTTAAAGGACCACCTGATTAGCCAACCCCGGGGTAGATGGCTCCTATGGGTGATTCCTGGATTAAAATGGATAGCAGAGAGGTCCCTATCTCCAAGGAGCTTACAATCCAAGACAGACAACAAGGAAAGCAACATGTGGTGGAGGCAAAGGAAGACACAAGAATAAGGAAGGACCCTTATTATGCTTCTGTTACCTATATGGAAAAAACACATAGATACCTCGCCACCTCAATCACTGCAAGCTTCTTCCTTCTGGCTTTGATAATTCACCTGGCATGACCTATTTGTTCCCAAGCTCACTGCTGCTAACATAAGACTACAAACTTTAAATTGAAAAAAAGAAAGCGGAAATATCACATTCCAAGCTTGTGTGTGGTGCAACTGGTCTTTGTATACACACAGCCAACACCACTTTTCGGGTTTATAAGGCGTGACTGCTAGAAACATAGGAAACAGCCTAATACCAGATCAGGACATTATTCCGCCTTAACCAATATTCACTACTCTGACTGGCAGCCGGTCTCCAGAGTGAGCCACCTGCCAAAGGTGGGCCATGGGAGAGGCAATGACCTGGCTGGCCCAACAGCTGGGCCCTGTTCCTCACCTCTGTTCAGATCAGATGGATCTACTTTCCACAATGACCTGGTCTAGTGTTCCTCTGAGGCAATGTGGCAAGTTAAAATGGTGGGTAGAGCCACCTAGCAAATGCCACCACCATGTGAGCCCACCACAGTTCTCTAAGAGAGGATAAGATTCCATCAGGGCCCTCTCAAACCTGGAGACACCCCTAGTTGTCTGTTAGCAGAAACTGCTGATTGCTCACTGATGATGTAATGTTTATGATGATTCCATACTCAACCTTCCCCCCTGCTAGGCATCCTCCCCCAGTTTTTAACTATTCTCGCTTTGGCCTGCATACTTTGAAAGTCTGAACACACATTATTGCATGTTTTCCTTCCCTTCTTTAATGGATTGATTTGTGATATTTAATGCAGTTTTAGAGGCATTAAATAGAGCAGAGGGGAAAAATATTTGGTTCCTTAATGGACAAATCCCGCCACTACTTTGTGTGATGGGTGAGTGGCTCTTAAATCTTTGAACTGCTCAGGCTTCTCTCTCTTCTGAGAATTTACATCTGGACTCCAGGCTCGCTTCCTTTTTTATTATTCACTGTGGTGCAGAGGCTCAGATAAACAACAATGCCCCTCTAAGCATCCCATCAACTTGCATTTCCATTAGGTGATCTTGCTGCATTCTGCAAAGCAACTGGGCTGTGCATGGTTAACGAAGGAGCTCATTGTCTGTCCATAATTGGCATCATAAAGAGGGTAGGCCTGTTTTCGGACATTGAATTCCCTCCATAGCTTGCCATTTCCTGTCATTTTCAAGCCAGGAAAGCTTCCCCTTGTTAAAAAAGAAAAGAAAAAGAGCAGCAATCTCTTTAAATTGCTATACCATTGCTATACCGTATAGTACACAAACAGTATTCACCAGAAACAGTACTGATTTTCTATTATCTGTTGTTCTTTGCAAATTGTTGCTCCCAAGTTGTCTCTATTTTAGCTTTTGGGGAATGCCTTGATAATTTTTTGTTTGTGTGGATAGTTCTTTGTAAGGAGGCACCGGTGTTTTCAAGACTGGATTGCTGTAATGCAACCTATCTGGGGCTTCCCTTGTAGACAGGAGTGAGACCCTGTTTGGATCAGACACCAGCATATCAGTCACATGCTCCAGTAGCATGTGACTTTTTCACTGTTCCAGCCATGCTGCTTACCACTATATTTTCAGGCTCAGTTCAAGGCACAGATTATTTCCTTGAAAGCCAAAAATGGTTTGGAGGTACCAGCTTGTGAGGGCAAATTGGGTTGGTGGTGGTGGTGGGGGGGGACATCATTCACATGACATCAGGACATCAGGAGGAGATGGGGGTGGAGCCAAACACAATGGCCACGCAGCTTCAATGGCTGGCGGCTCCTCCCCTGCTGCCACCACTGGTGAGGGGCTGCTTCCACCCCCCCTTCTCATCTGCGGGAGGAGAAGCCAGCCCACTGGACCCACATTGCACTCGCCTCTGTGCTCAGCCTACTCCATCCCCTCAGCATTTTGGGGTTGCTATTTTCAGGTGGGCTTCAGTTGCATACAGGCAAATCACATTGCATATTTGTAGCTCTATACGGAGGGTGTGTGTGTATTGTGTAATGAACGCTTCCTCCAAAGACTAAGCTTTTTGTTTATAAAGAATGTGACAGGAAGATCAACTGGAAAGCATGGGATAAGACTTGTTTCATGTAGACTCCCCGCAAAAAAACAACAACAGAAAAAAATGCTAATTAAATAGCCAATGCTTTCCAATTTCTTTGGAAACAAATCAGGATGAACGCTCAATAAACAGGTGGTTTAGAAATGCCCTGAGAGTCAGTCTTCTGTGGTGCACTGGCCATGCACAGAGAGACGGCAAAGAGCTCACTGTGGTATTGTGCATGAAAGAACTTTTACAAAAGGTATTCCCCTCCTGGAAAGGCTGGGAGAACTAAGATTCTCGACATCTCCTTTTCCATCCATGTCTATCAGAACATTCAGTTCAGTGGGAAATAATAACAATAATAAAACCCTCCCCTGTTTTCCTCCCACACAAAACATGCTCAATAATGGCATAGCAGATTAAAGCCTCACAGAGAGAGAGAGAAAGAGAGGATTCTAGCAAATGGGGAAAGCTGCCCATCAGCACTGTTTGCTTCAAGCCGGCTTAAATGGGGCATATACTGTGGATGCCCATCCATCTGGAACACCTTGGGTATTTCCTTTTTAAAAGAGTTTAAGAAAAGCGCTGCTGGACCAAGCCAAAAAGACCCATCTAGTCCAGTCTCCTATACTCACAGTGACAAACCAGGCACCTCAGTGGAAACCCTGCATGCAGGACCTGAGTGAAACAGCATTCTCCCACTTACGATTCCCAGCAGCTGTCATTCAGAAGCACAGGTACATGAGGCTTGGCTGCGATGCGTTTCCAGCTCCACTAGGAAAAGTTTTCAATTAGCAATAATTGCACCTCGGATTAACCTCATTGGCTCAGGTTTTAACACATTTTTCCCACCGCTTTCCCAGCTGCAAACATCTGTGGGATTTTTAAAAGGTTGGATTTGTTGTGCCAAAAGCACTGTAATGCAATTCAATTCCACAAGCCTAAATTTAAGTAACCTAAATGTGATCGAATCCCTGGCTGTCTGGAGGTGACCTCTGATTTCATAGGGGACTCCAGGAGGGAACAAGCTCTGGCTCTGGGATACCCCCAAACTGGTCTGTCTTTACCAAGAGGCTGCAAATGTCATGAACCTGCAGGCTGTCCTTGGACTTTTCTTAATTCTTTCTGTAAAATCTCTATAATATTTCACATTTCTGTGGGTTGTATCCTTACGCATTGAAATTGCTGGGCATTACTAATTTAGGGGCATTGATTTCTACGGGACTTCTCTGAGTGGTATTTTGTTGACTACAACCCTGTGATAATACAAGCATTTTTGTTTGTCTGCATTCTCCTCCTGAATCCCTTCATCAGCTTGGGTGGGAGAGGGAAACTTAAGAGGGAAGAGAAGGTAATATGCCTTGTTAGAGACCCTCCCACCATGCCCATTCCTCTTAGGAAGTACAGAGGAGAAAGACACAGCACACTCAGACTTGGGTTCCTTTATTACATCCTAAGAAAGAACACCAACTAGATCTCTCATTTCATGCCAATGAGCCAACACACAATGGAAAACCAGTTGTCTCCACAAGCATGTTGCAACTGAAGGACTTCCACATCATCTTAAGGGCCTGAAAATGGCACAAAACAGGTTGTAATGGAAACTGAATATGCCCACAAAGTAAGCAGGGAACTTATGAAAGAAGCTGGCAATCTCAAAAAGAAAGCATATTTATTTATTTATTAGATTTATACCCTACAACTTCCTTCAAAGAAGCCCAGGGTGATGAACATATAAACCAGGCACCCCCAAACTTGGCCCTCCAGATGTTTTGGGACTACAACTCCCATCATCCCTAGCTAACAGGACCAGTGGTCAGGGATGATGGGAGTTGTAGTCCCAAAACATCTGGAGGGCCGAGTTTGGCGGTGCCTGATATAAACAGTAATACGATTAAAACATCTAAAAACCAGTTTTAAACAGCCTTCTAAAATAACATTTTAAAACGCTTAAAAGCAACCAGCATACTAACAATTTCAGAGCTGCCAGGGACAGAACTAGTGATCAGACACCTGGGTAAAGTTTTAAAGTTTCTCCTAAAAGCTAATAGCAAGGAAAACTGATGCTCCTCACTAGGGAGTGTGTTGCACAAATGGGGGACTGCCACCAAGAAGGCCCTGTATAGAAGCAACACAGGGTAAGAGCAGGATAAGGGCAGATGAGCAGAGAAGAGAATGCAGGTGGGGAAAAGTGATGGAAGGAGGAGGCAGCGTAAGAGAAGGGATGTGAAGGAGGTAGAACCCACAAGAAAAGAAGGCAGGCCAGAGTTAACATGGAAAACAGATGACGGGTGTTGCATCTAGCATTTGCCCATCCACTCAGTGGTTGCCCATTATTTGCAGCAGGGACGAGGAACCTGTGGCCTACCAGATGTTGATTTCAACTCCCATCAGGCCTAGCGAGTATGGCCAATGGCCAGGAATTACGGGAACTGTACTCCAACAACATCTAGAGGGCCACATGTTCCCCATCCATTATTTATGGCCATATTTTCATATACGTTCCTGTCTAATGCATGGGCATGCCGAAATGAATTTCAATATGGGGTAGAAATGGAGAGAGAAATCAGATTCAGACTGCATATAAAAGCAAACCAAACTAATTTGAACTTTCTGAAACAATATGTGAACTGAAACATAGCAATTCTTAGAAATTCTCCCTTCTCTGAATTTTACAATGTAGTTCTCCATTCAAGAATGTGTTACAAAATGCAATACTAGGGCAAAGTGAGCAGAAAATGCATGTCTACAATAGAGAATATTATGTACAAAATGACTTATGTTAAGGAAAATGAGGGTACTAGGCAAAACTGCATGCAAAAATACAATTGCATCAAGCTCCTTGGCGAAATTCACACTGAAAAGCTGATAAATTTAAATGAGGACTTTTTAAAAAAATCACAAACTGATTTCAAAATGTGGAAAACTGAACATTGAGAGGGAAAATGAGAAACTGAGAGAAACAACAACAAAAAATGACAGATTTTTCTGTCCCCAACAGAGGGAATGTCTCCATGAGGATGAAAAAGATCCTGCATGCCAATCAAACGTGTTTAGGGAAATGAATGGAAACTCTGTTCATACTGGGAGAGCTTGATATCTGTAATTCTTTTTGGGAGAGAGGCTTCAATTGTTGCCCTCACTACACATTTCTGGATCAACGATACTGACAGGACTAGCAGCTATCAGAGAATAAACATGACTCACACAGACAGAAGCACCAAAGCCCACTCTCAGTCTTCCACCAGCTCTTCACATTCCCTTCCACGTATGTAATTTAGAAAAATCAAGGAAAACACACACAAATTTACCCATTTTTAAATATTGTCCTTTCAAGGATCTCCCTATTAGCATAGTGTGATCCCTTTCCTTTGCACAGCGCTAACATTAGTATGACCTTTTCCTGCTAATTGGAAAATCTTACAGAAATAAAGCCTGTCAGAAAAATGAGAAGTGTCTCCCCTTTAGGCTGGCCAAACGACCTCAGAGGGGGAAAGAAGTTCTGAAATTCCTGCTCCTTCTGCTCACACTGCAAAATCTTTATTACTTTGGAGAGCCTTGAAACTCAATAATGCCCCTCCAGTGCCCCAAGAAGTAAATAAATTTCTTCTTATGACCACTTTGGAGAAACACACAACCAGATTTACTCAGCAGGGATAGATACTGGACAAGATAATGAAGAGAGAATAAGAATATGATAGGGGTTTACAGCCTCTTCTGTCTCTTTAAAGTGTTTTAATCCTTCAGAAACAGGATATCGGGTCCATTTCCTTAAAGATACAGTATCCCTTCTGGGACAGGTAACATTATAAAAAGCCACGATGTAACATCTATCTCACAGTATTGATTGGCACTTTAGTGTGATAAAGAGGGTTGAACCTGAAGAGGGGAAAGAGGGGTGGGAGAGAAGGTAATTCAGGCTTAGTCTTGAAAAAAAGCAAAGAGAGACCCTGTTAAGCCAGGTCAATCTATCAAATTACTTTGAATTCACACCCAAACATACCTAACGCACAAACACTTTTGCCATCTGACACCCCGAACATTAAAAGCATTGTGTAGACAAATTGAATGTTGCAAACTGTGAGAGCAACTGAAGGTTTCGCTCCGCATGGGGCCATCGCTTAGTGGCAATGCACATCCCTTGCATTAGGGATGGGGGAGAAATTCAATTCAGCTTGCATTCAAAGGCGACCTTATCAAATTCACATTTCCTAAAACAACATGCAAAACTGAAGCAGAGCCATCCTACGAAATTTGCACTTCTGCGAATTTTGCAATGCAATTCTCCAGCCAGGTAATGTGTACAAAATGCATCTAGTGAGGTACAATGTGCATATAATTGCATATATTACCGAAAATAACATGAAAAATGCTTTATATTAGGGGAAATGACTTTGTAAAAATGTGTATATTAAGACAAAACTGCATAGAGAAATGTGTATATTAGGAGAAATTCACACCAAAAAGCTGGTGAATGTTCATGAGGACTTGAAACAAAACAAAACACAAAGTGTTGTGGGAATGAGGTGAATTTGAACTTTAGACTGCAAAAATAAGAAATGGAGAGAAACTGAAACTCACACATTTGCCCATCCCTACATTGCATGCTCAATGCAACAACTGACACCTCTTCCTGAGACCCTAGAGAACTATTTTTATAGACAGCATTGACAATGCTAGACTAGGTGAACCAATGGCCTGACTGAACATAAAGCAGGTTCTTCTTGTCAGATGATTTATCCCCATTCTCCTACATAATGTTTATGCACACCAATCTGTATTAGGACATAAATTCCCATTCCATTATTGGCATTTATATAGAGAGGGGGTTGTGGAAACATAGAACATGCTGACTCCATGGCACAGCTAAGTAAGCAAAAACAACAGCAGTCTTGTGTTAATGTTGTGTATTGCCTTATCTTTGTTCATTAGGAACACAGGAAGCTGCCTTATACTGAGTTATATCCTTGGCCCATCTAGCTCAGTACTGTCTACTCTGACTGGCAGCAGCTCTCCAGGATGAAGTCACATATCTTGCCCAGCACTACCTAGAAAAACCAGGAATTGAGCTGGGGACCTTTTGCATGTAAATTATGTGCTCTACCACTGAACCACAGCTTCACCCAATTGCCTGCTTATTTCTTAAAAGCAGGAGTAGGGAACGGGACTGGGATGGAGAGAAGTGGCCAGCCCTCTGAAGGTCACTCTTGTGTGGGCGGTGCTTCCCATCTGTCAGTCACCTGACAATTTAAGGTGGATATTGACAAGCTGGAAGGTGTGCAGAGGAAGGTGACCAAGATGATAAAGGGCCTGGAGACCAAGCCTTATGAAGAATGGTTGAGGGAAATGGGTATGCCTAGCCTGGTAAAGGGGAGATTGAGAGGATATACTATAGCCATCTTCTAATATCTAAAGAGGTGTCATACAGAGAATGGAGCAAGCTTGTTTTCTCCTGTTCTGGAGTGTAGGACTCAAACCAATGAATTCAAGTTACAAGAAAGGAGATTCCGACTAAACATTAGGAAGAACTTTCTGACAGTAAGAGCTGTTTGACAGTAGTACAGACTCCGGAGGTTTTAAAGCAGAGGTTGAATGGCCATATATAGTGTATGATCTAGTTGAGATTCCTGCATTGCAGGGGGTTGAACTAAATGACCCTTGGGGTTCCTTCCCACTCTACAATTCTACGATTCTTTGATGCCTGGTGATTTAAATTTCAAGGGAGAATTGGGAGTGCATTCTAAGTGCATTCCTGATTTCCCCCCTGCAGCTCCCCAGCGCTTCAGGCAGGGCTCGTTCCCATTGACTGCTACCTAGCACCCATTCTAAACTAGAGTTGTTGGGGACTGAACCTGCCTGGGACCTTCTGTACACAAAGCATAAGCTCTGCTACTGAATCAAGGGCTCTCCCAACTATGTTTATGTACATACGTATAATTTATAGTCATTTTATATGTCCACTGATGAACCTAGTGGGGTTTTCTTTATACCCAATGGTGCATCATGCTAACTATTGCCTATCTTGCATTTAGGTATGTTCTCCATGTCACACACTTGCATTTCATCTTAATTTATTTTGACTAGGCAGCACCACTGTATTCAGTGCTACTAATCTGGTTCCGAATCATCATTAAAAAATCACTTCCAAGGGGAAGGGGCAGTCTTGGAAGCCCAAAGTCAGCCATAATGTCTGTAAGAATAAAACGATGACTCTAACATGTGAAGAGAGAGAAAAACCACCTGTGTTGTGGCCAACACCCCCCAAAATCTTTCTTAACTTGGGAAGAACTAGGTACAAATTCTCACTCACAGTCATGAGCTTAACCGTTGGGGCGCCATTCCACTCCAATCCTGCTGGTACTCAGTTTGCTATTAAAGGGAAAGATCTTGAGGCAGTTACTATTTTTCAGAGCAATTTACCTCAAAGTGGAAGATTAAAATGGAATAATGCCCCAAGGGAAAGATGGGATAATACAATATACATGTAAGTCTTTTGTTTTTTTAAGACACCATTACATTCTGTGGAACCTGACCCAGTACCTAATGTAAGCCGCACTAAAATGAACAGATGCCATGTAATTATGCTGTTGGATAAATTGCACCTCAATTCATGTGTATTAAGTGCTCTTCCGTAATTATGTTTACAAGATAGAAGTATTACTCTCAATGGAGGCTGTTCCATTTTGGCCAATAGGGCACTACCCAACCAACCTCAGTCTGCACTCAGCCAACGCTAACCTGCCTGCCTTCTGACTTCCAAACTGCCCAATGGGTGGTCCTGGCTGTCAGCTTGCTCCACATGAGTCTCAGTGTTGCCCCTTGTACAACTCAGCAGGTAAGAGGATGGGGGCAAAAGTAGAATTAGTTGGCTCTGTCCATCATTAGCTCTGGCTCCACTTACTGTTGGGTCTTCCCTGCCATCCACTCTACCAGTCCCAATAGGCCCCAGCCACCACTGATTTACTCCCTTCAACAGCAAACACCAGCAGCTGAGTGCCAATAGGACTGGAGACAAAGTGGAGCCATTGAGAAACAAGAGAGAGGCACCATGAACCCCAAGACTTACAGAATGAGGAGGTTGTGTGAACTCCAAGGGTTGCATAATAATAAAACATTTAACAAAAAAACAAAGGGAGCAACCTCACCCCCTGCCACCAAGCAGCCCAGTGAGGACTAGGGATGCTCAAGGAAAATAAGAAAGGGTGTTCTGATTGAGCTCTTTACAACTTTTAGTGTTCTGGAGAAGAGCACTTCTTTAAAAAGGCAAATAAATAAATAAATAAATAAACTGCAACTTTTTAAATTGGAGTTCCCACTTGTAATTCCTTTTACAGCTTAGCTAAGTACCCAACATCATTTCTTAGCATAGCAGCATTTTCTGTAATAAAGAATCAATCTCGAATCAGAGTGAGAAATCATGCTGTGGTAATAAATGCCACTTTTAAAAAATTGTAATATTTTGAAAGGAAACTAGCTAATTTTTCATCAGGAGTCCTAATTCCCATTTATTGCCCTATTGATGCATTATTGCCTTTTCTTTCCAATGCTACAGGAGCTAATGGAGCAGTTATCTGCTTGCCTCTCACTGCGCATCAGCCAGAAAGGTGACATCAGCAAAAACATGTCCCGTTCTGGGAGCACTAATTGTTATTTAAAAAACAATACAGGGCAAGAGCCCACACATGTTTTTGATCCATCAAAATGATTGATTGCTGCATTTTAAAGCAAGCCCTGATGCAATGGCAGCTGAGGAAAAGAAGTGTCTTTGAAAATCAAACCTTCATTGGGTGATAAATGACAAGAGTTTAACAAAAGTGTTTGTGGGATTTTGGTGTGGTTTAAAGTACAGATCCAGAGGCAACTTTTAAAATGAGTTCTATGGAGTAACACACAGTTCCTTTTGCAGACACCTACTTGACAACTTAACGCGGCATGTGAACTCAGTTTGAATAGAACAGAGGTAACCAATAAGATGTTGTACTACAACTCCCACCATCCTTGGTCATTGGGCACACTGGCAGGCTCTAG
The DNA here is from genome assembly GCF_951804945.1 of Podarcis cretensis. Lineage (NCBI taxonomy): Eukaryota > Metazoa > Chordata > Lepidosauria > Squamata > Lacertidae > Podarcis > Podarcis cretensis. The sequence continues at coordinate 44,359,942 of NC_137177.1, read as the reverse complement.
GAGTTGCAGTCTAATAACATGTGGAAACCTCCATGTTAGCTAAATTTAGACTTTAGCATGAAGCACTAAAAACAACTCAGGGTCTCCTGCGGCACGTTCTCCTCTGTCTGATGTCGGAAAGTGCTAGGCACAATCATGTTATGCTACCTGCCTCTCTCCTCAAATTCTACTTGTTTCCACTGGGCCTTTCCTGCATTCCCTCAATTTCCATTCCTAGATGTAAATGTTAAGGGCCAAACTAGAATCAATGCCATCTTTGAAATCTAGTTTGGGCCTAATTATGCATAACGGCGCTCACTTCCTCCCTTTGTGCCTTCTTCCCCACATCATCCGTATTAGATTGCAACTTGCGTATGTTTTTGCCTACGTAATTTTGAGAGAAGGGCCATAGCTCAGTTGCAGGTCATCTGCAGAGAGTCCCAGGTTCAACCCCCAGCATCTCTAGGTAGGGCTTGGAGAAACCCAGGCCTGAAATTGTGGAGGGCCACTGCCAGTCATTATGGCTCTAGATGGACCAATGGTCCAGTTTAGTATAAGGGAGTTTCCTCTTGTTGTTGTTGGTTGTTGTTGTCATCTGTCTGTCTCGGGAGACAGGCTTTGAGCACTGGAGTGACTTCATGCCCTTCTTGTGGGCTTCCTGGGGGCATCTGGCTGGCCACTGTGAGAAGGAGGATTGAGGACTAGATGGGCCATAGGTCTGACCCAGCAGAGCTCTTTTTAAAACATATGTTCTTATAATTACTGCTGCACAAAGTGGAGAAGTGCCATCTCATGCTGCAAGATTCTTAATGTGCAACATGCTTGCCCGAAAAGGTTGCCCACCATGACCGCTTCAAACTCATGAGCACTCAGGGCAGGACTCATCCAACGGCCCATGTATTAACAACTGTCTGTGACAAATGCTGGTAATTTAGAAGCTAATCTGAAGCAGCCCTGAAAACGAGGCCATTCAGATTCATTGCAAATGGGCAGGGCAATCATGCTCCAAGTGGGGGCAACCCATTGTGCCTCCAGGTCCCCATTTTTAGCTGGCACTTTAAATTATTCAAACCTTGACCTTCACAGCATCTCTCCATTAAGGTTTCTTAATGTCCCCTAAAGTCACTGTTCTGAGTCCACTCCCCCAGGGTTGGGAGCACATTCATCTGCCTTGCCACACAGGGAGTCTCACACATTTCCCTTGGTTGGAATACGCCGATTAAAAAAAGGCAGAGCTCCATTACAGCATGATCCTGTGAGTTTTTACGCAGAAGTAGGTCTGTCTCCAGATCTGGGGCAAGGGGGGGGGTGTGCTTTTGGCAAAGTGCTTCCCCAGTGGTCCATGGATAGAGGTCCTTAAGGTTCCCAAGGAGCTCACCTCAAAGCAAATCTCCCCTTATCTATATGAAAACTTAAAAGTTGGCTTTTGCTGCAATGTACCAGATGCTACGCATAGGGTTGCCAGGTCAGGAACATCCCAGCCTCTGAAATTTCAGGGCCCAAACCTGAGATGTAAGGGCAGCCCCTGATGGTGTCATGGGGAGGCCCCTGGTGATGCCACAGAGTGGGCCCTGGGGACAAGAAGTTAATTGGAAGAGGGAAGTAGAGGAGGGAACACTCCCCAAAGTGTCTTCACTATGATTTGCAGCAAGCTCCTGCCAGGCTGAAGCTTGCACACTGCCTTCACAGTCTTCTTAATCATTTATTAATATTATTAGAAAAGGCACTCTCGCCCACCTGGAGATTCAAGTCCCCACCTGCCACCTGGAGGGGACCAGGCAAACCTGAAGACTTCAGGTCAAACCTGAAGGTCTGACAAAGCCATTCACATGCAAAGCAGATGCTCTTCCACTGGGAGTATCAGGCTAGGTTAGCAATGAAGGCAGGGTGTGTGGCAATGAAGGGGGGCTCAGGAGGAACAGCCAGAGGGTGCTGCCCCCTAGCACCTGCAGCCTGAGGCAACTGCCTCATGCTACTTAATGGTAGGACTGGCCCTGCCTCACTAGCAAATCTGAAAGCATTGGAAAATCATACCTGAGAAAAAGCATATTTTAAGCAATGAAAGCAAAATGTTATGGATTGCCCTATGGATATTATATAAGTGTCTATAAGTTATAATTCACACACCTTTATGACACTCCATTATATTTGTTTGAGCACTTTTTGTTTGTTTTGTTAGAGAGAGCCTTCAATCCGGACAGGGCTTTCATTGTTCTCTTCAGTAAACAACATTGTGCAAAGTGTAGGCATGGGTGAGCCTTCCTTTCTCTGGCCCATGCCATTTTCACCCCTAAATCCACTCCATTTTTTTTCCATATTAATCTAGAATTTTAAATAAAAGTTCACACACAAAAATGCATTTCTGAAGGCTTTCCCTGAACCAGAAGGGATGGTCCCTGCCTGCTTTCAGACATTTCCTGAAAATTGTACCATTTGGACATCTGAAGTTTTCTTTCTTAACCAACCAGTATATACTGACACTTTAATTATATTTTATGGATATCTATAGACTGTTTTTATTGTTTTTATTTATATCTCTATATTTTACAAAAAAAAATGTGGATTAGAAACAGCTAACTAACTAACTAAGTAAGTATAGGCTAGAACCTTTTTTACATGTTTGATCTTCTGCTTTATTTACTTTATGTGTATTTATTGTGTTTTTATCTTGCCATTTTACTGCTTTTAGGTTGTGTTTTTGATCATTTTAATGTTTTAATGATACACTGTTTGTTTCTTGGACTGTATGTGACTTAGAGATTTTTGAAATATTAATCAGTTTATTAATAAATTCCAAACTCTCTCTCTCACTCTCACTCTCTCTCTCTCTCCCCCCCCCCCCCCCCGTTTTGAGTCGGGAACTTTGTCCAGGTAGAGTAAAATCTGTAGAGTAACTTCTGATCAGCACATTAGTCCTGGAGGTGTGGATCAGATCAATTTATATAAGATCATTTACTGAAGCACCTAGCTTTTTTGGATGACTGGCAGCTGCTACAACCACTGGGAGGCTCCCCTCCAACCCCAATGAGATGCATTGTTGATGGAAAAATATGAACTACAACACAATCTCGTTGACTAGTTGAAATTGGAAGCTTTCAATTTAACTGGATAGCGTGTGGATCTGGCTGTGTTTGAGAAATGAGGGTTTCAGGACTGAGACACTGGCTCTCATCAATCTCTGGAATGCATCCAGCAGGCTTTGCAGTTACCAAACATAAAGCATGTGTTTAAAGCAGCTTCTGTTTATGCATGCCAGATCTTGCGCATTTGCGGAAAAAAAGGAACCTCCTGCTAAATTTGGCTCTCCAAAACAAACTCACTCCCTATCCCTTGATAAGATTATTTTTCTCGCAAGATGCTTTCAGCACTGTTGAAAATTGCTTGTTTGCCACAAGCTGAATGCAGAGTCAGCCCTGCCTTTCCTGAACCATGCTTGTGTGAATGAAAACACTCCTTAAAAAAGCTAAGGGAGCAACTTCCTAGACATTACACAGCACTGACTCATAAGGAGAAGGCAGCTGCATTATAAGATACTGTAACACATCACAGCTCCCTGCTTGTGGACTGAGTTTTGAAAGGTGGTTATTTTAAAAGGTTGAAAAATATAGCAAGGAACTCAAAATGCAGGTGAGGGCAAAAGCCTCAAAATAATTCCAAGAAGGAGTTAATCTGTGAATTAAATTCTGCCCAATTCTATCAGGGAATGCCATAAAATTACTAATGGCTGATAATTTGTTATTGTTTTTTTTTTTTCCTTCCAAGAAAGCTTCAGAGATTCCACAGTCATATACGATTATTTGAAAATACTTGCCAGATGCGTTTTTTATTTGTAGGTGTCTTTAAGAACTTTTGCTGGATCAAATGGAGGCTGCAATAAGTCACATGCTTACATCTGAAATGGGCTTAATTCTGAATAAACTTAGCATTGGAAGAGTTCAGTTAGCCCAGCATTCCATCTTATTTTACCTTCGGGGTTTACATTAGCAATGCTTGCTGGAAGGAAAAGGAGCTGGGGTTGTACACATAACCAACAAGACAACACATGTACTTGGAAAACATAAAGAAGATAAGCAGAAACAACTAAGTAGATGCTGAAATGGATAGACAGCCCTGAGTGTGGGTCACAGATGCTCAAAGTGTTTGCCCTTACATGCATCTTCTAACCCATGCACATACACACACAATCCCAAATCACATGAAATGTTTCCATTTCACCCATGCTGGCATTTGCTCTTCATTGCTGCTAATTTACTGACAGGTATACACATTTCTATAATATCACTTCAGTACGCCTCCCTCAACAAAAGGAAGGGGTGTGCGGACCCAACCAAGAGCTTATTAAAAGGATTTATTCTTTGAGTTTTCAAGGTAGGAAAGTAGAACTCCGAGGATACTTTGAAAGCTACACGTCTGCCTATTTAAAGGAGGCTGCTTGGTGAAAAGAGGACTTAAAATGTCAACTCAGTTCTGACATCCAAGTGTTGTTTTTAAAGTTTAAAAAAAATCCTCACACTATTTCTGCCAGCATTTGTGCATCATGCAAGTACAGTATTTTCAAGTTATTTTTAAAAGGATGAAAATTATTCTGGTTAGGTGGTGGACCACCAGACATGTTGCCTCTGGTTCCAGCTGCCTTATACCAAATCAGACCACAGGTCTGTCTAGTTTTGTATTGCCTACTCTGGAGAAGGACTGTGTGGCTCAATGGCAGAGCACCTGCCTTGCATGTTGAAGGTCTCAGATTCAGACCCCATAGGGTTGATTCCAAGTATGGCTGGGATAAATTCCTGCCTCAAAACACAGAGAGCCACTGCCCATCAGAGTAGGCAATATTGAAGTAGATTTGACAGCTTCTTCTGTTCCTAAGACTGGCAGCAGCTCTCTAGAGTTTTAGAAAAATGGCATTCCCACCCCTGTCTGAAAAAGCTGGGCACCAAATCAGGGATGTAAGTCATGTGCTTGAGCAATAGTCCCTCCCATAAATAAGAGTAACCTGCTTTAGGTAGTTCAGAGCAGAGGAATGCTCTGGCTGGCAGTGGCTCTCCGGGGTCTCTGGCAGAGAAAGGTCTTGCCTCCTACCTGGTCCTTTTAACTGGTGATGCCATGATTTGAACCTGGAGCCTTCTGCACTGGCAGCAGGTGCTGAGCCACTGAGTTATGATCCCTCTTGAAGGAAGGGTGGAATAAAAATAAATTAAGAAGTGGCAGATTTATGCCACCAATTCCACACCAGCTGAGATAACAGGAGTAGCCAGGAGGTCAGCAGCTATAGCAGTGCTTCTCTTACTCCCTGTAAATGGTCCTGGGGCTGCTTTCCCAAAGTTGGGGTTCAGTTTGTGTTTCAAAACCCATTAAGAGGGAGGAAATAACCACTTAAAACTGCTCTGAGATACTTGAGGGAACAATCAGTAGGTTAGGAAAGGGCTAACACCCCCCCCCCCATCCAACTCCCTCCCTGGCAGTTTATCTGATCTGATGAAGAAGAGAACCTAGGAAAGTACGTAATACTGAGCCAGACCAGTGGTGCATCTAACTCAACATATTCTACACTGACTGGCAGCAGCTTACCAGGATCTCCTTCCCTGCCTGGAGATGCATGTGGCTGAACCCAGGACCTTCTTCATGCAACATAGATGCTCTCTGACTGAGCTATGCCCCTTCCCCCAAAGAGAACAGGAGGCCTAAAGAGAGCAGAAAAAAGGCATTTGCCAGCACAGCTCACATTTCTCACCCCCCAACCTCTCTTTAGTGCTCCAAGCCCAAACAATGATGCTTTTAAAAAACAACAACTAGCAGCTTCCATATCTCATAAAAAGCAAAGTTGTCACCAATTGCACCTGACTTCTCTGGACATGCAGAAGCTGTAACACAAGGAATCTCAGCCTGGGAAACTTTGAGTTCCTTCCAAGTCACTGAGAGAAAAAAGCTGGTAGTGGCAACATGACACTGTCAACAAATTGACAATTCACATCCCTCATGTGGTGTCAAGCAGACATTGCTCTGCTGCTGCTTCTTTCTGCTTCCTTTTTTCCTCTCTTGACTGGGTTTTTCTTTTTCTTTTTTTTAAGCTTTCCAAGAGGGTCCCACTAGGCTGCAAGAGAACTGAGGCATTTAACCATTGAAAAAGCAGAGAGCGTTTCAACGGTGCTTGCCACGACACAGGCGAAAAACAGGAACCGCATTGTAAAGCAAAATATTCAATGAGCCAACGCAACACGGTGCTTTGTAGCACATTGAGAGGTGATACCTCAGGGGCACATGCTTGGGATGAAGAAGGTCCCGGGTTCAATCCCAAGCATCTCCAGTTAAATAGGACCATGCAGCAGGTGATGCAAAGGACCTCTGTCTTAACTCCTAGAAAAAAAGCTGGGTTAGACAAATAGCCTAGAGACAAATAGCCTAGACAAATAGTCTAGGTTAGGAATGAGCAAGCAGAAGGCTGCTCACCCCCCAAAAAAACCTGGGTTCCTCAAACACTCCAGCTGAACACTGAGGCCCTTGCAACAGTTCTCCCATCATGGTCCCAAGGGAGGGGAAGGGAAAGGACAGCATGGGGGTAGCCAATATGGTGTGATCCAGGTGTTGTTGGGGCTCAGTCAGTAGGGCCAATGATCAGGGCTGATGGGAGTCAAGAGTCATAATATGACAGCACATTGGCTGTTTCTGGGGTAGCAGGAAGGGATGGTTCCTTGGGGGGGAGGAGTCTGTGTCATTTGCCACTAGTGGGGCTGGTGATGTTTAGCTTCCATACCCAATGGGAAAATATGCCAGAAGAGTCCTCAGCTTACAGGCTGTTTTCCTTCTTTCATTTCCTTCATTTTTTATTCTGATTTATGCCTGTACAAATAATGAAAAGCCTTAATAAAGTGATTTCAAAAAGGCACACAGGCCTACTCTCTTAAAATAAGTGTTGGGTTTTTTTTTGTTTTTGTTAAGTAATGCAGACCTTGGAACTCACAAGATGCTTTTCATAAGCTTCTATCTACAGGAAAGTTAAGATACAGGAAGAAACTGCTGGTGGAGGTTCTGTGACAGAAACAGCTGCAGTGTTACTATCTCTGGGGCCTACATTTTGATATGCCATTGGTGCTTGTCCAACACAGTTTCCTTGTACAAGAGGTCTGTGTTCCCCTCCATTAACTTCTCAACAGAATTCTATACCTTAAGCATAGCTTAAGCTTAAATTACCAGCACCAAAGTAAAACAAAATAAAAATTTAATACATCAGAACCCTTGCCCAGAAAAGACTCAAGCTAATACACATCAGTTAAGAAGATGTTGGCAAGTTAAAATGATATTCAAAAAGCATGCATCTTGAAAAAGCATCAAAGCAAATAAGGATGTTAGACCTTGTAATACTTTTTTTTTTTTTTGTATGGGGTTCTGATACTGTTAGAATAAACTGCTGGAAGTTTGATTAGTAATAAGAACATAGCAGATTAACCTCCAACGTTTAGCCCTTTCACCTCCATCGAATTACTGATCTTTATCTCATTGAGCTGTGCTAGCAATTGGCTTGGGAACATTATACCTTTCTAAGAGCTGTCAGTCTTTGTCAGTATCGCTACACAATGGATTGGAACAGCGGACTCTAAAGGACTGTGTCACCTTTATAAATGCATGGTGCTTTTTAAAAAATAGTATATTGAGTCCTCGCCACCCTTTCCCAAATATATTGATCTATCTTTGATTTCATTTACAAATTAACCATTTCTCCAAAAACTCACACCTTTTCTTATTAGTAACATTAGTATAATTTCAGGTAAACACGAAGGATTTCAAATGGTCATCAAAAATTCTAATGAATACTGTTGGGAATAGGGTTGCTAAATTTTAGAAAATAACAGCTCCCTGAGATTCAGTTAGAAATGCATATCTGGGTTTTCTCTTTTCTTTATCTGCATGGGCTGTGTAGGAATGTGGGTGAAAGCTTACATTATCTCAGTACAGATTCCTCCATTCACAAATGCCCTCTGTCCAGAAACTGTGTCTCCCACACGAACCAATGCAAATTCCTAAAATGTGTTCTGCTTTTAATGGCTGATTGCCCCCTTGCCCTATTTTCAGCAGGAGATGCAAAGCTTGAAGCTCATTTGCCTTTCAGGGTAAAGCCTGAACAAGTCAAGCAGATTACAGTATGCAAAACACAACATGGATGGAGGAAAGACTGTGTACAAGAGACCATAGCATTTCTTATATTCGGAGGCATCCCTGTCCATGATCTTTGCTTCTCCGTTCCACCAGTCTCCACCATCTGCTCTTTCAAAGACTCCACCCTGCCACCCCATTTGCTTGAAACTGGATCCCTGAACAGCAGCATGATGCCACCTCTCTTATGCACTTCAAATCCACCCTCAAACCCTATCTTTCCAGTGAAGGCCTTGGCAGGGCCCCCTAGTTGCCAGCTCCTGCTACAGAGTTGGAGAAGTGTGGCCCTCCAGATGTTGCTCGACTCCAACACCTATCAGTTCCAGCCAGTATGGCCAAGGACCTTTCACATGTAATGTGAGCATAGGGGAGGGTGGAGGTGAAATTGCTCTTCCTTAGCCACAATGCCTTTGTTGTGAGACAGATAAGTCCAGAGGTGGATTTAGGGCAGTGTGAGCAGTTTGGGGGCACTGGGGACCTTCTCAAAGCCTGTTAAGTGCTTACCCAGCTTTGGGAAGGAGGCATGAGGGCTCTGACAGGGTCCTAGAGTCTTCCTGCCCTCTTCCCAAAGTTTTGCAAGTGATTACTGGGCTTCCAAAGACCAGCACCTTGTTTACCTGGCTTAAGTTGGTGCCGCGAGGGCTGGGGGAAGGGTTTCAAATGTTGGCCTTGCACAGGGTGGCATATTCCCAAGGTCTGCCCCTACTGTGGCTCTTTGATGATTGTTGGATTCCAGTGCTCATCAGTTCCTGCCAGCATGGTCAAAGGCCAGGGATGGTGAAAGTTGGTAGTGTCTACAGATTCCCCAACCCTGTCCTACTACAACCCAGCCTGTAACCAAGTGGAAGAGACAGCAAGTGGAACAAGTGCATATTGCTTTCCTGTTTATCCCTCCCTCCCTTTTCCCCTCTGCTGTCTTGTTCCCCACATGGAAAATTCCAGATTGCAAGCTCCTTGGTGGAGGAGGTCTGTTCCCTTGAGCTCTGAAAACCCCATGCACATTGGTGGCACCACATGCATAATAAGTTGCCAAGGCTCTTGTGGATTGTTTGGAGGTGGGGAAGGGTGTGCCTGTTTCACTAACTGCAAGCTTAGCCATGTCTGCTCATAAGTAGGTCCTATTGAATTCAACAGGACTTACTGCAAAGTAAGAGAAGTTAGGACTGCACAGCCTTTGTCTATTTTGTCCCTCTTGTTATCATAGAGAAAGGCACAGAATAAAAGAAGCACATGCCTGATAAATGAAACAGCAAGGAAGGCAATCAGGGGCTAGGACTAAACAGCCGGGATTGTCATGTTTTGTATTGCAGCCCAGAGCACTAACCTGGCCATCAAGGCACACAGGTGGAAGTATGAATCAAAGTCCCATTGAAGACTCAATTTTCCCAATGTGTCACAATTGCAGAGCCACCTGTGAGCAGTAAGTTTCTTGGAACCAACTGTGAAAATTAAGGAGACAAGAGCCCTCAGAATGACTCTTTCCTTTATCTTTAGTGTGAAGGTATAGCAGATTAAAAGTTGGGTCTAAACTATAAGGAAACAAAAGTCTCACCCCCCCACCCCCATATTTAAAAATGGGATAGGTTGCTGTTGTTACAAGGGCTGTTCACAAATGGTCTCCTGAAATTCTCTGCCTTGTCTGTGGGCTGGGAGAGAGGGGGCAGAATTCACTGGATTTCTCCAGGGGAAGGAGGAGAGATGGCAAAAGTACACTTCACTTAAAAAAGAAACTTTAGCCAGGCACCCAGTGGGCAGCACGCTTGCCTTCTGCACATACAGAGAAGCCCAGCCAAGGTGCTCAAGGGGTTTTCAAAACAGCACCAAGACAGACGGCAGAGTGCAGAAAATGAGAGCGATCATTTGCAGAATGAATTGTGGGTGGAGGCTGCCCAAATGTAAAGCTGATGGGCCTTACAAACTCAAACACCAGCTAACAGCAGAAAAACAACAGCAGCAGAAGAATGTGCCACCTTAACTGATAGATTGGTTTCTAAAGGGTTGCATTATCATGCATATATGTAGCAATTCAAAAATTTTCCATGCCTTTTAAAGTAAATTAAATGCAATCTAGAAATATGCAGAAAAGCAGAACATATTTGTTAATTTTGTAAAAAAAAAAAAAAAGGAATATACAAAGAAAGCACCTATTACCATTGCCATAGGTGAAGTATCACAATGGAAGGTGAAGCAACAGAATATGTTGAAATGAATTCTGTTCTGCTATTGAAGGTTAATGACCTTCCTAATGTCACCCCCCCCCCAAAAAAAAGAAAACCAGGGATGGGGAGCCTGTGTCCCTCTAAATGTTGTTGGACTCCAACTCATAGCTGCAGACAGCATGGCTAATGCTCAGGGGTGGTGGGAGTTGTAAGCCAGCAACATCTGGAGGGCCACAGTTTTCCTATTTCTGGTTTAAATAAAATGGATTTTAAAAGCATACTGGCACCATGACAGAACTCTTGATGGTTCAGATGTCATGATGCCACCTAGCAAATCCAGCTTCAAACTGGTGCTCCCCAGATGTTTTATACTAAAACTCCCATCATCCTAACCAGTAGCCCAAAACATCTGGAGGACCTCAGGCTGGGAAAGGCTGAGCTAAACCTTCCCTATATCTCCTCGCTTTACATGCTGACTTAAGCACTTCAGGCCTTGACTGATTAAACCAGAGTCCCTCCATTATGTCCGAAATGGGGAACTCCAGTTTTGTGTCAGCTAACTATCCAGGATGTTAAAGCAGGAACAAAACAAACATTAAGATCCTGATTAGCAAACTGACATTAAACCAGAGTTCCTCGTTTTAGATGTAAAAAAGGCACTCTGGTTTATCACAGAGCTGGGTTGAAAATTCAGATGGGTGGAGGCAAAACAAGCCTTCCTGAAAAGCAACATGCAAGGAAAGAAATTTGTCCAAAATTTGCAGGAGCAGTTTGCTGCTTGCCTTACCATGAAGTGCTCAAAGGGGTTTCCGTTTCCCGCCTTGCTTTTAAAACTTAAAAAGAAAAGCCCCACCCCGCTCACAAAAGTGTGTGCCTCCTTCCGTAGCTTTCCACAAGCTGCAATTCTTGGAATGCAAGTGATGCTGCATCATGTTGTGATGCATCATGTTGCTCCCAAGGCATTCTGGGAAGTGTGTGTGCAAGGCTCTTTCCTCTGCTTCCTGTCAGCTGCACCTTCTTCATGCACATCCTCTCTTAACAAAGGGCCCAAGACATTACAGGAAGTGTGGCAAGCAGAAAGCTGTGGAGAGAGCCTTGCACCACGGTCAGTGCCTACCCAGCTTTCTGCTCCGATTTCACTTTCCTTTTCCGGACATTAAGTTACAAGAAAGGAAATTCCGACTATCCATCAGGAAGAACTTTCTGACAGTAAGAGCTGTTTGACAGTGGATCAGATTCCCTCGGGAAGTAGCGGACTGTCCTTTCTTGGAGGTTTTTTAGCAGAGGTTGAATGGCCTTCTGTCAGGTGTGATCTAGCTGAGATTTTTACATTGCAAGGGGTTGGACTAGATGACCCTTGGGGTCCCTTCCAACTCTACAATTCTCTGATTCTGTGGAAAAAAGGTTGATTATTAAAGCATATGACTGTCCATCTAGCTGATAACTAAAAGAACCATTTCTTAATAGGAAGTGAAATTCCGCAGAACTTGAGAATTTGGCAAGACCACCTCTCCTTCGAAAGGATGTTTCCTCACCCTCATCCAAGGCATCTTATCTCATTGTATGCAGAGGGTTCCTGGTTCTACTCCCAGCATCTCCAGATAGGTCTGGGAATGTCTCCTGTCTGAAATCTTGGGAAACTGCTAGCAGTCAGTGCAGACAGTACTGTGTGACACAGACCAATGGCCATGCTTAATATAAGCAGCTCCCTATGTCCCTGTTTAAGCTGGTCCTTTATTGAGAGCAATGAAGGCTGGAATACAGGGATGTAGCTCAGTAGGAGAGCATCTGCTTGGCATGCAGAAGGCCCCAGGTTCAATTATTAGCATCTCCAAGTGGGAATGGGAATGTCCCCGTCTGAAATCCTGGAAAGCTGCTACCAGTCAGCTAGATGGACCGATGATCTGACTCAATACACAGCAGCTATCCTCACTAATATCACCCATGGCTCTGAGATGACTCTGAGATGACTCTGATGCAAGACTCACAGTGGAGTATTTTTTAGTCTCACTTGCTTATGAACCAGCTCTATCAAACTCAGAAGGGGTTCGAGTAAAGTGTTATGCAGTATTGAACCACACATAGAACTGAACCATAAGTCTTGACACCCGTAGGTCCACTCTTGTTGAGCAGGGATAATATATGTTATAAAAACTCACAATAAAGCTACGAAGCTTTTTAGAAAGTGTAAAATAAATGTACAGTGGTACCTTGGTTCACAAACAACTTGGAACCCAAATAGTACAAACCCAGAAGTAAGTGTTCCGGTTTGCGAACTTTTTTTGGAAGCCGAACGTGCTCCGTTTTGAGTGTTACGCTTCCAATTGGAGTGCCACACTTCTGAGTGTTACGCTGAGGTCTGTCTGTTTTTGCTCTTTATTTTGCATTTTTGTGGCTCTTTATGTTTTGTTTTTGTGACTGTGTGGAACCCAGTTCAGCTACTGATTGATTGTCTGACTGCAGTACATTGTTTATTGCTTTCATTTTATGGCTCAGTGGTCTCGTTAGATAGTAAAATTCATGTTAAATTGCTGTTTTAGGGGTTGTTTTTAAAAGTCTGGAATGGATTAATCCATTTTGCATTACTTTCTATGGGAAAGCGCGCTTTGGTTTTGGAACGCTTTGGTTTTGGAACGGACTTCCGGAATGGATTAAGTTTGAGAACCAAGGTACCACTGTAAATGGAAGAGGTGAAGCTATGCAGACAGGCACAGTCTGGATCCTTACTTGCTGGGGTTTTCAAGAGCAAGGAGTTTATAGGGTTCAACGCAATGATATCTCTTGAGTTATCCTGCAGATGGGAACAAGTATCCCACTTCTTCTTTCTGTCCCTTTGGTGTTCCTCACAACAACACTGAGAAATAGGTTACGCTGGGAGTGGTAACCCAGTAAACATCATGACTGAGTGGAGATTTTAACCTGGGTCTCCCTGATCCTTACCCAACGTTTCACCACTCTGGCTCTGAAAGATTTTTTTTTAATTGGTTAGAGAGCACTGCGATTAATTATAATAAAGGTCACATCTCCCTTGAGAGCCAAAGCCTCAACCAGGCACCTTCACCACAAGCAGTTTCTAATCTATGTCCCAAACAAGAGGACAAACTTGCAGCTGTAAGCAGTAGCAGGAGACAAAGGAAATAATGACTCATAATGGTTGTGGCTTTCATTACAGCCAGACATGGGGGGGGGGGGGCACAAGTGACAATTAGGGTGAGATTTGTCCTCTTTCTCTCTTTTTGTCTCTGCACTCCCAGAATAGTATGAATTAGAACACTGTACAAGCAAAAAGGCAAAGTAGTGACCTGTTGGAGATAAAAAAAGAGAGATTTCACTTGAATAATGGCTTTAAGAATACAGAAGTTCCCTGGGTTCAGTCCCTAAGTAGGGCTAGGATAACTAGTGCCCGAAACCCTGGAGATCCATTGCCGGTTAAGTGTTGACAGCACTGAGCTAGATGGGACCAATGGGTCGGATTCAGTGTAAGGCGGATTCCTGTGTTTAAAATCACAGGACTGGAAGAGGATAAGGGAGTCATGCGGATCAACACTCTACCCTACTCCAAAAGTGGAGTTTCTCTTGCTCAGCTTCCATGACATTGGTCATTGATGGGAAACTCCCATTACTCTCTAGTTGTTTGACTCCCAGTTCTCATCAGTGCTGGTCAGGGATGATGGGAGTTGTGGTCCTTCAGCAGCTGGAGAGCCGCAGAGCCTCCATGTCTGTGGTTAGAGCTGAGAAGCACCCCTGCAGACAGAACAACCCATGTGTGGGGTTCCTCTCTGTGTGATCAGTGCCAATCACACATAGGGTGGTCAGTTACACATTGCCAAAAGAAAAAAGAGGATCTGCATAATCAATTTTTTTTTTTGTAAAATTTACATGTGGCAATTTATATGTATAGACCCAAATTTTCCTGTTAAAAAAACACCTCTGATGTAAAAGAATTACAATATATCTCATCATAACAGGGAAGACACCAGGTGATTTGTTGCTGCTGACAAGGTGCTGCTAACCATTGATGGGCAAGTTAGCAGACACCCATGGTTCTTATCTTTAAACTGGACTTGGAATGAGCAGCGCTCAAATAGAGGGCACTTTGAAATAGAGGGATTTTCTGTGACATCCTTTCCAAATAGACAAAGTATGGTCACCCTAATCATGCAGTAAGAGCCTTACCAGTTCTATAAGCAGGGAGTCTTCTCAGATCTAAAAATGAAAATGTGGAAGTTGGACACATGCAATCCTACAGCCTGCACACACACACACACACACACACACACACACACCATCTCCCCCTAATGATCAGCATAACAATGCATGCATTCAGACAATGTTTGAAAGGAGCAAGTGTCTTAAATCCTAATCCTGACAAACCTGTCAGATCACAGCCAAAACTGTAATGCATTCAGCCTTGTAAATAAATCCACGAAAGTTACTAGCCCACCCTCTCCCCACTAAAAGAAAAATACTAGCCATCTGGGAGCTAGAGGGCAGGGTGCCATCTTCCTTTTTGCATTTCCATGTGAGGCACAGAGGAGGAACAGTGAACTCTGTTCCTGCTGTACCAAACCAGGTGAAATTCAAGAATTCGCCTGCATGCAGCTTCTTCCTGCCTGTGCTAAGTTTGCACTTTGAAACAAGGCAGAAATAGCAGGCAGAAATAAGCAACAAAGAATGTGCTCATGAGATACATCCATTAATGAGGAACTTGGCCTGCCACAGGCATTAAACACAATAATCCTAGAGAAATTTTTGAAATTTACACCCCTTGTCAGCAGTCCTTAAAACATTTGGTAAGTGGATTACAGATATCCATAACTTATCTACTTTTTTCTTCCCATCTAACAAATGTGATAAATGTAGAGATATACTTTCAATTTCCCCAAGGCTGCATGCACGCAGAGTGCTGTGATGGCACCGATATCATTCAAAAAATGCTTCAAATAATTAAAACATTAATTCAATTAATCTCATAAGTGGCTTAAAATGCATTGCTCTGAGTGCTATTAACAGCCAGTTCATTGGTTTATCGGGACAGGATGGAAGATTAATCAAAGGCTGTACAGCTATATTTCTGATTAGAGAAAACAATACCGTACCAACTGCCCACTTAATTCTCTCTAGTGCTTTATTAGATGTGCCGATATTTGGTCCTGATGTGCTATATTCCCTTAATGAACACAATAAAGGAAAAAATAGTCAGTAAAGGCTTCAGCTCAGAGTCTCTATAAAAATCAGAGTGTTCACAAGGTGTTATACAGAGATTAATTTATAGATTCCTATTAATATACTGCAAGCTCTCTTTTGTATGACTATAAAATCTTATTTCTTGGCTGAGAAAGATAACATTCGCTATATAAAAGTCCCTAGTCATGACACACATTACTTTACATTTATGCAAAGCAAATGGCTCCTTCAAGAAAGTATTATGCTGAAAGGCTGGGAGAGGAAGGGGAAGTTTTGCAGGTAAATGGAGGAGCTCCTACCCCCCTCTAAAATTAATTAAAAAGGGTTAAATAGCTATCCTTTTAATGAATAATCCTATCACCTCTCTGGAGCTAGCAGTAGGATAGATAAACCCTTGGGATTATCTTTTACCTACAGATGCTCTTTGCTAAATTCAGGGAACAGACTATAAGCTCTAAGCAGAGCAAAGGGCTCACTCCATACTTAAATCTATACGTACTTATTTTATTTTATTTAAAAATGGCAGTCTTGTATTGAGAAAATGAGTATTTCTCCTGATCACAAACAGATTCATTCATTGTAGGCAGGCAAACAAATAACTCTTTTTTTAAATAATAGATGTTAAAAAGTAACTTGGAACAATAGAAACATACCTACGGAATAGCTACTCAACGTGTAATGTCTATCACTAACCATTATATATGTCTGCTCCAAGACCTGAGCTACAAAAGGCCAAATTTTCTTAAAAGCATGTTGAAATATTAATAGATATCTCAAACTGTTGTCCGTCGAGGCCTGCCAGTCCTGTGAAAGATTACATCAGAGTGGAAACAGCAGGGAAAGAACCAGGCAAAGCAAAAACACATAAGCAGGGGTAGTATGTTGCAGGTGCTAAAGAGATATTTCACACACTGACTTGGTGGGGCCTGTGGCCGGCTGCAAAAGTGATGGCTGCAGAACAACTGGCAGACGTATGAAGGCGACAGTTAAGTGGCAGTAAGTCCCACTGAATATCATGGGCCTTACACATGAGTAAACATACACGGCATAAGTGGAGAACACTTTCCAGCCTGGGGGCTGCATTCACTTCTGGATAACCATCAGGGGTGGGCAGAGCAGTACAAGGAGTTTACATTTTACTTTAGTACAGTAGGCTAGCTTCTGCACCCGCCACCTCTGTCCTCCATGCACGCAAGCAAGAGACATTATCAGAGATCAAGGACACATTCCAGCCTGGCAAAATACTCAGGGCCGAGTGGTTTGGCTGGGAAAGTTCCGAGGGAAAAATAGAGAGATCTGCAGGGCCACATTTGGCCCCTGGACCTAAGATTCTCCATGGACTTGTGCTGCTAACCTGTTACGTACCTGTACCTGAATCTGCTCAGGGGCCTGGGATGTTATGATTGTGAACAAGTTGACATCAAATAGATACCAGAAAGTTTCTCATCAACAAAGTCCTTTCCAGAAAGGGAACAGAAGGAATTTTCCAGGTTTCTTCAGAGATGACGTACCTAACAGAATTCTCTTCACCAGCAGCAAACTCTCAATTTAAACAACCTTAAGATTCTTTGTATTAATTTCTGCAAATGCCAACATGAAATAACCCTTGGAAAATCACAACATACATGATGTCTTTAATTTACAAGGAACAACCACCAGCGTACTTCCCCAAAGGAAATTATCTGATAAAATACAATCAGGGAAGGGAGGAAGGTGACCAACGGTGAACAAACAATCATGAAAACAGGCCCTTGAGACTGTCTCTTTTTAGAACAAAGGAAGGGAAGATTCTGCTAATTAGTTTAAAAACAATTATATCTTGCTGAGTAGGTTATGCCAGAGCAATCTAATGTACAAAACTCAAATTTGTACAGAAAAATATATTTACCAAATAATAGGAGTCCTAATTAAACAACAATATGGGACGCAGGTGGCGCTGTGGGTTAAAGCCTCAGCGCCTAGGGCTTGCCGATCGAAAGGTCGGCGGTTCGAATCCCTGCGGCGGGGTGTGCTCCCGCTGCTCGGTCCCAGCGCCTGCCAACCTAGCAGTTCGAAAGCACCTCCGGGTGCAAGTAGATAAATAGGGACCACTTACTGGTGGGAAGGTAAACGGCGTTTCCGTGTGCGGCTCTGGCTCTGGCTCTGGCTCTGGCCAGAGCAGCGATGTCACGCTGGCCACGTGACCCGGAAGTGTCTCCGGACAGCGCTGGCCCCTGGCCTCTTAAGTGAGATGGGCGCACAACCCCAGAGTCTGTCAAGACTGGCCTGTACGGGCAGGGGTACCTTTACCTTTACCTTAATTAAACAATAACGTACCCAGTGTTTCAGTTAATGGCAACCTTCCTCATCAGCGCAAGACTGTACTTTTCTTGTCAAGGCAAGACATTTGGAAGGGCTGTAGCTCAGGGGTAAGAAAATCTGCTTTGCACGCAGAAGGCCCCATGTTCAATCCCTGGCATCGCCAGGTAGAACTGGGAATGTCCCCCGTCTAAAATTATTTCTTATCTTTGTGTACTCTGTGCATCCTGCCCTTCAAATTATTTTTCCCCAGGTGGCTGCACAGGATGAAAAAAAAGCAACACACCAAGTAAAAGGATAACATTAAAAATTGCATTCTTAAAAACTATATATAAAAGCAACATAAAACCAATTTGTTGTGGAGTAAAACTGTTAGTAGACATTGTTACTATGGCAAATCTTTTTGTGTTTTTATATTGTAAACTGCCCTGAGGTCTTCAGAGAAAGGGTAGTACAGAAATTTAATAAATAATAATAATTATTAAAAGGCTTGGGAAAATAAAAGGGATTTTGCCTGGTCATGTGAATTACAGCTAGGACCCGCTCCCTTCATTCCCATAGCTTCAGGAACAAGTAGATAGCCAGGCAAACAGGAGGGGAACCCACAGAACACTTTGCATGGCTTCGCTCTAAGCTCTACCTGACCCTGCCCTGTGAGGCAGGTTAAGCCCCGGGGCATATAGCAAAATGATGGGAGTCCAGCATTATTGGCTTGATAGACAGAAGAGAATTTACACCGAGAATTCTCGTGTTTTAATTGAACACCCCAGTCGTTACACCAAACTGGCTACAATAAGAGGCTACAATCTCATGAGCTCTGGCTGTCTGATGATGGAAACCTTTGACTCTCCAGATGTTGCTAAGCTATAATCCTTGGTCATTGGTCATGCTGGTTAGGGGTGGGAGCTGTCATTCAGCAATATTCAGGCGGCCAGAAATTCCCCACTCTTGGCCTATCCTGTTATGAGGGCAGTGATAGTGGTGTCAGACCCCTCTAATCCCTGGATCCAGGAAGTATTAAAAGCTAATCAAGCCTTCTAATTCCAGGAAATAGCCAAACTAGCTTCCTGGTGAGGTGACTGGAGATTAAATGGCTTTGTGTAAAATGGCAAATGGTTGGGCCCCTCCCTCAACTCACCGATAGCTAGAGTTTACAGTTATGTGAGCTAGAAGCAAAGCAATAAGCAAAGAGAGTGTGCTATGCTGGATCTCTGCTTGAATTCAAGGCTGTGGCTATGGGAGAAACGAGACCCTCTTGGGGTGTTGATGCTGTGAACTCCATCACAGGTTCAGGTTGTATATATGTGTAAATAACCCATTTATCATATAGACACCACAGTCACTGCTGTGCCTCCTTTCCAAAACAAAACACAAACCTTGGGTAAGCACCTGGAATCTCGCACTGCTCAGAGATTGTGATGGCGCACAACAAAAAAACTATATGAAAAGTGTCACATGGGAGTCAGAGAACACTGTCAGAGGGTTCCCTTCTCACTTCAATAATTGAAACCAAAGTTCCTCATTATTTAGAACAATGGAGGAAATGAGGAGAGAGAGAACATATGTAGGATCCAAAGCACCTCCAGCTTTATTAATCCCATCATTCATTCTTCATAGCAGACACACCATTTTTTTGTTTGTGTGGTTGCTCATGAGTGCTCTATGCTAGCATTAATCTTTCAGTTTGACAGAAAGATCACTGAAGTCTTTGCATAGTGAATGTAGGTGGGTAGATGGGTGTGGGGAAACTTGGAAGAAATACAAGTCATTAGATGATATACAGTGAAGAGAAAAAAAGTATATTGCAATACTGTCTCCCTATGCTTTCGCAGGAGGCTTGGCTATGGAAAGAAACAAAAACATTGGAGAAAAAATTAAATACATTACTGGAAGGTGACCCAGCAAAACTGAGACCCATGGATTGCAGAGGTTTGCAACATCTGGCCACAAATACTCCATTCCTGGCTTCTGTGCACTATGGTTCTTTCACAACTTAGGTGCAATATACAGGGTTGTGTTTTTCTGTAACAGTACTCACTGGTACAGACTAAGGGCAACTTTGCCACCAATGGCGGACATCTTGTGCCGACACCCACAAACGTGTTGTAATATACATATGTTACTACTACACTGGGATGGGAGCTGCTCCCTGTGTCTCAGTCTATGATGTACTGGATCAATTGCCATGCAATTGAGCAGCAATGGAAACCTGTAGCCTTCTAGATGCTGGACGCCAACTCACAGAACCCCTGACCATTGGCCATGTTGCCTGGACCTGGTACTAACTTCACATCTTTTTATACCCGTCAGCCTAAAAGTCACTGGGGGGAGAGCATTAGGCACTGCTCAGCAACAATTTGATATAGCTTCCTTTGTGCCCTCTGTATCCTGTGGGTGCACCTAAGAACCTAGGAGAAGCACCCTGAGCTGGTGAACCCTCAGGATAAATCTTTCACTCCAGATCTGAAAGAGACTGCATCCAGAAACCAAACAGCCAAGGATTTCAGGGACATTTCCTCCCTCATGCTCGGTCCTGACTAACCATTTGAACATGCAAACAAAAATCAGAGATTGGAGGGAATTAAAGGATTGCTGGTAGAGGATAGCCAATTGTGTAAACAAGTCCTTAAAGGATCAAATATAATTGCTGTCTTAGCTGCTTTTTTACCATCTGGTAACTGATGATAGGCAATGGGCAGGATGCTTATATACCTATTTGCGGCATGTTCAAGCCATGTGATTTCCCATTAACAGTTTATCCCTCCTCATAGAGCTTCTATTTCCTGTAAGGGGATTGGGCTAATGGTGGTTTTTGACAAAAGTCATGTCACAGGCCTTTCTGTGTTAGTGAACAGCCTAAGGTCACTAAGTCAGACGGTCAGTCTGGAAAACAAATCCATATTCCTAATCTTTAAGGCTGATACAGCATAGAGATAACTGTGTGTGATTGTGAGGTTACATGAAGTACAACCAAATGAGAGAAACAAATTCTTCGGACAGCTAGCCCAGCTAATAAAGACTCCTAAAATACATTTACTCCCATTTTATTTAAGGTTTTTTGTTTGTTTGTTTGTTTTTTGGAGGGGGCAGGAATCTTGTCATGAAATTAATACATTTCTTAAATCATCTAGAGCTGAGAGAAAAATTCATCACACAATTTGTGCTTCCCAAAATGAATGTGCAAATGGA
Organism: Podarcis cretensis; assembly: GCF_951804945.1. NCBI lineage: Eukaryota > Metazoa > Chordata > Lepidosauria > Squamata > Lacertidae > Podarcis > Podarcis cretensis. Next base: position 44,338,982 of record NC_137177.1, on the reverse strand, counting down.
AATGCAGCTACCCTGTAAAATTCACACTTCTCTGAATTTTGCAATGCAGTTCTCCAACAAAAAGATGTACTAAAAAGCAAGTATTGGGGAAATGTATGCGAGGAAAATGCATTTTAGTGGGGAAATATGCAAAAAGCATTGTAGGAAAAATTGTAAAAATGTGCATATTAAGAGAGACGGACAAAACGGTTTATACAGGTAGCAACCATTTTATGCATGTCCAATTGACACACAATCATGCACATACTCATTGCTGCCAACTGTGAAGTGGCCCCAAAGGGGGGCCGCATAGGGGCTAGGTGGGCTTATGCACATTCTGCCAACATGAGCAGGGGTCAGGAATGAAACCCCTGCACAAAATGGTCGCTGCCTGTATGGGTTTTTACTTAGACTCTTTAAAAACAACAACTAATGCAGAAGTGGGATAAACAGAAGTTAAAATGGGTGTGTGTGTGAGAGAGAAACTATGACAAAACCACAATTGACAGATTTGTTCATCCCGAAATGCACATCTTTGCACTGGTTGAATTTGAGAATGTTGCCTGATGTCATGAGCTGGCTGGACACAGAGCAATGGTGGGTGGAACCAGCTGGGGAGCCACCAAGGGAAGAAGACTCAGAGCCTGGGGAGTGGTGGTGGGACAACAACACTCTCTGATTACTTGGGGGAAACCCTGAAGAGGGGGGGAACTTAGATGGCTGTGGGGAAGCAGGGATTTTCAGTCTCGGGAACTGATCCATGGGGCAAGACCTACTGGGGGATGAACTGCTATGCCCATTAGGCCTGGCACTCCATGAAGTCTTTGCAGATCACATTCTTGCTAATTAAGAGTTAGCTCCAACTTCTTGGTGTGATTTATTGCTGCCTCACTCCTGGATTCCAAAAGGGCCTCATCTGTACTTACGAAGAAAGCTGCCTTATATCTACACAGACCATTGGATCCATCTAGTCAGCATTGGCTACAATAACTAGGAGCTCCCCATCATTTTAGACAAGACTCTTTCCTCTTCCTTTGCAGATGTGCCAGAAATTAAACCTTTTGCATGCAAAGCATGTGTTTACAGGCCTTCCCAACATGGCTGCGCATGGAAGAAACCATGTCAGTAGGACCTGCTGGGTTACTTGCTACTGGAAAGCAGATTGCCCAGCGGCTCCCACATATCACATCAATCAAGCCTTCCCAGAGATGCGGCACTTCTGGAATCTCCTACCCTTTGAAGCCTGCCAAGCCTTATCTCAATCTGTAATTTTTATGGACTGTTTATATTGCCAGAACTGTTTTGTAGAAATTTAATGAATATGTATGCTATAATGTGTGTCAGCTCTGCTATAAAAACTGAAGGTAATAAAAAGGTATGAGCATAAAGCATTAGTGACCTGTTTTCCAACTTTTTAGTTACCAATAAAGGTTAAAAAAATGATAACAGATACAATGAATTCATAACTGTGAGTTCCTTGAGATAGCACTCATTTTGCCCCACTGATCTGGGGAATGGCTGGACAGTCCATATTTTAAGATGGCAGATGTACCGGTAAATGCACAGACTTGTGAATAGTACACGGTTTGAAATTAGAGAGCTTCCATTTGGGGTTTTAAAAGGCCAGAAGATTATGCAAAGCCAAATTCATGAGTATTTTTGAACACTGTAACTTTAATTTTTCTGAAGCATTAAAGAAAACTAACGTACCCATACTGATTTAAAAGGGTACAAACATATATGTGTTATGTACTTATCATGCAGACCAGCCCGACCATTAGGCAAAGTGAGGCAGCTGCCTCAGGCAGCAGAAGCTGGGGAGGGGGAGTGCATGAACCTCCCAACCAGGGCTGTGCAATTGCCAGTCCAGTTGGGTTCTGTATGTGGAATGAGGAGGGAGCACCATCTTGTTCTTTGCCTCACAAGCAAAATATCCAAAATTCCATCTCAGTCCTAGCTAGTCCCTACTCTCAAAGTGCCAAATGCATGGGCCTTCACTACTATCTTGTCCTAAATTTCTCTCTGCCACAATGGCTCCAAACTTCCAGAGCCACAAAGGTGAAAAAAATGAATGTTAACACATATAGATTTGATTGGGGAATAATTTTCTGAGCTTTTCTACAAATGGGTGGAAGGTGAACCCTGGTAGAGATACAGACAAGATAACAGTGGGGTATGACCTGACTGACCCAGTGAAGCATCTGAAAGACCTCAACTGAAATCTTATTTATTTATTTGAGTGGATGGGGAAACCCAGCCAGATGGGTAGAGTATAAATAATAAAATTATTATTATTATTTGGGACATTCATATCCTATATTTCTCCCATGTGTGAACTCCAGGCAGTTTACAGGAGGTTTGCAGTCTGAACGCGCCCAGACCAGACCTGCTTAGCTCCAGCTAAGTGGGTGCAACTTGTGTCCACAGACCATGACCTCATATCCACATGATGCTATGACAAACTGAGCACCAAATTTAAAAAATGTATAGTGGCTCTGAAAACACACCGTGAAGCAGAAAGTGAGCAGTTCAAATATTCATGTCATGAATTCAACAGATGTAGACAGGGGACCTGCATCACTCAAACTCAGCTCCCCCATCTACAATACGGGCCCAATAATTCTCTCACACACAAACACACACACAAATATGAAAACGCCATATCCAATGTATTATTATCAACGTGTAATAAAAGTAGCAGCCCTACCCAAAGTTTGCAGGCTGATCTGAGGTTAAAAACTCCCTCCCAATTCTCTGCTCTACTTTTGTCACTGCTTCTGGTTTCCTCAGTCATTTCAAAAGACCAAGGATTCATTTTGCCAGGGCAGGACCATCCCTACCATTGAGCAAAGTAAGGCAGATGCTTCAGACAGCAGAATGGGAAGCAAATGCCTTGTTATTTCACAGAATCATAGAAATGTAGAGTTGGAAGGGACCCTGAGAGGCTCATTTAATCCAGCCCCCTGCAGTGCAGGACTCTCAACAAGATCATACATAACGGACGACCATCCAACCTAAAAAACTTCCAAAGAAGCTTTAAAAAAAAATTCCAAGGAAGGGGAGTCCACAACCTCCTGAAGGAGTCTGTTCCACTGTCAAACAGCTCTTGCTGTCAGAAAGTTTTTCCTTATATTTAGTTGGAATCCCATTTCTTGTAATTTAAAGCCACTGGTTTCATGTCTTATCCTCCAGAGCAGGAGAAAACAAGCTTTCTCCATCTTCCATGTGTCAGCCCTTTAGATATTTGAAGACAGCTATCATATCTCCTCTCAATCTCCCCTTATCCAGGCTAAACATACCCAACTCCCTCAACCGTTCCAGTTCAGTGTCATCTGCAAATTTGATGAGCAATACAAGTCATTGCTACTACATTTTTTACTGCATGGAAGGGGGAGAGGTGTTAGTGGGCTTTTCTGCTTCTTGTGCCAAATAACTTAGCTGGCCTTGGGTATTATGGATTTAGAGTGGTGGTGGGGGGGTTGCTATGTTTCTTGCAGTAAAGTTTCTTGGGCCCATTCAAAAATGAAAATGATAATGGTGATTATGTTATTTCTTCTGTGCAATGAGAACTGAGTGGGGTTTTTGTGTGTGTGTGTGTGTGTGTGTGTGTGTGTGTAAGCATGGGAACAGACTTCCTTGAAGCCTGTCCTTGGCTCTTCTCCCTTCATTTCCATCAAACAGTCTGAGGCTTCTGACTGCAGTCTTGATGCAAGATCCCACGAGAAAGACTTCATCTTCATCCCTCGCATCTTTTCTTGCTTTGCCTTGTGAAAAGCCTGCTGTGGATTGGGGAGGGGCAGGGAGAGGCAGAGCACCAGCCTGCTGCCTTAGAGGAAATATCTTTCCTGTTCAGCTTGTTATTCAAACACAAAGTGGATAAGCTGTGTTTGAACTTTGAAACACCTGAGCCTGAACTAAGCTTAGCAACCTGCAAAGAGATTGAGAACATAGCGGCTTAATTCACATTTGGCTCAGCTACACATTTTCCCAGTTAAGACATCAAATATGGTATGACAATGTATAATCTATCACTTAGGAATCTCTGCTTCTATATACCTCTTCCTTCTCTTTTGCACCCCTCTCCCCAAGCAGCCAATCTCTTCCACTCATTTTCGGATATCTTAAAACACTTTCCATCAAACATCTGCAGTCATTCCTTCCCAATATTTTTTCTTTTTTAAAAAGCTACCAAACTCTACTTTCTCAATTTTATTCAACAGACTCCTGGCTGTTCCAATAACTGAGTAATCACACTGTAACCATTAAACTTTATCTCTCATTGTCGGGCAAGTATGGGCTCTCTTTTTTTGTTAAAAAAGCATTAATTTCATATAGATCTTACATTCCCTATTATAATAAAACATGAGCCTGCTTTCCAAACACTCACTTTTGTTATTACTATTGATCACTGGTGAGGCAAGATTGATTTCTTTTAATTTCATTTGTTTCTGTCTCCCTCTCTCTCCCCCGCCACCTCTGCCCCACCTCAGCAGCACAGAACCAAACATATCAAATGCTATGCCATGCGACTCTGTTCCCAGAGCTCTAAATGTTCCTTTCAGGGGCATTGATTTCTTTCCAGAGGAACAAGGAATGGAATGGAGTATCCTGGAAAGGGGCAAAATACATTTTGTTCCAGGTCCCATTTGTAGTAGAATTTTAAAAAAACAGGATTTTTTTTGGAGGGGGGCATACCACACTTTGTGTCAAGAACGGGGAACCTTTGGCTCTGAATATGTTGTTGGACTCCAGTTCCCATTGGCACCAGCCCTGCTCTTATGCCATTCATTTCTGAACTCAACTCAACATTTTTTAGGAAGACACGTGTGTGTGTGTGTGTGTGTGTATTAGGGTTTGGAGATAACTATGATTCAGTCTGCATTTAAAGGATAACTCACTCAAGTCACACTTTCTAATACAATATGCTAACTGAACCATGGCCATCCTTAGAAATTCTCACTTCTCTGAATTTTGAAATGCAGATCTCTAGCAAAGTAATAATGTATACAAAACCCCCCAACCAAACAAGAGTAGAGTATGCCTAGCAACAACACACATTAGTGAAAATTATGGCATTAGTGAAAGTAGCATACACACATGTATTATATTTGGGGGAAGTACTTTATAGGATGGGACGCAGGTGGCGCTGTGGGTTAAAGCCTCAGCGCCTAGGGCTTGCCGATCGAAAGGTCGGCGGTTTGAATCCCTGCGGCGGGGTCCCAGCGCCTGCCAACCTAGCAGTTTGAAAGCACCTCCAGGTGCAAGTAGATAAATAGGGACCGCTTACCAGCGGGAAGGTAAACGGCCAGAGCAGCGATGTCACGCTGGCCACGTGACCCGGAAGTGTCTCCGGACAGCGCTGGCCCCTGGCCTCTTAAGTGAGATGGGCGCACAACCCCAGAGTCTGTCAAGACTGGCCCGTACGGGCAGGGGTACCTTTACCTTTACCTTTTACTTTATAGGATGTGTAAGTTAGCCAAAATTGCATTTAAAAAAATGTAAATTGCTGTGGAAATACAAAAAACTAAATTTAAGGTTGGAAAAATGAGAATCTGAAATTGACATGCTGGCCCATCCCATGTGTGTGTTTTTTTCTTTAATTTCTGGCTCTATGAATACTTCTTAGGTAGCAAAAACTCCGTTACGCACACAACAATCTTTTCACTGCAATGCACATGTTTTGCGTTTCCGCCCGCCCCCCTTTCCTGCCACACACCGCTCTCCACGGCAACTGCAGGCATATAATTTATTAATAAAGTGCTCCTTTTATAAGGGAGCGTTAATCTAGCCTGCAGAGGCTCTCTGAAGGAAGAGCTCACTCAACCAGAGGCCCTTCTGAGCACAAACACCGCTTGTATAAAATATCACACAATATTATTTTATACTTCCAGTTTCAAAGGGCCGGGTACTTTTCCCCATTAGACTAACAAATTACAGCAATTGTGGTCAGTAATGTGGAGGTTTCTCTGCCGAGCACTTGCCCCTCGGGAGGAAAGAGAGCAGAGGGGTGTTAAAGCAACTGGGCCTTCCACTCAGTGTGCTAAGTCGCTTGATACTGCTTAGCTATGAGATGCCAGAGGAAGGCCATACCAGGTTTTGCTGTGAATACTTAGGGTCCAACTTTCTCAATTTACCAAGCAGGGTCAGTTCCAGGTTTTTGTGGGCTGTTAGGCAATGGTGGGGGGGGCTCTTTATCGCTGCTCCACAAATTCTGCCTTCTCTATATTAACTCCACTCCCCCCCCCAACCTAGGGGTGAGGAACTTCAGGTGCGAGGGCCAAATGCATAACCTCCAACATTCTGCTGGTGAAAATTGGGTCACACATCTTTCAGTGCTGTGAGCTCATGGGAGCCAGCTGGCACATGAGAGCATGGCACCACTTGCAAGCACTGGTTCATTATCCACCCCAAGCTCAGCAGCAGTGGCACTGGGGAGGGGGAGGAACGGGACATTCTGGGATCCAATCAGAAGCCAGGGTGGTTTCTGTAATTATGGGACATCCCAGGAAAATCGGGACACTTGAAGGGTATGGAAATGTGACTCTCCAAGTCTCCCTATTGGGCTCGCAGATTCTCCCCAGGCCAAGTCTCCTCTTGACTTGCTTTCTCGCCCACCTTGAGTGTTTTTGCCTGGATGGAATGTATAAACTAGGAATGTATCTTGCTTGCCTGGATGGGTGAGAGAAAGGGGTATGTGAGACTATGTAGAAAGTAGCTTAGTATACAAAAAAAAAAAAAAATACATTTATTACTCTGCCCACTTTTGTTTCTGGCCCCACACACCACTGGCATGTGGCCCCCAGAAGGTTGCCCAGAAGGAAATGTGGCCTCTGGTCTGAAAGGGGTTTTTCCCCCCTTGTTTTAACTGTATTTCACCCCCCTTTGACTCTTCCCTCTTTAAACTGAAATCAGTCTTTTATAAAGTGGGAGCTGAAATAATATATACTGCACAGATACTTTTCTACAAAAGCACATGACTAAGAATTTGCTGGTCTAGATTCTGGAACTAGTTTCTACTGCGACGCTGATTCAGTTCAGCTCAGGCTGGAATAATGAGAAACCGAGAAAAGCCAAAACGGACAGATCCACCACCTGAGAGCCAGCACCACGGAACTCAATGGGAATTACTTCTGAGAAAGTGTATGTGGGCTTACACTCTTAAATTTAGTTTGAGAAGAAGGAAACTCAAATTCACCCTTGTTTCACCTTTCTCATCTAATTTTAACAGGATGCAGAGTATTTGAAAAAGTTAAGTCAACAACAGCAAGGCACTATGAGATAGCGTGGAAAGCCCCATTTATTCCTCTGTGAGCAGCTGGAAAATAGCAAGCTTGGCTCCAGGTCTGGAGGGACTGAGGCTGAGTAAGACTGCCTTTGGTGCATCCAAACACACACACCCCAGGGCCCACTGTTACTTGGGTCCCCCATGGAGGTGCTCCTGAAGCTCCCAGCACCCCATTGCTTTTGTGAGCAAGCAGATGCTCAGCACAGCTCCAGGTAGCTAAGGCATAAGAAGAGCACTGCTTAATCAGAACATAGGGCTCTCCATAGTAATATCCTGTTCCCACAGTCCCCAGCAGATCACCCAATGGGAAGCCAACAATACTACTCACATTGTCTTAAAAAAACTGATGTTCAGAGTTCTTTTCTGAGCTTTGAACCTGCTGCTGTTATGCTGCATTTGCTGATCCCCACATTTTAGTATTATAAAACAGAGGTCAATGGAATTATGCATAGTGGGGAGAAAGCAGAGAGAGAAATAGAAAGATTTTTCTTGCCACCTTACACAGTTAAAACTTGGGGTCCTCCAACTGAATGGTTTGGCACTAGGATTCAGGAAAGACAAATGAAATTAACATTTCACCTCCACAGATAATTCACTTGTGGAATTCACTGCCACTGGATGTGGTTATGGCCTCTGGCTTAAGAGGGCTTTGAAAAGTTTTTTGTACTTCTGCAAACTGTAGGTTCTCCCCAAGTCTGCTGATACCGCCTTCTTCTCTGTAGGTGGTGCTCTTTTGGCCTATGTATGGAAAATAAGTTTGCTATAAGAATACAGCTGCCTCCACCATCCTGGTGCCCTCGTATTATTTTGGAATGCAACACAGCCATGCTAGTTGGAGATGATGGAGACTGTAGTCCAAAATGTCTGGCAAATGCTGGAACACAACTTAGCTCAATGAAACCTGTAAGTTCAGAGCTGCCACACAGCGTCATTGAATACCAGTTAGAAAGAAAGAAATCATAGGCAAATATGTACCCTACATTGGGCCAGATCTTTGGTCCATCACTTACAATGACTGGAAGTGGCTCTCTGGGTTTCAGGCAGAGTTCTGTCCCAGCCATACCTGGAGGTGCCAGATATTGGATCTGGGACCTTCTACATGCAAAGCAGATGCTTGGCCACTGATTTGTGTGGGCAACAGTGGGAGAGAGTTCCTGCTTTGATTCCTTGTGGGTTTCCTGGAGCCAACAGGTTGGCCTGTGTGTGAAGAGGATGATGAACCAGAAGCAACTGATCCAGCAGAGCTTCCCTTAATGTTCTTATGAAATCATTGGGATGTTCACTTGAAATCATCAAAGGCCACCTGAAGCGGCCGTTGCACATTTCCTGATTCTCAATATTATTTAATTTCTCTGCAGCATGCTGGCTTCGCCTCCCATTGGTTCTCCCCCCCCCTCCTTCCAAATTGCTTTTGGGACTTAGAAAGGGTGCCAGGACTGTCTTAATTATTCCACATTACATTTATAGCTATGTGTTCTCTCCAGATATTTGAAGTAATTTTTTAAAAAATGAGGTGTCTGAACACTATGGCGAAATGGCCAAGAGTTGAAACATTTTAATGGAGTGGGAATTTGAATGTCTGCACTTGAAAGCATGGTTTATTTTGACTAGATTGCTTTTCTCCACGGTCATCCCTGACCTCCTGCATTACTCTCAGTGGATTATTATTTTTTTCCACCAAGGGAGATTTTAAAGCATGGACCAGAGTAGATAAGTGATATGGTCAAAATCACTACTAGCAAGCCCTAGAATTACTGACCACTTTAATAGCTCCTGCTGACCTCCAAATGAAACTTCACCTTTGGTTATTAACATGTCTTTCCACTTTTATGATTTTTTTGGAACATAATTTGTCACAGTTTTTATCTGCTCAGAGCAAACGCTAGGCTTTTAAAAACTGAGTTATCTTTTTTACAACTGCTAACAATTACACATCACAGAACAGACCGGTTGGAAAAACCAATTATGAAAAGACCCCGCGTGGAAAGCGTATTCAGTGTTGGGAAGTTTTGAATTATAGATTTTTGAAGTATAGCCATGCAGCAGCGCTGCGCATAGGAAATGGAGAGGAGAAGCCCTGCTTGGAAATGGCTTGTGAGATCTACAAGATAAGATAAGGGATGTTGAAATTAATTGCCCTTGTTTTGTATTAGGGATCACCACTTGTTTTCACAGTGCACTGCAAATTGCCGCCATGTATCTCCCACCATAAAGCGATACCTGCTAATTCATAGTGTTGCCATTTTCAGCCACTGAACGTTGGTGTCAATGAGTCAGAGCTTGGAAACGGTTGTCAAAATGTGCTGTGGCTCTTCCCAAGGCTATTGTGACATCCTCCAGGGGTTCTACTACATCTCCAGACCCAATTCAAAGTGCTACTATTAACCATGGAAGCAGAGATGGCAATTTTCTGGGCTGGGGGTTAAATGTGGCCCTGAAGTCATTTCTGTTTAGCCCCTAGGCCATTTCCCAAGCCACACCCCTTCTCTCTGGGCCACACCCTTCACCAGCCCTACTTCAAATTCTCATTGATGGCTTTCCCCTGGCTGGAATGCATTCTTGGAATCTAATAATGCCTCTCAGTTGCTGGGATTCACAAAGGTAAAATCTGCATTTAAATCTCCACCTCTGGCCCTGCACACAACTGGCAAGTGGCTCCCACAAGGTTGCCCAAATGGGAATGCAGTAGTAAACCAGGGCGGAGGGAACCTTTGACCCACCAGAGGTTGCTGGACTCCAGCTCCCCCAGCCAGCATGGTCAAGGGCAGGGGTCAGCAACCCGTGGCTCCGGAGCCGCATGTGGCTCTTTTACACCTTTGCTACACCTCCGGGGCGGATACTAGCGAGGGGAGGAGGTGCACTGTGTGCCCCGACACTCCCCACTGTTTTTAATGTCGCAATGGTTTTGCGGCTCCCAGTTTTTTTTTCTTCGGTCCAAGTGGCTCTTTTTGCCTTAAAGGTAGCAGACCCCTGCTCAAGGGCAATGGGAGCTGCAAGAGAATGAGAACAATAATAGAATCATAAGAATTGTGGAGTTGGAAGAGACCCCAGGGTTCATCTAATCCAACCCCTTGCATTGTGAGAATCTCAACTAGATTACACATGACAGATGGCCATTCAACTGCTGCTTAAAAACCTCCAAGAAAGGACTACCTCCCGAGGGAGTCTGATCCACTGTCAAACAGTTCTTACTGTCAGAAAGTTCTTCTTGATGTTTAGTCTGAATCTCATTTCTTGTAACTTGAAGCCATTGGTTTGGGTCCTGCCTTCCAGAGCAGGACAAGCAAGCTTCCTCCATCTTCCATGTAACAGCCCTTTAGATATTTGAAGATGGCTACCATATCTCCTCTCAGTCTTCTCGCATCCAGGCTAAACATACCCAACTCCCTCAACCATTCCAGTTTGGTGTCATCTGCAAATTTGATGAGTGCTGGCTCATACTCTTTGTCAAGCTTGGCAGCAGCACTGGCAGAGAAAACAGGGACATTCTGGGATCAAATCAGAAGCTGGGACAGGTTTCGTAATTCTGGGACTGTCCCTGAAAAACAGACACTTGGAGGGCATGTTACAGTGGTGTGTTCAGCAAAAGCTATGGGGATGTTCTTGCACTACTGTGGGGAGTGTTTTTAAAAATAAAAATAAAAAAGTTATAAATAAATAAACCTCTGCAGAATGCAGAACCTCTGGCTACCTTAGTATTGTTAAGTGGCAACCTTTTGCTGAATATTTTAGAGATGTTTCTAGCCTTCTTAATCTTTTGATGGGTTTTTGTTTGGTCCCTAGCCATGGTGGAAAAAGAACTTTTTGGCTCAAGCCAAAAATCATGAATGGACCATGCCTGTCCCTCTGATCCACCAGTGCCTGCATTACATATGAAGGGATGATGTGCTCCGGGCAGCATTATTCTTCAACTGGAACATTAAGCAGAGATCCTGCACAATTCTGAACATTAACCATCCCATGATAGCCATGAAGAAGAGCTACGGGTTTTATTAATCTCTGTGTCCTGGACACACTGCATTGGGAAAATAATCATTAACCTCCTCAAGAATTTGTGCAGGGTCTCCATTGCAAACTGTGCTAAAAAGGAATTGTCCTCAGAAATGCACAATTACCTCCTCTCCCCAATATAAACTTTTGCAGAAGAGCTGCAAAACCAAAAATGAAGAAGGTAGTAAAGACTGTACAGAAATTTAATTCTTATTTTTGCATATTGCTAAATATGTATATATTCAGGGATGGGCGCACATATATGTAAGAAAATTCCCTGCTGTTTTAGAAACTAAGTTGTAGCGTGCATGCGTGCACACGCGCGCGCGCACACACACACACATTAATAATAATAATAATTCATTTCAATGTAAAATAGAAGTTGAAATGTAAGAAACCACAGTTGCAACTTAACACTCCATACCTAACACCATCTTATATAAACACATACACATCTGAGGAAGGAATAGCATGCACATGCAAAGGTTTTCCTATCTCCACACAATCAAGATTTTCCCTTCAGGTGAACAATTTCTCTAGGGTTGCTGGCAATACATTTGGCAACAGTGAGAAGGGGATGCATGCACACAGAACACCTTGGCACATGGGAGAGAGCTCCTGTTGCATGGAGACTTGGTATAACCTCTTGCACCCCTTCTCAAGCTTGCCAAATACAGAACTGGCAGGGCTCTTGTTTTTAAAAAAATTATGTACCTTATACTCATGATATTTCTATTCTATGTAAAAATAAAGATAGCTGCAGTTGTAAGACACTTGCGATAAGGATTTTTTTGAATATCAATATAGGCTAAAGTAGACAAATAAATGTGGAGAGATACAGAGAAAGTGTTGCATGAAATCGGTCCTTCCACTACTTCAGCTGGGATTTAGCCTTAATTATTCTTTACATTGCAACTGTGGTACATCCTATTAACAACAGTTTGGCTCCTGTTAAGAACTCCCACTAGTCAACTTCAAAGAAAATCATGCCATGCGTCCCCCCGCCCCGCCCCTGCTCCCATGCACTCCATGTGTCAAATGCATTTGTTTTAATCAGCCTTACAACTTCATTATAGTGACTGAACATGGAGCGACTGGGTGTTGTTGCTTGTATGCCGCAGCGTAACATTAATTTTAACACAGCTTCCATCTAGCCTGGTGACAGAGAATACTTGAGTGATAATTGTTTGCTTTGGTAAATGTCTTGGTGTCATTCTCACATTAGCTGATGCATTTTTAATCTGTGCCTGTTGCTCCTTTCTTCAATTTGTTCTCCATTCACAGTTATTTGGAGATCAGCATGAAGCAAGATGAGTGACTAATTTCCTACCAGTACTAGCAGTGGCTGTGTGTTTGTTTGCTAATAGGTTGGGGTCATGGAGAGACCCATGGCAAAGAGAGAGAACACCATGATGGCCCAGTTCAGGGGTAATAATTTTTTTACCACTATGTGAACAAACAATGCTGATTCTCAGGTTCATGTGCTCCTCTTAAATGTGGGAAGGCAAGAGATAAAAAGCAGTTGCTTTTGGATTTAAACCAGCCATTGTACCTTGTGACATCGACATTCAAGGAACTAGGGTTTGTTTAATCTAGCCCTGATTTCATATCTTGTTCTCACAAAGACATGATAGTGGTCTTCAAATATCCAAAGGTCTGTCATGCAGTAGATGGAACAGAATTGTTTTCTGCTGCTTCAAAGGGAAGGACTGCAATTAATGGGTAGAAATTCCAGGAAAGCAGATTTAAGCTAAACATTAAAGAGACTTTCTAATGGCAAGGATCAGAATTGTAGAGTTGGAAGGGACTTTGGGGGATCATGTAGTCCAACCCCTGGAACGTAGGAATCTTTCACCCAATGTGAGGCTCAAACCCATAACCCTCAGATTAAGAGTCTCATGCTCTACCAACTGAGCTATCCTGACTGCAAAGCTGTTCAACCCTGGAGCAGAGATGATGGGCCTTTCTTTGCTGGAGCCCAACTAATGTTACTAGCTTGCAAAAATATTTACTAGCCTGCTGGTGGCTGGTAGTGGAAGGATGGAGAGCTCCATCCCTCTTGCAGCAAAGAACTGTTATTCCATGCGAGATAGAGGAGGGAGCTTACACACTTTAGCAGCCTTCCTAGTTTCTGTGCTGGGCTCAGAGGACAGGCAAAGCATTCTGTCCTTCCTCTACCACCATGCTCACTTTGCCCACATACATTTCCTTGTCACCTATAATTAGCAAGGCTGTTGTAACCTGTACTGCGGATCCTTCATTTAGCAGGATAAGATTACCTCCGAGATCCTTTCCAATTCCATGATTTTAACTCTGTAAGATTGGCCAACATTAGATCTAAAATGCATTTTTATCCCTCCCCCAAAAACCCAAATTTCCCCCCTAAAAAATAGCTTGCTAATGTTGATAACGAATATGCTTTGTTATTTGGCAAGTGTCTGCTATTTTGGACTGGATTCTGAAATACTTGACAGTAACCAGTGGCTGACACACAGCAGCAGTCAAGTCTGCACAGCATTTATACACTTAGCAGTCAGTTTTGACACTTATCTCACAAGCAGAAGTGAACAGTTGACAATATCTGATAGATGACTTGCTGTGAAATTTAGTCAATGTTGCATTAACTGTTCATGCAACCAATTTATAAATAAACAATTGTCAAATTTCGAAGTCCCATTTTGGCACCAACCTCTAAGGTTACAAAATTTCAAAAATTTGCCAATATGTCAGTTCTGCTCTAACTAGTTTTAGGCCACTATGGCAGAATGGGAAGCTGAGGCCAAGAACAAACTAGCCAACCTCAGGCCACCTAGCAGGTTCATGGTTAAGCCTGGAGATTTCCTGGCTCATAGCTGGCAGATAGAGCATGTTTATTTACGTCAGAACAGAACTTTTAACTGAAGGTGGGACTTCCTATCAAATTAAAAACTGAACCCAATAGGGCACTGTTAATTTGTTACAAATGAATGCCATAAGTAATGAATCAGTGATGAATGGGTATAAATGGCTTTTTTCAATATCCCATTCACACCCATCTGCCGCTTCAGTAGTAACTATTTTATTTTCCCAGAATGCCCTGGGTGTTGTGCCATTTGGGGGTAGGGTGGAGAATGGCAGTTCTGGGCAGCCACCATATTTGTGTGGCAGCAGCCATCCCCGCCAACCCCAACTTAAATGTCAGGAGCATTCTTGGAAAACAATATGTAGGTTACTACGAGGTAATTGCCAAAATTATGCCTGTTGCTGCAACTGACAAAGGGAAGGGGGAAAGGTCATCCAAAACAATGGCCATGTAATAAAACCAATTTGACAAAATGAATTATAAAATGAAGTTTGCAACATTGAATGGAATTTCCAAAAATTCTTCGAGCACCCATAATCACACAACCTTATGTCTAAATCATATTCTGATAATGGGTGATATCCAATGTTAGTCCTACTCAGAGTATACTATTTAACATCTATGGATTCAACTGATTTCAGTTGATCTACCCAAAGTATAATATAGTTGGAAATCACCAAATGGGGTTAACTTTTCTCATTTCTTCCTCCCATGGTGTTTTGGGAGAGTTTTCAGTCTCCTTCTGACTAGAGGCTGCTGTTTGTGTTGTTTACAGTGGACAACTACCAAGAGCATAATAAAGGAGTCTCTCCTCCACCCCCAACCCATCTGCTGCCCCAGCCTTCCCTTAAGAACAGCCGATAAAGTGGTTTGCAGACATTGGGAGAACATTTGTATCTGTGATAAAGAATCAGTGTTTCAGGGTAGAAATGTTAACACTTTGAAATGGTAAATCAGAGCTTCTCACTTAACTTGTCAGCCTACAGAGAATAAAAAGTTAAAGCTCCAGCTGATATTTACATTCATTTTCTGGGACACAGTAGCAGCAACAGAGAAAGAATGATAATAAAAACTAACACAGAGCACCTAAGTACCATGCAAACAGCTACAAAAGAATGAAAACAAGTTCTCTAGTACCCACTGCTTAATTAAAGGTTAACATCCAAATTGGAATCCCTTCTCTTTCATTTTGGATAAGTGGGAACCAGATCAGTGTGCTTGGTGGCAAAGGAAATGCACTCTTGTAATGCTCAGAAACACATATTTGCGACGATTAATTGTTGTAGTCACTAGCATAAAGTCTAAGAATATGACAGGCGGGGTAAGTGTGGAAATGGGGTTAGTAGACTGGAATGACTATGCGTGGGGACCTGGTTCTTAGACAATTGCTTTATCATAAAATTGTAGAGTTGGAAAGTACTCTGAGGGTCACCTAGTCCAACCTCCCGCAATGCAGGATCTCAACTAAAAAATTTCTGACAGATGGCCATCCAATCTCTGCTTAAAAACCCCCAATGAAGGAGAATCCATCACCTTCCAAGGCAGCCCATTCCACTTTCAAACAGCTCTTACCATCAGAAAGTTGTTCCTGATTTAGTCAGAATCTCCTTTCTTGTAACTTGAAGCCATTTGTTCAGGTCCCACCCTCTGTAGCAGGAAAAAACAAGTTTGCTCCATGTGACAGCCCATTAGAAATTTGAAGGTGGCTATCATATCTCCTCTCATTCTCTGCTTTTTCAAGCGAAACATACCCAGTCACCTCAACTGTTCCTCACAAGGCTTACTTTCCAGACAATTTATCATCCTGGTCGCCTTTGCTCTGCACATGCTCCAGCTTGTCAATATCTTTCTCAAACTGTGGTGCCAGGACTCCAGGCCGGGTCTGACCAAGGCAGAATACAGAAGTACTTTTCCTTCCTCATTATGTTGTTGATCTGAGTGTTAACTCAAATCAGTCCCTGTAGGTGTAGAATGAATGTTAAAAGAGGCATCCAGTGTTTGGGAAAAGATTAGGAAGAAACCTTGTCTCTCTCTTAGAATGGACCAATGCCAATAAAAGTTTCTAAGATGTTGCCTGTACTGTTCTGAAGCAGCCTTGGAAGAAAACAACACGGTTCCGCCACCCCCATCACCACCAATAAAAGAAAGCCGCTGAAGGCATCTGATACCTGAAGCAAGAAACAAAAAGAAAGAAAGAACAAAAGACACCATTCTATCCCTTCTTTAATCATCCATCTTCTTATGACTGGCATACAGCAGGAGAACCAAGTAAAGTGACAATGTCTTATAATTAGCACACTGGGAATTCTCATCCTAAAAAAGCAGAAACTGACATAAGAAAGATTTGGGGGGGGCAGAGCACAACTTCAACTTTAGGCACTATAAACAACAAGAGAATAAGAGAACACACACACACAAACATTTTTCCAGGGGCTGTTCTTCACATATGGCAGATCTGTCCCTGGGATATCGCCATATGTAAGGACATGGGGTTTTATGACTGATTTTCTGTAAGATTTATGGAGATGATTTGTGATCAGCAATTTTTCAGAGAGCAAGTGAAAAAGTGGAAGATTGAACAGGGAGTGGGAGGGGTGGCTTTGAAAAACAAAAACAAAATATCTGGTCTATGCAAATAAGAAGGAACAAGACACAGCATATCACTATTCAACCCATTAGAAGCAGTAGAACGAGGTGTGTATATATATGTCTATGTGCATGTGTTTAAATGCACACATCTGAGGAAGCTGTGGGAACCAGGTGAGGACCATGTTCCATTCTGAGCAACGTCTTGAGGGCCAGATGCCAGTGATGAGTGGGGTGAGAGACAAAGCTGGGTATAAGCACAAAATCGTATCTTTGTAGTGTAGGCTCATTTCTGCACATACCCCTCTGTTTTCCACCCAGACCTCTTTTTTGCTCTTCAAAATACAGCAACCCTAAAAGAGGCCAACAGGTTCCCCATCCCTGGCTCTACAGCTTATGCCTATTAACCATTTCCTTCAGATCTTGTAAACAGCTCCTAACCCAGCTAGTCACCCTCCTACCAGCCAGGTATGGGAAGCAAAGAAAGAGGAAGGACTTTGTTCAGAATTTGAAAGGCTTAGGAGCATAGCTGTCAACCTTCCCTTTTTTTGCAGGAAATTCCCTTATTCCAGCGCCATTTCCCACTGCTTCCCACTGCTATCCCAGATTGTTAGATATCCCGTAGACTGTCCCCAGGACAGGTGAGACTGCTGATCCCTTATTTTCAAATCTGAAAATTGACAGCTATGCTTAGGAGGAAGCCTTAATAGTGTGCTATGATATGCACTGCTCCAGTGTCACACTCCTTCACCTTCCACTTGAAGACAAAACAAAATAAGAAGATTTAATATAAGAAGAAGAATACTGTAATAAAGAGGCAAAAAGAAAGAATATCTGTGCAGAATTTGGGTTTAGTGTTGGTATACTCTATCCTCTGAACTAAAGAACTATCCTCTGAACTAAAGAACCTTGTGAGTTATTGAACAAGTCCTCATCAATGACAGCGACAGCTGGGAATTATGGGTAGAAAAGGATTGCCTCCTCCATTGATTACTGCATCTAAGAGATCTAATATACTTGGCACCTCTGCACTTGCTGTCTCCCTCCTGTCTGGTATCAGCCTCCTTATAAACATTTCCTTTCCTGTCTTCATTTATAATGAAGGCTGTGAATCTCCCCCACCCACTGCATTTCCTTCCTGGAAAGGAAATCCCAACTCAAATCCTCATCAAAGTTACATTAGTTGGGCAGGATTGCACTCACTGGAAGACACCACTAGAAGAATGTGGACAGTCTACTTTTCATTTCTTCCTCCTTACAAGTAGGCAAGCAAGCTTTCAGAACAGGGAATAAGCAGCAACTGTATTTCTGTGCAACTAAAAATTTGCTGCCTTCCCCAATAAGCACATATGAGCAGCCTCTTGAACATTTTTAAGACCTCCCTTACATGTATCCCACCTGTGTGCTTACACACACCTCAATGGTTGCTCTCCCACTGATTGGTGTCCCTCCATAAAAACCTAGGAAGCTGCCATATACTTAGTCAGACCACTGGTTCATTTAGCTCAGTTCTGTCTATACTGATAGACAGCAGCTATCTAGGGTTTCACACAGAGGGTTCCACCCCCACCTGAAGATGCTGGGCCCTGTAATTGAACCTGGGACCTGCTCCATACAAGACAGATGCTCTACCACTGAGCTATGGCCCTTCCTCTGCAAATGTTTCTGCTCACATTAATTCTCGAGAAACATATTTAACATACCACAATAACTGCCCTTGTTAAGAGAAGCATGATTTATCATCATCATCATCATCTTGTTAATCACCTTTTACACAATTGTTTCAAGGTGATGTAGAATAAAAACAGCAAAAAAAGCTAAACATGCCAAACAAACAAACAAAATACAAACCCTGATACATTTAAAACAATGCCAAATAGACATGTGTAACAAAGACCAATTTATCCAGCTGGGAAAATTTGTCAGAACAGAAATGTCTTCAGTTGTTTCCACAAAGTACAGATAATGGGTATCTCAACAGGAATACTATTCCATAGAACAGGGGCAGCCACACTGATAGTCCTGCTCCTTATTACTGTGGTGCTGGCTTAGGAAATCTTTGGAGCATCGGTCAACCCACATTTTACCAGCTTCCTCACAATAATATCATTGGGGACTTTGTCAAAAGCCTTACTGAAATCAAGATACACTATGTCTACAACATTCCCCTGATCCACCAAGCTTGTAATTCCATTTTTTTAAAAAAGGAGATTAGTCTGGCATGACTTGTTTTTGAGAAACCCATGCTGATTCTTAGTAATTACACCAATCTGTATGTCTTAAGATGTCATCACATGTTCCTTCCAAACGTACATGAGATGCATGGAAGGAGATTAGACCACATCTGCTGGCCGTCTCTTGCTGTCATGCTGGCCCCACTCCTTGATGTCTCCACGAAATGAGTGGGGCATCTGCAAAGGGAAGCCTATTTGTTTAGAGCTATTCACACAGAAGCTTCCATGCAATTGAGTATCAGGTTTCTTGTCTGCAACGAAGCCTGTGTGTGTATAACTGTATGTGCATAGACTGTCCTTTGTAGATGGTTTCACTCAGCGTTTGCTGAAATACACAACAACGCATACTTACTATTGTTTTAAAATTAGACATCCTTGAATACCCTACTACGTTCATGTACTCTACGCTTCCTGGAAAAGTTACAATGTGTGTATGTGAGCGAGTGAAAGTGGAGGAGGGAGAGAAGCTACAGAAATACTGAAAGGAAGCATTTCAACCAATAATGTACCTGGCAGGTTTCTGAGACAGCCTAGCATGCAGCGATGATTCTGAATGAAGGCACTTGGGGGGAAATCAATAAGATTGATCATTCAGATGCTCGGCTTATAGGTGTGGATCAGAGTTCTTGGAAAGCTAGAATATAGGTGTTTTTTGTTTGTTTTAAAAAGGATGTTGGCAGGAAACCTCGATGGGTGTGACATTCACCCAAAGGAGGTGTGGTGGAGATGGTGCAGATGGATACAGAGGAGTCCTTCATCAAGAAAACAAGATGAATATACTGTGAAAATGCAACTATCCCCACAACCAAAAACATGCCCAAAACATAGGAGGTGGCCCATCTAGTCCAGCATTCTGTTCTCACAATGGCCAAACAGATGCCCATAGGAAACCCACAAACAGAACCGGACAGCATCTGTGATTACCTGCAACTGGTGGTGTAGAACATAGCCTTCATAGCTAGTAACCATTGGTAGCTCTATCTTTTATTGTCACAAAGACAGATAGCAGCTGGATGCAGAATATTTCCAATGTAGCCATGTATAAGAAATCAGAAGCAGGCTATGGGCTTCTTACTCCTGCCTACAAACCTCTCCTATGCAAATTCTGCCTCTCTTTCATAATGTGTTTCAACCTTGCTGAAGTGTTCTATCTGCACTGGTTAACATTAACTAACCAGAGTCGATGTTAACCAGAATTGCCCTTGAAACAAGTTTGCAATGCCTGGTTAAGAGGAAATCAAGGTACATGTGTAACACTACACTATGGCAGAATCCAGCTATAGATGCGGGGAATTAATAAAAGGGGGAGGAGGAGAACATTGCACAGTCCCAATCTCCTAGTCATGGTTATATGAGGAATGTTCTATCTGAACATCAGTAACTTATCCACGATCATTTTCTTGAACTAAATTAAATTTGGTTTTACTAATATACAGTATATTATACATATGGCATAGCCAAGCACAATTACTTCAGATTGATAATATGTGAAATATGTTCGCATTTATTCATTTCACACTCACCATGTTTTGGTAGCAGGGAGTCCTTATGTCATTTCTTTATGACAGAAACACCTACCACAATCACACAGCTTTAAAGCCATGTCACTTTTTCGGGAGCCTGAAAACAGTTTTTTTGCTGATTTGAATTAAAAAGTCATATTTCTAGCCATCTGTTTTACCCCATATATGCCATTCAACTGCTTTGATCTGCAGTATTGGCACTGTTACAGGTGCCACATAATATCCATTCTGCATTTGTAAGAATGCAACATTTTAGTGTGACAGGAACCTATACTTTGGAACTCCCTGCCCATGGATATCAGGTGGAAACCTTCACTGTACCTCTTTGGCACCTGCTAATAACATTTTTGTTTAGGCAAGCCTACCAAGATATTTAGAATGTTGGTGCATGTTTTAATCTGTTTTTAGCTTTGTTGTTGATTTTTTTTTTTAAAAAAAATAATGTTTTAAATTATTGTTGTTGGTTGTGGGAAAATG
The DNA here is from genome assembly GCF_951804945.1 of Podarcis cretensis. NCBI lineage: Eukaryota > Metazoa > Chordata > Lepidosauria > Squamata > Lacertidae > Podarcis > Podarcis cretensis. The sequence goes on along the minus strand of NC_137177.1, from coordinate 44,318,066 downwards.
TTAAAGCAGTTTATAAAAAAAGATAAAACAATTAAAATTAATAGAAACAGTCGAGCAGTTTATAAATTCAAATAAATAAATAACATAAGGAAAAGGGAATGTCACCTACTTTGAAACTAAAATGGATGACTCAAATTTCAGTTTGTCTTAGTTTCTCATCCCCACCCCCCCATCTCAAATTCAGTTCACCACAATTATTATTTCTGCCTCATTTGGAGAGTTGTTGTTTTTTAAATGAAAATGCATCAACTTTTTAGTGGGCATTTCTCTTAACAGAAATATTTTCGTATGTCGTTTTTTCCAATATGAACACTTCTGCAAACACATTATCCTGATTCAATATGTTTTCAATAATATGTGCATTTTTTTCTCTGCACTTTCCCCTAAAAGAGGCAGTCTTGAACACATTTTTGGATTGGAGAAGTCAGTCACAAAATTCAGAGAAGTGCACATTTCAAAGGACAACCTCATCTCAGTTTATGTATTGTTTTGAGAAATGCAAATTAGATCAGTTTGCATTAACATCTGAACCATAGTGTAGCTTCTTCCTCCATCCCTACATACCAAACCATTTGACCCATATCCACAAAGGTGTTCTTTTTTCTTAAGGTGT